>NW_006408691.1:1357863-1384122 GCF_000296735.1 Chrysochloris asiatica | reverse complement strand
TGGAGATTCTACCTTCCCCCACCCCCCTCTGGAACTAGGATTCCTCTTGAAAGCTTGTAAGCCAGTCACTTCTTGTCTTTGTAGCCCCCTCCCCACTTTTGTCCATTTATTCTTAGAGTGTTTTCCTGAATTCTTCTGAAGTTTTGTCTGTGTTTTCCTTTGAAGTGTTCCTGATCATTCTCTCAATCCATTGAAAGGTACCTAAATATTATTCTTTTAAATTCCTTTATCAAATAGTTCTGATACCATTTCTGGTATATTTTCTGACTATACTTAGGTCACTTGTTTGAGGGACTTTGTCTTGTTTCTTTGTGTAAGCTGGAATTTTCTGCTGTTTCCAAGACATTGTGGTGGTGTTGTAGTTGTACTTAATTGATGATTCTATGTTGCAGTGTTCTCAAGCATTCACTAGCCGTCTCCTGCTGGATGTAATGGAGTTCTCTGATGTTTGTTTAGCATAGTTTAGGGTGGGTTCAACACAACTCCAGACACAGGGATGGTATGCCTGGCTCCTGACCCCAGGCAGAGCAGAGACTGTGGAGGAGGCAGTGCCACAGGTGACTGGGCTGGCAAGGATATGAGGAACATGGGAGAACCACAGCCCACTTGCCACCAACCTCTAGCCACGTCTTGCGCCTCCAGGCCACCAGCACTCCCAGCCAGCTGACTGCCCATTTGGTTTTCCTCTCTTTGGCTGCTTCTGGGCAGCTTCCTCTTCCAGTCATCTCTCAATCCACCTTTCAGTTCTATGGGAAGCTCAGGGTTCCAGGATCGCCAGCTGAATCTGTTTCACTTGGTCTCCCATGGCCTTGACGCAGAGGTTCTGCTCAGTGCATCTATCTACTCGGCCATCTTGTCCCTGTACTTACATTTCTGCAGCAGACTTTTTCTATTTTCAGGCTTCAGCTCCTGAGGAGCTCCCAGGGCTGCAGAAGAGCACTCTCCCTCTGCTCCTCCCTGGCCCTTCCTCCACCCCAGCCCACATGAAAGCGTCCATGGGGAACAGGGTTGCAGGTGTTAAGTCACCTGCAGGTGCAAAGCTGGCACCATGGGGGCAGAAGTGGGTGGAGACTGAGGAAGGAAGCCAATACAATCTGTCCAGTAAATGACCCTTCCTCCAAGATTCTGAAGAAGGAACTTCATTTAACACAATGTAAAAAAAAAGAGAGAAAAAAAAAGGTGAAAATGTAACAAATGTTAGCCTTTAAAAAGAACACTTTGGCTTGTGATTTCACTCCTGAAAGCTTATCCTGCGGACGTAAGTGGAAAGGAGACACTAGTCGCAGCCTCCGCCCGGTCCTGGACCGCAGCAGGTGTAGACAAAGACGTCCAGACAACCAGCTGAGCCAGGGCGCCCCCTAGCGCTGGCCTGGTGTCAACACATCAACCAATGCATCTGCTTTTCTATTTTAAGCCAGGCCTAGAAACCCTCTAAAAGGAGCTCTGGTAGCGTTGTTGTTGTTAAGTGCCGTTCAGTCAGTTCCGACCCATAGCGACCCTGTACTGGGTTTCCGAGAGTGTAAATCTTTACGGGAGTAGAAAGCTGGTAGTGTAGTGGTTACGAATTGGGCTGCGAACCGAGAACCGCAAGGTCAGCAGTTCGAAACTAGCTGTTCCGCGGGAGAAAACTGAGGCTTTTCTGCTCCCGTAAAGATTTATATCCTCGGAAACCCTGTACAGGGTCGCTATGAGTGGGAACCGAATCCACGGCACATCACCACCACACCACCAGACACCCTCTAAGGAGCTCTGGTAGCGTAGTGGTTATGTGGTTACGAATAGGGCTGCTAATCTCATGGTCAGCAGTTCGATACTATCAGCCGTTCTGCAGGAAAAAGCCTCATCTTTCTGCTCCCGTAAAGATTTACAGTCTCGGAGACCCTGTAAACCCTATATAGACTCCACGGCACATAACAACAACAAAATTTGAACTGGATTTTCCATCCCTGAAACGGGAACTCGGGCAGCGACTCTATTCCGTCCCTCCCCTGCCAGGGTCGAGGTGGGACGGTCTTGACCCGCACCCCACCCAGCAATGGCGAGAAGTATGCCGACTGCTTCCGGCTCATTACTTCCGGCTCGCCCCTGCAGGCCGCTCAGTCTCTGGCCACGGGAAATTGCGCAGGCTTAGCTTCCGAGAGCTACTTCTGTTTTGCCACCCTCCCGCCGCTGCCGCTGTGCTTCTGCCTTCCCACGGTCCCCCGGGGTTTCCGGGAAGAGCAGCGCCTTGGCCAATTACTGGCATTGGGACCAGGGCTGCCAGGCGCAGCCGCAGCTCCCAAAGACCAGGTTCCCACGGGCCCCTAGCTGTTAGGAACTGTGCCAGACCCTCGGATGCTGTGGCTTAATATCATTAGTGTGGCGGAGTGCCGACTGCTCCAGGTGACACTGTCAGAGGGATGACACCAAAATGACTGTCTATAAAATATTTGTGCAGTGTTTCAGCAGAAATTGATTTTAAATAATCCTAGTTTACATGTGGCGCTGCACGGTAATACACTGGACCACAAGTACATGTGACGCTGCACGGTAATGCACTGGATCACAAGGTCAGTTTGAGTCTCAAGGCCGGCAGTTCAAACCCACCAGCCACTCCATGGAAACCCCATAAAGGGTCGCTATGAGTCAGAACCACCTCTATGGCACTTGACAACAATATACCTACAGGATGTTTACATTTTGGACCTCCTGTCACAGCTCCCATTATTTCAAATCACTAGTTTCATGAGCACCCTCTGCAATCATGGTGCTATTGTTTTCTTTGCACCTGGTGTTTTTATAGTTTTGCCGATTTTATCAAAATTTCTGGAATTACAATATTGTAGTTAGTTTTTGTGAAATTACAGCAGTAACATTTGAGAATGGTGTAATTAAAGGAAAAGGTTTCAAATCTAAAAACACTAACTCTCTATGGTCCTTAGTCATCATTCAAGTCTGGAAAATTTCAGCCAAACAATAGGTCTAAAGGGGAACAATAGCTATTTAAGAGCAAAAGGGCAGCATTTACCCAAGGACAAAGTTCAGAAGAGTTAAGAAAGAAGGAGGAATGGAAATGAAATACAGGGAGGAAGTAGGATATGATGTTACAATGTGGAGATTACAATCGATGACATGAAACAAAATGGCTATGAATTGTTTATTGAACTGATCTGCTTGGTGAACCTTCACCCACTTCACAATAAAACGTTTTAAAAAAATGCTTTCTCTCGTTTACTAATAATGTAATTCAGTGTAGAAAAATTTTACAAAACGTCTAAGAAATACTGTTGTTGTTAGGTGTCTTGGAGTGGGTTCTAATTCATGTTGTTGTGAAGTGCCATTGAGTTGATTTTGACTCATAGCCACCCTGTGGTTCACAGTCTAGTGTTTATCCTACAGTACTCCAGGAGTTTGGTGACTTGGAGTCAATTCTGACTTATAGTAAGTGCCAAATCCTGGGCTACCCTCACATTATCTATATCATGGAGTTCTGGTGTGATGCTGTGGGTTAATGCACTGGACTGCAAAGTTGGTTTGAACCACAAGGTAGATGGTTCAAGCTCACCAGTGGCTCCTTGGAACCTGTATGGTTCTCTGTGGCACTGACTCAATGACCCTTAACAACAACAACTGTATCTTATACTATTCTATGCTTAATTATTATTAAAATTAATAATAAGCATTGCTAAGAAGAAAAACGTGGCATCAGGATTGGAGGAAGACTCATTATAACAACCTGCTATATGCAGATGATACAATCTTGCTTGCTGAAAGTGAAGAGGACTTAAAATACTTACTGATGAAGATCAAAGACCACAGCCTTAAGAATGTATTGCAATCTCAATGTCAAGAAAACAAAAATCCTCACCACTGGACCAGTAAACAACATTCTTATCAATGGAGAAAAGATTGAAGTTGTCAAAGACTTAATTCGTTTTGGATCAATGATCAGCACTCAAGGAAGCAGCAGTCAAGAAATCAAAGGATGTATTGTATCAGGCAAATCTGCTGCACATGACCTTTTTAAAGTGTTGAAGAGCAAAGATGTCAGCTTGAGGACTAAGGTGTGCCTGACCCAAGCCATGGAATTTTCAGTAACCTCGTATGCATGCAAAAGCTGGATAGTGAATAAGGAAGACTGTAGAAGAATTGATGCATTTTGAGTTATGGTGTTGGAGGAGAATATTGAAAGTGCCATGGCTACCAAAAGAACCAACAGATCTGTGTTGGAAGAAGTGCAGCCAGCGGCTCCTTGGAGACCAGGATGGCCAAACTTAGTCTCTCATACTTAGGACATATTGTCAGGAGGGACCAGTCACTGGAGAAGAATATCATGTTTGGTAAGTTCAGAGAAAAAGAGGAAGACTCCCAGCGAGATGGATTGGCAAAGTGGCAGCATCAGTGGGCTCAAGCATAGCAACAATTGTGAGTTTGGTCCAGGATAGGGCAGTATTTCGTTCTGTTGTGCACAGGGTCGCAATGAGTCTGTACCAACTCGATGGCACCTAACAACAAGGATTCTGTATGGTCTGGTACTAGAGGAAGTTCATGATGGTGGTGGGGTGACACCAAGAGTTATGGCAGTGGGTGACACCAATCCTAGTGACACCAGTGCACCCTTGAACAGACTTGGGGGCTGGTGATGCAATTCCAGGGCAGTAGGCTGTGATGTGAACCCCTGTGTCCTGCTCCTTCTGCTCTCTCCCCCCTATCCTGGGCCTGCAGGTGCTTCAGTGTCTGACTCAGAGTCCCCTTCCTGAATTGCCTCTGATTCATCCTTCTGCGGGAGTGTAAGGAGTCCAGTGTGGCGCTCTAGGATAAACACTAGGCTGCTAACCACAAGGTGGGCAGTTCAAACCCACCAGCTGCTCTTTGGAAACCCTATACAGGGTCTCTGAGAGTCAGAACCGACTCGATGGCAGGTTAACAACAACTTCAATACCAGGAACCGTGCCAAATGCTAGGACTCTCCGTCGTGGTGGTGATGGGTGGGGTTTGACTCCCATTCAGGTCAGCTGTCAGGAACCTTGTGCACTCCTCCGGGGAGCTTCCCTCCTTCCCTTCCCAAGAAAGCCCGGCTGAAGGGTTTTGGATGGGAAAATGACAACATGGTCTCTTTTGGACCCTGTTTTACTATGTAAACTCCTCATCCTACACCGGAGACCCAGCACAAGTCAGACATGCTAATTCACTTTAAGGGGCGCCACAATCACTTTCTATAGACTCCCGGGCCCATCTGTCTGGAGTGGAGCGGGGCCGCCTTTTGAACCGATCCAAGGCTTCTATTTTGGCGGCTCACCCAGAGCCAGGGAGGAGCGGTACCCGTTCTTCCAGTAAGGTAGACCGACCGTTTTCAGTTTCGGCCAGCCTCAGCCAGCAAAGCAGCCTTTTTCCTCCAGGCGGAGCTGTAGACCACCTTAAGTGGCGCGCGCCCTTTAAGACTGCGCCCCGCCCCTTCCTGAGTGTTTGGCTAGGGCACCCCTTTGTTGAGGTGGCTCCACGCCAGCCGCGTGGCGAGCTCTTCATAGGACGCGCCCGTCTACCCACCCCACCCGGGATCTTCCCCCCACAAGACTCTTTTCAAACTTAGTCGGCCCATCCATCGAGGCCTGGAGACTGGGGAGGGCCAAGCCCGGGGCTAGGAGACGGGCTTAATACCGCTCCTAGCGCTAGAGCTGCCGGAGCGCCCGGAGAGTGACCCCTGCCTCTGGATCAGAGCCCCAGGGGTGGGCGCTCGACCCCAGGGCGAACGGCAAGCGCGCCTGCCATCCGATGCCCGCAGGCCGAGGCCCCGGGCGTCCGTTGCGCCCCCCGATGCGCACGGAGACCTCTGCACGTGCTGTCTCTCCGTGGTCCCGGTCCGATCCGTGGGTGGAGGGTCCGCGGCGTCGGGGTTACCTACTACTCAAGATTGGGGAAAGGCCTCGCTTCAATTCCTCGGTCAGTGAAACGCTCGCATGGCCTCGGGAGGGTTCCAAACAGGTTGTCCCCGCGTCTCAGGTATCCTAGGGCCCGCGGCGCCCTTTGCAGCCCCTGGTGGGGACGTCACTGCTCCATGGCAGGAGGATCACAGCCCCGCAGCTACAGTGCACACTGAGAACCAGGGTACCATTTTCTGAAATTCTGGGAGGGACGGGCCTCGGCGCGGAAGTCTCTAGTTTCGGGCGCGCCTTACTTGGGGGATGTTGTCGCATCCGGCAACCAGAGTCAGAGGCCTACCCGAGGGAGCTGGGGGCTGCTCTAAGCCGCGGGAAGGCCCCAACTCGCCAGCTTTCGCTCTCTGACTGGCATCATGCTCCGTGATTAAAATTATCTGGGCCGTTTCTCCAAGGGTGGCGGGACAGTTTGGACAGATGCTTTAAAAGCACGGATGACATGGGTGCCCCGCACTCTCGGGACTGAGCCCACTGGCCCTGCCTCTCGTGCTGGCCCTGCCCCGCCCACCCCTCCCCCGGGACCTTTGCCTTTGCGGCCCCTCGGCTTGGGACCCCTCCCCATCATCAGCGACCCTCTAGTGCTTTCAAGTGTTCGTGTCACCACTTTCGAGGAGCCCGAGTTCACTGTCTCAGCGGTTCCATTCACTTTGCGGAATCACCTGGCCATAGATTTAACCCCCCACTCAGCAGCTTGGGTACTCCTTGGTCACGACCCTGCCCCGACTGTACCGCTCGAGGTTTCCGCCCAGGGCAGCTGTGTGTTGCTCTCATTAGCCAGACCACGCAGGGAGCAGCCATCGCGGGGTCGCTCGCAGGACCAGCCGCGCTTCTGCGGCCTGACAGTTCGCCGCCCCCCGCCTGCTGGCTCTCGTTTGGCTTCCCCTTCGCGCTCAGCGCTCAGGTCCTGCGGGGTCTCCTGGGCAAGGACTCGCCCTCACGTCCCGCGTCCCTTCCAGACCGTCTCTTTTACTCCGCCTCCCCTAAGGGCTGGGGGCCGGGCTTTCCCAGGCGCCTGGACTCGCAGGTATGTCCTGGCAGTAGAGGGGTGGGGTGGGGGAGTGAGGGGTAGAGGATACCGGGGGAGTTCTAGAGGGGGCGGGGAAGGATCGTGGGCGGGGCTGCAGGGGCAGGGCGGGGTCTCTGGGCGGTCTAGGGTCCCTTTGGCTCCCGGCGCAAGGAAGGTTCTGAACGGCCTGTCTTTAACCTCTGGAGAGGTGAAGTCAGGGATTGCAGTTAGGTCCACTTCTCCAGGGGAACAGGTAAAGATGCTTCGTCCTGACCCTGGAACACGGTGGCTGGGTGGCCCACGGGTCATGCGACGGGGCATTTTTTATGCCTGGAGTTTAGAGCAGAAATTATCTCCTAGGCCCAGGCACTGCCTTTGGTATCCGTGTTCGGTGCCTCAGGCCAAAGCTGCAATTTTGTTGCCAGCCAGCCTGGTGGTTTCTTAACTGGGTTCATGGTTCTCACGCTCTTGGCCTTTGAACCGCCGCTGTCTGAGAAAACAAGAGGCAGAGTCTTTGTTCAGTGATTTTTAAAAACTTTTTTAAAAAAGCTTTTGAAAATAATCTAAACATACTTAATCAAAAATAGCTAAACTTGCAAACAGCATTTTAAAACACAATAAAACCTTATTAAATGGGACCTTAAGAGAGAGAATAGGAAGATTTTACACGAAAACAATCCATTTCAATGTGGAAAATTTGTGTGTGCTGTTGTTTTTAATAAATCTGAAATTTGGCACCCCAGAGTTGGCCTTAGGTACTAACTAGCTCAGTGCATGTGCTTCTGAAACTTTGGTAGTTTCTAAATCAGAGCAGTATATACACGCTGTCTTCGTATCTTCTCTTAGTTAATCTATGGCCAACATATTTTTCTTAAAGTCTGTAGGGTTACAGTGTGCCCCCTGACCATGAGCACAGCGGCTCATTATGTGACTACGCCACAGCTTACTACAAATTCCTTATTGTTGGGCACTTGGATCGTTTCCACTGTTTTTGTTTTAAAAGCAAAACTGCATGAACATCCTTGGTCATAAAAAGTACAACTATGGACACTTGTTTGATTACTTCCTTTGGATAAATTCCCAGAAGTGGAATTTCTGAATTATGGTATATAAAACGTGTAGACTTCTGATATATTTTGTCTAAACTAATTTGTTGACAGTTTGAACAAGTTTAGATTTCCTCATAAAGTGTTTGAGCACATCTTGAGTTGTTTGTTCCTAGAACAGGGATTCTTAACTTGGGGTCCAGGAATCCTGCAATTTAGGGATCTGAGAAATTGGGTAGGGGGAAACATAGCATCTTTATTTTCACTAAATTGTAGCTGAAATTTTCTGTGATAAATTTGTGTTGTTGTTAAGTGCCGTCGAGTAAGTTCCAAGTAACTGATAGAGACCCTGTTTAGGGTTTCCAAGGATTAGCTGGTAAATTTGAACTACCAACCTGGTGGTTGCTTATCCTACAGCATCACATCAGCACCCAATGATAAGTTTAAGCCTAACAAACCTCTGTGGTATTAACAGTACCTGTGAGTTTGTCTTGGTGATAAATTCCAGGTATTGTCCTATTTCACTTTAAGGGCATCACTTACATTTTTGGTGTGCCCACAAGTTGTTGTTGTTGTTAAGCACCGTTGAGTTGGTTCTAACTCACAGCGACCTTGTATAAGGTTTCCAAAGAGTGGTTGGTGAGTTTGAACTGCCAACCTTATGGCTCAAATCACCTTTCTGTCCAGTGCTTTATCCTCCAGCACCACACCAGGACTCCACAGGTAGACCTTGTTATTTGCTTTAGCACAATACAGTAAAGACACCATGAATTCAGTTCTTGAAAAACGGTTTTCAACATTCTCACTATCCTTTTCCACCAACATTAATGCCCCTTAAGTAAAAACTCCCCCTGGATTCCTCTGTTTGGTTTCTACAGATTTGCTGTTTATTACTATAGAAGTGAGATCATGCCGTATTTGTCCTTTTGCCACTGACTTATCTCACTTTTAAATGTTTCAATAACCACATTTAAAAAACTTTTTATTGTAAATTGAGTGATGGCTTTAGAGAGCAGATAATCAGCTTTACATTCATTGTATCACACATTTTGTTTTCTCTCAATGATTATATTCCCTTCAATGTAATATCACTTATCCCTCTTCCTCCCTGTGTTTATAAGTTCCATTCCTCCCTCTTGCTCGACCCTTTTGAGCTTTATCCTTGGTCTCAAATGGTTGACTATTCTGTAGTGTGGTGTACCTTATTAATGTTGTTGTCCACCCTATATACCTGTCTATGACTTGGCTGAAAATTGAGCCATGGGAGTGAGTTCAGTTCCAGACCTGAAGGGTGGCCAAGGGTCATAGTCTTGGGGTTCTACCCGTTTCTGTTTCTGACTGATCAGTAAGCCTGTTTTTTGTTTTCAGTTCTTAAACATGTTTACTTCTTTTTTTTTTGAAATTTTTTATTGTGAGTTGAGTGAAGATTTATGGAGCGGACGGTCAGTTGTACTTTCAACAAATCATCCACTTAGTTTTATCTCACTGATTGTCATCCCCTCAAACATTAATGTGTGTACCTTACTAATGTTGTTGTCTGTCTTATATACCTACCTATCTATTACTTGGCTGAAAATTGAGTCCAAGGGTGAGTTTCATTCTCGACCTGAAGGGTGGCCAAAGGCTGTAGTCTCAGTTTCCCTCACTCTCTTTCTGGCCAGTAAGGCTGGGCTATATAATTTTGAGTTTTGTTCCACATTGTCTCCCATTTTATCCAGGACCTTTTAATGTGATCCCTTTTAGAGTAGTTGGTGGTGGTAGCTTGGCACCATCTAGTTCTCAGAGTCATGGAGACTGATGGTCATGTGTTCCATTAGTCCACTGGACTCATTGATTCCAAGAATCTTCCATTTTTATCATTCTTCTTTGGCCACTCCTGAGTTTTTAAGATCAAGTTTGGTCTTTTTTTTGGAATAATTTTGAGTTTTGTTCCACATTTTCTCTCATTCTATCCAGAGCAGTTGCTAGTGGTAGCTGAGCACTACCGTGTGAGTTTAATAGCCACATTTTACTACAGTTGATTTCTTTTTAATCCTGTTGTTGTTGTTAAGTGCCGTTGAGTTGGTTCCGACTCATAACGACCCTGTATAGGTTTTCCAAAAAGCGATTGGTGGGTTTGAACCATCAACTTTCTGGTTAACAGTCCAGTGCATAGCCTACAGCCCTACATCAAGACTCCCTGTTGTTGTTGTTAAGTGCCATCCAGTCAGTTCCAACTCATAATGACCCTATATAGGGTTTCTAAGGAGTGACTGGTAAGTTTGAACTGCCAACCTGTTCAAACCAACTCTGTGGTCCAATGCTTTATCCTATAGTGCCACACCAGGATTCTTGCCACACCAGCTAGGAGGAGTCAGAGGCAGGAAGGTTAAGAGCCACTGAAGCCATGCTAAGAGAGAAAGGTTTTGTTTGGTATTTATTTGTTTTCTCCAGGCTGTGTGTGTTCTCATCTGACAGCCAAAGATGATTCAGAGTTTATCACCAGTGGCCTGGGGGTGGGGTAGTCAGTGCCAAGCACGGGCCAGGTTCAGTCTGCTCCTGCCTGTTTCCTTGTAGACGGTGGGGTGAGGGCCAGTCTTGACTCTTAAAGGCTATTGGTCATTGTTGACTGAGAGCCACTGACTCCCAGTCCTTTGCAGGACCAGAACTGCTTCTCTCTGAAAGCAACCTGAACTACGTGGGCTGAGAAAGGACCAGTCCCTGGAGGCACACTGGACCCGCCTGGCAAGCTTGGTGAGTCAAACCCTCTGTGTGCTTGGGGCTGGACCAACTGAACCTCTTGGGGTCCTCCTAGCTCTACCACCGAGTGTCTCCATTTTGTCACAGAGTAGGCGTGTTCTGTCCGAGATTTGAACTCCAGGTCATTTGTGGGGGTAGACACTGATTTCATTTGATAGGTCATCATCCGCAGTGAGATGACCACACTGTGAGATGTTCAGTTGCTTGGAACTGAAACTAGGGACATGGAAACTGTGCACTGGGACCCCTCCGAGACCTTGCCCTGTGCATCTTTTTGTTTGCACCCTCTTTTGTTACATTAAAGCTATGATCACTTGTATGGTGACTCCAAAGGAGTCTAAAATGGTGTTAGTCTTGTGAACTTCTCAGCTTGTGACTAGAACCTTCTGACCTAGCTCCAGGTGACTAGAGAAGGGCTGTTCAGCTGGTCTCTGAACTGGACAGGGACAAGCTTTCCACGGACAGAGTTAGCATGTAGATGGAGTGAGGTTTGTTATTCACCTCCAATTTGGCCACAGAAGTGGATGATCTTAAGTCTTGCTGAACATGCTTGCGCAGTGGTCGTCTAATCTATCATTCCTTTTTGGTTAGCAGCCAAGTGCTTTAACCGTCATGCCTTCAGGGATCGTTAGCCAAAGATTGTTGTGTGCCATTGAGTCTATTCTAACTCATAGTGACTGTATAGAGTTTCTGAGAGCAGCTGCTAGGTTTGAACGGCTGACCTTGTGGTCAGCAGTCCAGCGCCGATACTACAATGCAGAGCTCTTTGCATTTATTAGTTGACTTTATGAGAGGGTCTTCTCTTCTTTCATCATGTGTTTACTGGCGCAGACTCGTGGAATTACTTTTAACTTTTTATTGTGAATTGAGTGAAGGTTTACAGAGCAGATAATCAATTTTACTGTCAACAAATCATATACCTGGTTTAATTACAGCGATTGCAATCCCCTCCATGTACCAATAGTTAACAGCATTTACCTCTGTTACTTTAACTTTTGCACTCCTCCCTGTGTTTCCTGCTACCTTCATCTTTCCGCTGCCAGTCTCCCTCTTGTATATTGGCTGCCCTGTCACCCACATTAACATGTGTCTATTCTCTAGCCAGTGAATAATTTTCCCTTCCCTCCTACCCCTGGTAGCCATCATAGAATGTTTCTTTTATCTAGAAAACCTTTCCTTAACTTTTTGCAATAGTGGTCCTTTTTAATAGTTGCCCTTTTGTGATTGATTCTTATTTTAATCACTAGTTATAACCCTTTACTATAATTTATTTACTTTCACTAGCAAATTATCCCTGGATTTGGCTAGAAGATGTGCATTCATGCTCGACCGTGTTCTTCTGATGTGTCTTCATCATTCTTTGAGCAGTTCCTTTCTTTCTGACCCAACTGGATGTTCCATGCTTGTACTTACCCTGCCCCTGTCCTTGTTACGTGCTGCCAACTCATAGTGACCGTACACACAACACAATGAAGCACTGCCTGGTCCTGTGCCCCTTCCCAGTTGTCAACTTTGTGCCTGTTTTGGTAGCTACTGTGTCACTCCATCTCATTAGGGATCTGCCTTTTTTCATTGACCCTGTGCTTTGCCAAGCATGATGTGTCTTTCCAGAGACTGGTCCTTCCTGATAAAAGAACCCTGGTTCATTTTAGTGGAGAATAGGATGTCTTTGCTTCTAGATCCTCTGGCTAGAGTTGTGAAACAGATGTTGAGATAGATATTGATGTGTGTTTTGTACATGTGTGTATGTAGGTAGATACTTCCATCTATCTGTCTGTCAATCTACCCATGAGTCTGACAGCTAATACTTCCATTTCAGTCCAACACCTCAGAGTTCATTCTCTTTCTCATTTCTTTGTCAGTGAAGCTGTAAGAATTCTGGCCTGTTTCTATACGATGTTTACTTATTTGCTCAGTCCTCTCTGGTAGCGTAGTGGTTACGAATCGGGCTGCGAACCTTAGGATCAGCGGTTCGAAACTACCAGCCGCACCGCAGGAGAAAGATGAGGCTTTCTACTCCCGTAAAGATTTACACCCTCGGAAACCCTGTACAGGGTCGCTATGAGTCGGAACCGATTCAACGGCACTTAACAACAACAACAAATACACATAATCATGCCTCAGCAAAAAAAGATGCCTACTACATAGGGTTCAGCACCCTTAGAGTTCTTTTTGGCTTTAATCTGAGGATGGATATTTTGAATACTATGCTCACAAGTTACGTGGGTTAGCTCTCTTCCTTTTCCTTTAACTGCAATCTTGTGGTGCATTTGATTTAAGGTTTGGCTCATATGCTTCTATTTTTGTTCCATTTTAGAGATTTTTTTTTTTTTTTGGCCTGGCCTTCATGATTTAGTTATTTTTCCTTTCTTTTTTTAAACATATGTGAAACATTAACATGGTTCCAGAAGTGAGAACTGTTTCAAATGGTGCATTTCAGGATCTCCACCCTCTCTGTCATTTTTTTCTCTCCTTTAAGCGTCTCCCAGCCTCTCCCATTAACTAAACAATCCCATTGCTGTTGCTAAGTGCCTTCAGTCAGTTCCATCTCCTGTGGCCCTGTTTAGGGTTTTCAAGTAGTGGCTGTTGACCTTACGGTTCAAACTGACCTTGGGGTCCAGTGCTTATTCTACAGTCCACACCAAGACTCCAAACACTCTCATTAGGTTTATCCTTCATACAGTCTTTTTTTTTTTTTTTTTAGAAATCTAATTTTAATATTGCTGCCTTGTGGATGTTCTGTACTTTCTGTCTAGATGTGCGAAGATTTTCCCTTGTCTTTAGCGTTCTGGAGTTTTCTTATAATATGTTTTCATGTGGATTACTCATTATTTATTCTACTTAAAACATATTTTGATTCCAGGGGCCATAGTTTTCATCCGTTCTCAAAAATTTGCTCTCTTCAGCTCTTTAGTTCCTTTAAAATTTCAGTTATTATTATCCTTTCCCCATATCTTAGTTAATGCCTCTTTAGTATTTTTCTTTCCAGGTCTTTCTTCATAGTGTTCTGGATCATTTACTCAAAAAATTTTCTCAAATGCATTAGCTCTTTAAAAAGTTCTATATTTTCTGTTTAATTCATCAGTTGAGTGTTTGGTTTTTTATTTAAGATTTTCCTCACATTTTTGATACCTTTAGACTATAGAAGAGTTGCAAAACTCTATCTGTATGTGCTTCTCCCAGCCACTCCTAATGTTAACATCTTATATAATCTGTATATACTTATGCCAACCAAAAATTTGCCATCAATTCTATTCTGTTAACTAGTGTACAGATAGTACCAGCTTATGCCAGCATCCTATGTTTACAGGTTGCATCAGCTTTTGCTAATATCCTACGATGTCCTTTTTCTGATCCACAACCCCGTTTAGGATCCCACATTGCAATAAGCTATGCTTTCAGATTTGTCTGATGTTTTCTTGTGTTGAAATTTGCAGTTAATGCATTTGTGGCAAAAAAAAAAACAAACAAACCGCAGAGGTGACACATTGGTCTCAGTGACAAGAATGTGACGCCATAAGGTTGCTTTTTTGGAAGATTCTAACTCATCACTTGTCTCAGTTAATGCCTACCAGCTTCTCCAAGTGAGTGGCTCGTTGTCCCTTTGTAATTAGGGAATGTCTTTTTTTTTTTTTTAATGTTTTATTATGAATTATGTGATAGTTTGTTGTACATACATTGTTGTAGTTGTTAAGTGTCATCGAGTCGGTTCTGACTCATGGCGACCCTGTATGGGGTTTCCAAGGAGCAGGTGAGTTTGAACAGCTGACTTTGTTCACAGTCCAGTGCTAATCCGACAGCGCCACACCAGGAGTCCACATATATTAATTGTTGTTAAGTGCTGTCCAGTCAATCCTGACCCATAGCAACCCTGTATAGGGTTTCGAAGGAGCAGCTAGTGAGCTTGAACTGCCAACCTTACAGTTCAAACCGACTTTGCAATCCAGCATATTAACTCATAGCGCCACACCAGGATTCCTCATATATTATGTTGTTGTTAAGTGCCGTCGAGTCGGTTCTGACCCACAGCAACCCTGAGCAGGGTTTCCAAGGCTGTAAATCTTTACGGGAGCAGAAAGCCTCCTCTTTCTCCCGCGGAGCAGCTGGTAGTTTCGAACTGCTGACCTTGTGGTTCGCAGCCCGATTCGTAACCACTACGCTACCAGAGCTCCTTCCTCATATATTATAGAGACTCTTAAGTCTTAAACAACACTGAAAACACAAGACAAAAACAAACATAGATCACCTGCGTGTCAGAAATCATAGACACCATGATGAATTTCCCAAGTTCTAATCTTTGTGGAGTCCTGCTGTGGCACTATAGGATAAGTGCTTGACCACAAGCTGATTTGAACCACAAGGTCGGCGGTTCAAACCCACGAGCCCCTCATTGGAAATCCTAAACAGGATCACTATGAGCTGGAACTGACTGGATGGCACTTAACAACAGTGGCAACAATCTTCACATGGTGACCTTTTATAAGGTACAGGGACAAAGGAATCTCTTCCCACAACCACATCTGATGGCAGCAACCTATCACATAGGCATGCCAGATTGGAAAGCAGGGCAGGATTACTACAGATAGGAAAGTTGACAATCTGTCTCTGAGGCTCTTAGGGTATGAGATCACAACCAGGTGACCATTAAGGGGTGGGTTCAGGAAGGTTCCTTTGAGGGCCAGCTGGGGGAATTGGCCCCAAACCCACTTTTAATTATATGCTGCTTCTAACTGGTGGTTCACATCAGAGGTGCATGAGGTACTTAAGAAAATGGCATATGAACACGTAAACCTAGGCACAAGACGGAAATAAGCTCTGCCTGACACGGGCTCTACAGCACACTATGCAAATCTGCTCTTATCGTTTTCATTTCTAGATGTTCTCATTTTTGTTAATTTACTGGCCAACTCATTTCTGATCATTTCAGTTGTGTGTCTGCTCAGTTGTATTCTGTGTCTGAGAGCTTTTGATTTTCCAGCTGAGCAGCTGGTAAAACTCCCTGGGGCTATTAGCGATGCTCCTCCCCCAGCCACCCCTAGCGCTCCGATCTTTGATCTTTGATCCTCATGTATTGATCTTAATCTGAAAGGTTCTAGGCCTAAATGGCGGAAGCTTTTTTCCTGGAGCATTTGCTCTGCTTCTGCCGCAGCTGACTTCCAGGGACTGGATGTTTTTCTTGGTAGCCTCCTTCAAGGTGGGCTCGAAGCAGAATCCTAGGTCAGCCTTGGGGGCCCCAGGTGTATTGTCCTGCCTCTTCAGCCCTGCTGATCAGGGGCCCAGCCCCCCTGGAGCTCCCAGTGACTTGTAAGTCCAGTGATGTCTGCCTGTCACAATGTCTGGGGTGGAGGGTGAGGAAATGAGAGGTCTCTATGGAGATTGTTGCTTTTTCTGTGCTAGTTGAGATTTCCAAGAGCCCAGCGGGGGGGGGGGGGGGGGGTACTTTGTGGTCTGTCAGCTACCTGAGTATTCCCAAATTGTAGCCACAGCTCTTTGTGGATTTGTCTCCTGCATGTGGTTTATTTCCTCTTGGTCCTCCTCCCTCCCTCCCTTCTCTTCCTTTTCCTTTTTCCTTTGTTTCCCTGCCTGTTTTTGTTCATTTTCTAGTGAGCTCAGGCAACCCACCAGAAACTCAGAGCCATACAAGCTGCTCAGCTGGGGCCTCTTGTTGGGACCCTGTTTCAGCACTTTAGATCTACCCTTGGAGCTGCCATATTTATCCATACGATTCTTCTGGCTTCCAGCGTGAAGAACAAAAGGCCTTGTCAAAGTTCTAGGGCTGTGGTGGGGCTCTCGGGTGAGAAGAGAAGAGCCTGGTCTACTTCACCAACCTTTTTCCAGATTTTGCGGCCCAGGGCCCCCTAGGACCATAAGACAGGGGGACTGCCTGCCCAGGACACCCAGGGAGGGAACCCTAGGTAAGTGCTTCAGTGGGGCAAGTTCAGTATGTGGAAAAGTGTTGCTGATGTTGTCTCCCCTCCTTCCTTCCTGCCCCATCTCTCCTTTCTTTTCTTCCTATTTTATTTTTTGTTTCCCTTGGCGGCTAATCCAGCCTGAAATCTGAATTCACAATAAAATAAAAGTTTGGCTGTAATTTAAAGGAACTCTGGTGTAAACAACCACCCAAATCTTCAGATGTGTCGCCTCACCCCTTACCCCTCCGCCACCATTGCTGTGTTTCTGTCACTGAAGTTTTACATTTTAGAGGAATTATTTTTCAGTTATGAATTTCAGAACACTTCAGAACAGGGCACGGATGGCTGCTCATAGGCCTCCAGGCACGATCTGGCTCTCTCTTCCTTGGAGCCCTGTCTCTGATTCCACCCCCACTCCCAGCTTGCACTTGTATTCTCTTCTTAGTTAGGTAGCTTTTTATATTTTTATTCCTAAACAGTCCATCGTAATTGTGGCGTATTTCACAACTTTGCATGGAATCATTTTGTATGTTTTCTTCATCTCTTTTCTAGCTATCTCTTTTCTTTTTAAACAAATCTATAATTTTATTAATTTACTTTTCAAAAAGTTTAAATCCTTGAGGAGTAGGGCATCACACAGATTCTGTGTCCTGTAGCCTTAGTAGGAAGTTTGCTTTGGAATCGGGCATGAACCATGTCACGGTTTTCATAGGCACAAGTTACCTTTCCCCAGATAACTCTGGTTTTGTTAGGCCTGCTGCCAGGAGTCACTGTGTTATTCTTTGTACACATAAGCACATCTCATGCCTAAATAGAGTTCGGTTTCACCTCAAGTATGAACACCTTTGATTTTAAGAAGCGCTGTATACTCCCTTTGGTTCTGGAGACCCCATTTTTAACCAGCAAAAATGGCCTTGGGCCATAGCCTTCCAGACATAGCTGTTGGCTTTGAAGTCCCACTCCCAGAAGGCCCCCCCGCAGAACCCAAGATATCAGAAAGAGAAAAGAGCTCTTTTCTGTCTTTTTTGATGCAGCGCTTACATGATTTATGCTGTTAGTATTGTAGCTAAGACCCTCACTTCCTGTTTCCCAAGAACATGCCACTAATTGTTCTTGGGTTGATGCTGTCTAGATTGTGGTATGTTTCTGTTGTCTAGGATTTTATCTTAGAAAATTAATAAGAGAGATGCTCAGGTTTATTACAGAGAGCACAAGGTTAGCAGTTCAAACCTCCTAGCCACTAAATGGTTGAAAGATGAGGCTTTCTTCCTCAGAATTGCTGTGAGTCTGAACTGGCTCAACAGCACTCAACAACAGGTTTATCATACACACATACAGACTCGCTGAGTTTACTGTAAGGTTGTCATCATGGCAAGATCTGCCAGTTAGACCTCACAACATTCGATTAGGACCCGAGATTCAAATTAATTACAATTGCGATGCGAGTTCTATGGTCAGAGTCCAAAGCTTTAGACTTCAGCATTTTCACCCTCAATGAGCGGTCACTGGAAAACAGCTTGACCAAGGCTCGAACTCAGCAGAGATCTCTCAAAGATCGGGTCCAAGGTTGGTAGTGGTGGCAGGAGTCTTAGTTCCATTGCTGTGCTGCCTTATCCCAGTGAGCAAGCTGACATGTAGGAAACTTTATATGTTAGTTTGTCATCTTAACTCTGCTTAGTAAGGGTCAGTGTGATGTCACAGTGTTCTATCTGTTCCCCAGGGTTGGAGAGTAACCGAATGGTGCATCTTCTCATCTTTTCAAAGATAAGGGAGGCTGTTTAGATGTGTGTTATGGTTTCTTGTGTCAAAGCATGCCGGGTGAAAGTGAATTTAAAGCTTGCTCATTTCTTACATGCCTCTCATGCTTCCAAGATTTTATGTCTAAGTTCAGAAATTCTCTAAATAATTTCTGGTGACTTGGAAGTTTCTAGTGATTTATTGCCATGTTAATGAAGATAAAAAAGGTAAACATTTTCAATTCTAAGTTCACATTATGAGTACTTACATACAGGAACCCTGATGGCGCTGTTAGATAAGCATTGGTTGGTTCAAACCAACCAACTGCCCTGAGAGAGAAGGATGAGGCTTTCTGTTCCTGTAAAGGTTTACAGCCTCAGAAAGCCTACACAAGGTCACTGTGAGTCAAAGCTGACGGACAGCTCCCAACAACAACAGTATCCGTAAATCCATTGTTGTTTGAAGTTTTTACTGGGAAGCCAGTGAAGTTTACAGAACAGACCATCAGTCCCACAGTCAACAAATTAGACACTTTGTGTCATTACCATGATTGCAATCCCCTCCAGTTACCATCTGTTAACAGTATTTACTGCTGATTGCTTTCATAAATAGATACTTTGAAAGTAACAATAGTAACTTACACATTTTGTGTTTTGAGAGCATTATGGAAACATAAGGAACAGTTGCCTGTTGTTTTTGTTTAACTACTAACAAATAAAATACCGTATTAAACACCCATCTTAAAGCAGGTTGTTTTTTAAGAGTGCTTGGAGGGCTCTTTACTTCCCTGGGCCTCTGGATGTGCTGTGCTGTGGACCTGGGCCTCCATGAAATCCTGCTTCATTTTCTCACCTTCATTGTCCCCTGGCCCCACCACCAGTTTCTCTTTTGTCAACAACTGTGCACGATTTGGTTGGGGCCTCTAACAATTCCTACAGTGACCTCCTGAACAGTTAGGGATCCTATTAGGGTTTGAATTGCCAGGCCTTTCAACGTGGACACAGTTGGTGACAGACTGACCAGACATCAAACCTGTTAGTGGCAGTGGGTGGGACTGGCTTCCCACCTTGGCTGCCCTGGCTGTTGTTGCCTTGGAGCCAGTCCTGTGTTCTGTTGTTCATGCACGGCACCACAAAATGCTGCCCAGCCTTGAGCCACCGCTTTGATTGGTTGAGAATCAGACTATTGTGATCCATGAAGATTTCACTGGATGATTTTTGGAAGTAGATATCCAGGCCTTTGTACTTAGTCTGGAAGCTCTGCTGAACCCTGTTCAATATCATACCAATATACAAGATGAAAGGTGAGAATTCTACTACCCCTGAGATACAGTTATCCCAGAGAATCATCTAAGGAGACAAAGATAATTGAGGAGCATGGTCTTCACCCTGAACCTCTGATTTCAAAGGCCTGAGTTGAAGCTGGGCATCTTTTGGTTTGTTATTTGTTGGCTTAAGCAGCCAGCATGAAGCACCACCTCTAAGTCTGAGGCAGGGAGATCTGCAGAGCCAGAGGATGCTGTGTCCTGTAGCTGCAGTCATTGATGCTGGAGGTGAGAATCTCTCACAGCATGAATCCTTAATTAATCAATTAATTAAGTAAGTAAGCCATTTATTAATGTTTTATAGAGTGGAGGAGGAAGACCGTAGAAGGGAGAACCATGTGAGTGTAAAAGCAGGAGCCAGAAGGATAGTGGCTTACCAAGATGCTGGATAAGCTGAGTGGTCAGGGTTGGTGACAGTTGGTACAGTGCCTTCTATAGTTGACCATTTGTGTCTCCTATAACCAGTCATCCCTGTCCCAGAGGCAGAGGCAGAGCCAGCAGGAGAACCATGTGTGTTGTTGTTAGGTGCTGATGAGTTGGTACCAATTCACCGTGATCCGATGTACAACGAAGCGAAACACTGCTCAGTCCTGCACCTTCCTCATATCCTGCCTACTCTTGAGCCCACTGTTATAGTTACTGGTCAGTCCATGTCCTTGGGGGAGTCTTCCTCTTTTTTGTTGACTCTCTCCTTTACCAAGCATGATGTCCTTTTCCAGGGACTGTTTCTTCCTGATAGCATGTCTTCAGTATGTGAGCTGAAGTCTCCCCATCCTCATACTTGTGTGGTCACAGGAGCAAGAAGGAGAACTGCATCACGTGTTTGTCCAGGGAGGCGATGTAACAACAAGAATGAAAATGCCCTGCACAGCAGCACGGCCACACCTCCGTGGAAAGGCGGTTGTGCTAGCACATTCTTTATGCAGGAAGAGCCTATGCGCTCATCCAGTGGAGATTTTTGATGCCTTAGGTCACAAGGGTACTGGTGGCTCAATGGTAGTGGTAGCATTCTGGCCTTTGTGCAGGAGACCCGAGTTCGACGCCTGTAGCCACCACCCATCTTGTTAGTGGGGAGCCTGTGTGTTGCGATGACGCTTCCAGACTAATACCAACTAGGAAGAAAGACTGGAGAATCTGTTTCTGAAAATCAGCCAGTGAAAACTGCATCAGATCAGTCTCATCCCTAAGCGATCAAGAGGAACGTGCGGGACCGGGCCTGCACCATTGTACATGGGGTTGCCAATGAGTTGGAGCCAATAAGCTAGCAGCTGATGATGAGTGGATGGTAGGGCCAGAAGTATGGGACCATCTCTTGCAGCACCCTAGGCAGAGAGTGGTGTCAACCCAGACGAAAGCTCTTTGACGTTGGTGAGGAGAACAAGGTCCCCCATCTGTTGTAGTGGTTTTGCCTGGAGTGAAAACAAAGTGGAAAGCTTAAAGTGAAAGCAGGGAGATGCTTGACCAAGCAGAGCTGGAAGCACATTTTGAATTTGAGCTTTGCTTAGTACTATCATGACAGAAAAGCTATCAGCATTCTCTTTCCAGGCCAAGAATGCAGAGTTTGGTTTCTTGCTTTATCCACCTACTCCAGGGATATTCCTGGTGTGCAAATGAGTTCAGTTTGGAAAGTCACTCTTAGGCTGCAGGGCAGTGAGGTCCTGAGAGGGACTGTGATGGGGCCCCAGGGGAGAGGAACTGGTACATTGGAAGCCCTGACGATAGGATTTGAGCCCCATGTGGAGGCGGTGGCACTGAAGACAATGAGGGCGGGAGGTAGCAAGGATCGAAGTTGCTGAGAGTTGTGGGCAAGATGAAAGGCGTAGACAGCCAGGAGAGGTGCCTACAGTAGCCCCGTGCAGGCCTCAACCTGAACCTTAACTTACAGCACCCCCACGTGTGTCCGAGTAGGACCGTGCTCCATAGAGTTGTCAGTGGTTGGGTTTTCAGAAGTAAATTACCAGGCCTTTCTTCCAAAGTGCTTCTGGGTGGCCTTGACCTTCAAACCTTTCATTTAGAAGCTGAATTTATCTACCTTTTGCACCACCTGGGTATTGCTTATTTTGTTCCTGTGAGAAGGAGGGAGGTGGCATTGGCCCCATGTGCCTTCAGGACAGGGCTCTCATACCCTGAGCCATGGCTTTTATAGCCATGGGCCTTTATCAGGTACTTTCCTCACAGGAGAGCAAATGGCTGCCTCACTTCCAGCTAGGCCTATTCTAGGCAGGTGGTTGTTGCCAAGACCCTATGTGAAGTCATTGCAAGAAAGCGGTACCTCATAGCATGAGGTGACAAGAGATGTTCTCTGACCCCACCTTTGGTCCTACGAGGGGGGTTCTGTACACTCCGTGGGCCTTGGAGATTTGTCCAGGAAGTCATATGAACATTGGCCGTGGGCCTATGTCACCCCAGGACACCTGGCAGAGGCAGACCCCAAACTGCTCCGGAAGGCACACAGTCAATCTGAAGCAAAACGTCTGTGTGTGGAGACCTATGAAAGAGGACTAGAAAGTGAAGCCAGAGCCGGTTCCCTGGGAGTGAGAAACCACTCACACACACATGCACATATGCACACACCCAGGCACGTGCTTGTGCTCTGCAAGGCCTGTAAAGTAACCAGGGCCCTGTGACAGCCTCAGAGGCTAATGCCGAGGCCTGAACTGAGCTGGACTTGCTACAGAAAGGATAGCCTGGGTAGAGGCACAGAAGAGACCTTCTGCCTAAGAACCTGGTGGGACTCATGGGGCCATCAGTCTGGGTAGTCCCAGATGATGTAGTGCAATGGATTACTTTTACATAGTCTTTCTTCTAATGCTCACCCAATGACTGATTAGGTGTTGTCAAGTTGGTTCTGACCCTGTGTACAACAGAACAAAACCTGGCACGGTTCTTCGCCATCCTCACTATTGCTGTTATGTTTGAGCCCATTGTTGCTGTTACTGTGTGGATCCCTCCATGTTTCCAAGCATGAAATCCTTCTCCAGGGACTTGTCCCTCCTGACTCAAACTCACTTCTAAGGAGCTTTCTGGCTGTACTTCTTCCGACACAGATTTGTTTGTTCTTCTGACAGTCCATGGTCCTTGCCATATTTTTCTCCAACACTATAACTCAAATGCATTAATTCTTCTACAGTCTTCCTTATTCATTGTCCAACTTTCACATGCATATGAAGCTATTGAAAAAGACCATGGCTTGGGTCAGGGGCACCTTACTCATCAAAGTGACATCTTTGTTTTTTAACACTTTAAAAAGAAGTCTTTTGCAGCAGATTTGTGTAAAAGATATATTTACGACAGCAACAAGAAGAGTAGCAGCTGAGGTTGATTATGTATAGCCAAACACCTCATGGGATTTTGTTCTTTGGTCTGGAGGTTTAGGGTTATGGTTTCATGGGACATCCCAGTTAATTGGCTTAATATGTGTACTGTTCTACCTCATAGTTAATTGTATAATGCCTGGAGTATTAAAAGCTTGTAAAGTGGCCATCCAAGTCTAACAATTGGTCTCTAATCCCTTGAGCAACAGAGGAAGGAGGAGAGTGGGAGGAATAGGAGAAAGATATAGAATGTATAGCTAGTTGCTTCCATGAACAGCCTTTGCCAGAGATCAGAAGAATTGGATGGTGCCTGGCTTCCATTCCTGAACATTTAGACAAATCTGGATTGAAAGAGGGGAAATACAGAACAGAATTTCAAATTCTCATGGACTCTAGACTTTCTGAAGTCTTAGAGGTTGGATGAACCCCTGAAACTATTGCACTGTGAAAATCTTTAAACCTTAAACTAAAAATATCCCCTGAAGTCATCTTCAATCCGAACAACAATTTAACTTGAAAAAAACAAAAAATTTGCCTTGAGCATTATGCTTCTTTAAGAACTATCTGCATGGGATCAAACTGAGAACACAACAGTGATTGGAGAGATTAGATAGGAACCTTAAGAGGCAGTGAGTTGATGTTAATGGGAAGGAACATGTCAGAAAAGGGTGGGAATGTTTACATCACTCAAAAAATGCAGTCATGTTAGCACTGTTGAATTTTGGTGTATGGTTTGCTGTGTATAGTCTCAACACAATAAGTAAGATATAAAAGGAAAAAAAGCTAGATAGAACTCAACGTTTGTCAGCGTACAATTCAGCCATCGAAATTATATTAATCATGTTGTGCAACCATCCCTTAAAGCTATTGCCAAATTTCCTTATCTCCAACGTCTGTGGTATTTCCAGAACTTAAAAAATGTTCAAGTTAAGCAATGTGCTTTCCTTTTCTTGACTTTCCAGCCTCGGGTTCCACATCTTGCTAAGGAAAGGAAGAAAGGCTTCTCGGACCAGGCTCCCTCTGGTGCACAGGGACCACAGAGTCATCCTTTCTTTCTTCACGTCTGTTTCCTGTGCCGGCCCATGGTGCTCATCTTGGAGACTAGCACATCATTTTTGGCTGTGATCTCAGCATGTCTCCTTTAACCAAACCTCAAGCACTGGAGGAGGTCCTTCCTAGCCCTGAGGAGAAACCGAAAGGAAAGCCACTACTTTCCTGGGGTTCTCTGTTTGGCCATCGCAATGAGAAAATTGTCTTTACCCAAAGTGACAGTATCCCTGAGGAGAATGTGCTCACCATCACCATCACCGAGACCACTGTCATCGAGTCAGACCTGGGTGTCTGGAGCTCCCGGGCCCTCCTCTACCTCATCCTGTGGTTCTTCTTCAGCTTCTGCACCCTCTTCCTCAACAAGTACATCCTGTCTCTGTTGGAAGGGGAACCCAGTATGCTAGGTGAGTCTGGGTCCCAGCTCATTAATTAACGGGGCATGGTTGTCGTTTCTCTTCTGTGGAGTCAGCCCCAACTCACAGCGACCCAATGTACAACTGAAGGAAATGCTGCCCCGTCCTGTACCATCCTCCTGGTTGGTTGTGGATGGATCACTGTGATTCACAGAGGTTTCATTGGCTGATTTTCAGAAGCAGATCACAGACTTTTCTTCCTAGTCCATCTCAGGCTGGAAATTCAAATGAAAGCTGTTCAGCATCCTGCAATATGCAAGCCTCCATTGATAGGTAGCTGAGCATGAGGTGTTGGCCAGGAATCAAACCTAGGTCTTCGAGGTGGAAAGTGAACCACCCCTGCCCCATGGTTTCCAATTAACATGCAAAAATGACAAGAACAGGTGGTTACTTGGGGTGAGTGTGTTGAGGGGACAGGATGAGAATTGGACTCCTTATGGATAAGTGTAGGGACCAGGACACATTCTGGGTGATTAGGAACCAGAATGAACTCAGTTCTCCATCTCCCTGTATGTTGGGAAAGGAAGCACCCCCCCTCCCCGCCACAAAGCTCCCGTGAAGGAGAGGAAGGGCATCCCCAGTGTGGTCTCCTCTCCCATCCAGGTGCTGTACAAATGCTGTCCACCACACTCATTGGCTGCGTCAAGATTTTCGTCCCTTGCTGTTTGTATCAGCACAAAACCCGCCTTTCCTACCCGCCTAACTTCATCATGACCATGCTGTTTGTGGGACTCATGAGGTAAATGAGCCAGCGGTCTGGTTGTGTGTCTTTTTTAATAACAGCATCTTTCCTGTAACTACAAGTGGGAGATGAGCTGACTGGCGGTGTGTTCCTAGTGCAGACTCTGAAAACAGCTGGGCTAAAGGTTTCCAGACACCACAGGAATCTGGCTGTGTGGGGCCTAGTGCGGCAGGCAAAGGTTCTTGCTAGGACAACGGTGATGGCTTTGTTCAGTAAGGGTTTGAGGACAGTGGTCCTCCTCCCTGGGGAAACTTCAGAAAAGGGGCCTGAGCACTCATGTGGGTGCCAAAGACGGGTTGTGATGGGAGAGAAAGGAAGAGGAAACAGGGAACAGGGAGCTGGAAACAGGTAAGGGAGAGCGGGGTGGAAGAGGGCAGGGGGGATGAGGAGGAGGGAGAAGAGGAAGGATGGTGTGTGGGGGGAGGGTGAGGGGGCCAGGACATGATCGCCACAAGACTCCTTTCTAGAGAGCCTTCCTTATACCCAGAAGGAGACCGGCTCATTCCAAGGCCATTTCTGCCTGTTTCTAGGTTTGCAACGGTAGTGTTGGGGCTGGTCAGCCTGAAGAATGTGGCAGTGTCCTTTGCTGAGACAGTAAAGAGTTCGGCACCTATTTTCACTGTGATCATGTCCCGGATGATCCTGGGGGAATACACGGGTGAGCGTCCTCCTTGAGTCCTTCCTGAGTGCACCCCTCACCCCTACCCCTTTTCCTCCAATCCAGAAACTTGGTTCATCTCACCTTCTGCCTCTTTGGGTTCCTGGTCCCCCAGTGTCCCACCCACCATAGTGTGTCGGCCATGCTTGGGGACCGCTGACTTCTCAGCAGCTCTACTTCTTCCCCTGCAATTTGCTCTGAGCTCATACTTGCCTCAGGAAAGTTTCCTTAAGGGATGTGCTAGGCTGTCCTTGTGCCTTTGTGTCATTGCTGAATAACATTCCATTGCATGAATACACCACATTTATCCACTGATGGATACTAGAGTTGGTTCCAGATTTTGACTATTGTAAAATTGTTGTTGTTGTTGTTGTCAGGTGCCATCGAGTCGGAACCTACTCAT
>NW_006408691.1:1340104-1357513 GCF_000296735.1 Chrysochloris asiatica | reverse complement strand
CATCTTTTCTTGATGCATTCTGCATCATTCAATAATTTGCCCAGAGAATCTTTCAATAACGAAAGTTGAGGCTTGAATTTTTCTTCAGTTCCCCCAGCTTAAGAAATGCTGACCATGTTCTTCCCTTTTGGTTTTCTAACTCTAAATCTTTGCATATTTTATTATAGTATTTGGCTTTATCTTGTAAAATAGCTGCTATGAATATTGGTATACAAGTTTCTATGTAGATGTTCGTTTGGGGTACATACCTAGGAGTGGAATTGCTAGGTAATTATGGACTCCTGGTGTTGCACTGTCGGATCAGCACTGGACTGCGAACCACAAGGTCAGCAGTTCAAATCCACCAGTTGCTCCTCAGAAACCCTATACAGGGTAGCTATGAGTTGGAACCAACTCAACAGCACTTAACAACTTTGTAATTCTATGTTTAACTTTCTGAGGAATTTCAAAATAGTTTTCTATTAGTGGCGTCTTTTAAAATTCCCACTAGCAATGGGTGAAGGTTCTAATTTTTCAGCATCCTCACCAACACTCGCTGTGTGTCTGTTTAATAATAGCTGTCCTCATGAATGTGAAGTGGTTAAAGCCTGGTGACATCCAATCTGTTCTGACTCATAGTGACCCGGTAAGATAGAGTAGGGTTTCCAACGCTGGCAGTCTTTATAAATACAGGCTGTCACATCTTTCCCATGGAGGCTGGAGGGTTAAAGCTGAATGTTTAACCACTGTGCCACCAGGGTGCATACCAGCAGTATATGTGTTAGCTTTTTTATTGTGAAAGGCCATAACTTTCATGACGAAGGGATAGGAGCAGCCTTCACGCCCATCATTACGTTCACAGTTACTGTGTGTTTGTACTCTCCTCAGGACTGCTGGTCAACCTCTCCCTCATCCCAGTCATGGGAGGGCTAGCGCTGTGCACTGCCACTGAACTGAGCTTCAATGTCCTAGGCTTTTCTGCTGCTTTGTCCACCAACATCATGGACTGGTGAGTGGTTTATGGCTATTCTTGCTAAAGTAAAACAAGCTCACGTTTGAGGTGATGAATAAGACAGCTAAGTTTAAAGATTGTCTTCAATTCCACTTTTAACATTTTGACATATTTCCTTGCAGTTTTTTCCCTCTGCATTTGTCCGTCTTAGAAACATAATATGGATTCTGTCACGTGTTCAATTCATGTCCTACTTCTTTGAGCGTCATATTGTCTGAGCCCTGCTTCAGGCACTGATGTGTTAATCCAAAGCCCAATTTTCATGACTGTGTCCTGGGCCATCTTGAATTTGCATCACAGCTCAACCATTCCATGGTTGCTGAGCTCCCAGCTCTTTGTGTTCATACATAATGTTGTGGGAAACACCTTTTTATGTGAGTCCTCTGAATTTCCTAGAAGAGGAATTATCGGTTGAGCCTACAAATTTCTCTAAAGGACTTTTGACTCGTGCTGCGGGCTCGCCTGACAAGAGCTTCTGACCCTGTCCTCAGACTCCACTTTTCCCATATCCCTGGTTACTGGTGAGGGTGATGCTGTTTCATTTTGCACTAAGCCATGTGGCCATGTGCATGCAGCTCCTCCCAAGGCCTGTCCTATTTGTGAATTTTGTCCGTGTTTTTCTCCTGGGGTCTTTTTTTTTTTTCCTTAATCATGTTTTATTGTTTTCTCAGTGGTTTAGATGGCAGTTTAGGCTCTGATTCACCAATATCTGCACACGTTGTTCAGTGACCTTGGTTACATTCTTCACAACACACGAAGATTCTCATTGTTTGTATTCTGGTCATTCTGCCCTTTACATTCTAATCTTTGCTTTAAAGTAATTGTTGCCTCTGGTCTGATAACAGGTCATTTTTTTTTTTAAAGGAGCTCAATACTGACATTATTACTATGAAGTGCCGTTGAGTTGGTTCTGACTCATAGTGACCCTGTATAGGGTTTCTGAGAAGCCCGTGTTGGCTTTGAACCACTGACCTTGCAGTTAGCAGCTCAGTGTTTACCCTATAGTGCCACACCTGGACTCCACAGTACTTGGTGTTGTTGTGAAGGGCTGTCGAGTCAATTCCAACCCATAGCGACCCTGTATAGGGTTTCCAAGGAGCAGCTGGTGAACTTGAACCACCGATCTTGCAGTTCAAACGACAGCGCCACACCAGGACTTCCCAGTACTTAGGGGTGATATTTATTATTTTTAGGATGTGGTTTTAAAGAGCCTGGAGTCCTGGAGTGGTACTGTAGGATAAGTACTGGACTGCTAACCATGAGGTTGGTGGTTCAAACCCACCAGCCACTCCTTGTAACCCTATATGGGATCGCTACGATTTAGAAACAACTCCACAGCACATAACAAGAGTCCTGGTGTGGCACTGTAGGATATGCACTGACCTGCTGGCTGCAAGGTTGCTGGTTCAAACCCACCAGCTGCTCCTTGGAAACCCTATACACGGTCGCTATGAGTCAGAACCAACTCGATAGCACTTACCAACAAGTTCTGGAGTCCAAATGTGCCAATCAGGTTCTTGGCCATGTAGACTCTTTCTATGGATTTCTCCCCTAGTCGCTGGGGTTTGCCAGTGATTCTTGGCATTCCTTGACTTGTTGGATCTTCCCATGTCATCCATCTCCTGTGTGTGCCTCAGAAGGGATTAGGCTGAGGAGTCTCGCTCTACTGGTATAGTCTCATTAACATAATAAAAGAAACTCCTATTTCCAAATGGGGTCATATCTACACTAGAGGAACCAGAATTTCAACATATATTTGTGGAGGACATAGTTGAGTCCACAACACAAGGACTTGTGAAGTGCTTGAAGCATAGACATTAGGGTTTCTGAGGCTTCAAAGATGTGTGACTCTACTGTTGAGCATCTCAGTGTACCCACCTGTAAAATGGGATGGCTATCAAGCCCACCTCACAGTGAGAGGCTGCCTGGAAGGACTCAGGTCAGTGCTCGTCTCTGTGAGTGTGCGCTGGCTGCTCCCTGACTATTGTCATTATTGTCACTGTCATTTAATGATAATGAAAATACTTTGTGCATTTGATGGTCTGCCATGCAGATCCATCAGTGTAACCTTTTCTTGTCTTTTCTTTATTCTAGTCTTCAAAATGTTTTTTCAAAAAAGCTCCTCAGTGGGGACAAGTACAGGTTCTCGTAAGTATTGTCAGTGAGTGAATCTGGAATTTTGTAGAGCTCTGGGCCGGGGTGGGTTCTTTCCTCTGTTAGGGTTCAGAATACTCCTGAGACCCAACACTTTCCCATGGTGACTTCAGTCAGTTGTTGTCAAGTAATCCCTGACACAGGTCAGAGCAGAACTGGACTCCATAGGGTCTTCTTGGGTTTTTTTTTTAATTAATTTTGTTATTGTTGTTGAGGCTATACAAACAAAACATACACCGGTTCAACAGTTTCTACACATACAGTTGAAATTCAGTGACAGTCTTCCACAGGGCTTTCTTTTCTTTCTTTAAATTGTGGCAATATATACACAACAAACATCGGCAATTTCAACCATACTTTCCATGTATAATCAGCCGCACAAGCCACACTCCCCACATTGCACAACCACCATACAATCCATTTACAAATCTTTTTTCTCTCTCTCCTTTTTTTTTTAAATCTCACTTCTTTTCTTTCATTTGCAGGAAAGTTCCCAATGTTTATCCTAATGAGAAAATAAATATACTTTATTTCCTTTCAAGAACATGAAAAACAAAAGTAGTTTCCTTTTCTTTTCCCTTCATTTTTTTCCTTTTTAACCACCTTTCCCGTCACCTAGGTTAACATGTATCTAACTCTACCCAGTGAATAATTCTCCCTTCCCTCCCACCCCGGCAACCATCTCAGAATGTTTATTACAGTATAAAAACCTTTTCTTGACTTTTTATAGTGTGGTCTCATACAGTATCTGTCTCTTTGCAACCCACTAATTTCACTCAGCGTAGCGTCCTCCAGGTTCCTCCATACAGTTTTCAGTGAGTGATTTTTCTGAAGATCGCTGGGGCCTTTTTTCCAATGTGCCTTTGGATGTACTTAAGCCTCTAAGCGGTTTTGGTTATCAGCTGAGTGCATTGACCATATGGACCATCCAGGGACTACCATCTTGGCTTCTTGTTGTTAAGTGCTGTGGAGGCTGGACATCATTGCTGGAACAGAAAGCCTCATCTTTCTCCCATGGAGCAATTGGTGGGCTTGAACCGTAGACCCTGTGGTTGGCAGCCCAGTGCTTATTGTAAGTCTAGTGTTTATTGTACAGAGCCACCATGCTTTTCCCATTTTGACTCGTTTTTGTTATTAAGTGTTGTAGGGTTCGTTCGGACTAATAGCAACCCTGCATAGGGCTTCCGAGGAGCAGCTGGTGGGTTTGAACCACCAACCTTGTGGTTAGCAGTCCAGTGCTTATCCACAAGTGCCACACCATTTTGGCCTAGGTGGCCTGTAACAGTATTTTGTTGAAACTCAAGATAAAAAAAAACCCAAAAAGAACCCCATGTTTTCACTTGCTCCTTCAGGCTGGTTTTCATTTCTGGGCAGCTGTATCATTCTCTCTGCTACTCACAGGTCCCTCCCGTTGTCCCCGGTGGAACTAAAACACCAGTGAACTCAGCTATGGAGAAGTCTTTATGCTAAGAGCTGATACACATGGAAGTGTTGCTAGTTGTAAAGTGTTTGGTGAAGAGCCAGCTCGTCCTAAGGGTGTAACAAGGGCTCAGGCACCTTCTCTCTGTCTCTGCAGGGCCCCGGAGCTGCAATTCTACACCAGCGCCGCTGCTATGGCCATGCTTATTCCAGCCTGGATCTTCTTCATGGTGGGTTCTAGAAATGTGGCACTCGGTGGTGTGGGGCTGCTGGCTACCCTCTACCATTAAGGAGCAGGGTGATGTCACTTTCCAGGTTCTGTGGCTAGCTGGCTGGTATGTTGCTCTGTCAGCTGCTGTTGAGTGGGCCCTGACTCCTGGAGATCCCATACACAGGTGTGGAACACTGCCGGGTTCTGTGCCTTTCCTCTGATCCATTGAGGATTGGACTGCTGTAACCCAGAAGGTTTTCATTGGCTGAGTTTTAGAAGTTGATTGCCAAGCCTTCGTTTCTAGTCTGTGTTAGTCTGGAAGCTGCACTGAAGCCTGTTCAGCATCATAGCAATACACAAACCTCTGACAGACGGCACTGGCTGCTCAAGAGGCGTGTAACTGGAAAATGAACTCTGGTCTCCTTCATGGATGGCAAATATTCTACCCCTGAACTGTCATTGTCCCTGGTTGGTACGTTAGCTCTGCTGAGTTGTGTATAAAATATCCAAGTTACCTCATGGACCTCCTGCTCTGCTGTGTATGCGCATGTAAGGCATATCCAGCCAAATGGGAACTACGGGAGTATCATAGATTGAACTGTGTCCTCCCAAAGTATGTGTCAACTATGTTGGGTCGTGATTCTCATTGGTTTGGCAGTTATGTGATAATTCCCTATGATCTGATCTGATGTGGTAACGTGATCCAGAGGATTAAGGGTGGGCTGCAATAATACCCTGATAGTCCTTATGTAGTGCTGTTGGTTAAGCTCTGGACTGCTAACCACAAGGTTGGCGGTTCAAACCCACCAGCTGCTCCTTGGAAACTCTCTGGTGTTGTTGTTAAGTGCTGTTGAATCAATTCTAACTCATAGCAACCCTGTATAATGTTTCCAAGGAGCAGCTGGTAGGTTTGAACGGTTGACCTTGTGGTTCAAACCGACCTTGCTGGCCACTGCTTTATCCTACAGTGCCACACCAGGACTCATAGAAACCCTATACAGGACTGCTATTAGAACTGCCTAGATGGCACATCCAACACCATCACCACCAATACCTTTAATCCCCTCACAACCCTGATGTGATGTAAGGGAGTTTCCCAGGGGTGTGGCCTGCAACATCTTTCATCTTACAAAGATAAAAGCAGAGAGAAGTGAAACTCACCAGTTGTTCCTCAGAGACCCTATACAGGGTCGCTTTGAATTGGAACCAACTTGATGGCACTTAACAACAACTACCAACAAGAAAGAAGAGCCCAGAGTGGAGTTTGTTCTTTTGACTTGGGGTCACTGCACAGTAAAGCTCCTAGGTCCAGAAGAGCGATGCCAAGACACAGGGAGATCTCCAAGGAATGCTGGGCGTACAGATGCTGAAAGGAGCCAGGACCTTTCCCTAGAGCTAGTGAGCTGGCATAGAGACGAGGCCTTCCCCTAGAGCCAGCACTCTGAATTTAGACTTCTAGCCTCCTAATCTGGTGTGGCACTGTGGGTTAATGTGCTGGACTGCAAAGTCGTTTGAACCACAAGGTTAGGGGTTCAAGCTCACCAGGGTCACTATGGGTTGGAACCAACTCCACAGCACTTAACAACAGCAAAACTTCAAGACAATACATTGTTGTTTGTTAAAACCACCTACTTGTGATATTCCTGTTATAGACGCGCTCGAGAACTTAGACAAGGAGGCTTCTAAGTTGTGTGTGCAAGGTTTTTAGGTTTGCTTAATGTTTTCCTTTTGTTGAAAGAGATCACATATGTCCATTGAAGAAAAGGCAATAGTGGTGGTGTTAAGTGCTATCAAGTCAGTTTCAACTCTTAGCAAACCTGTCTAGGGTTTCTAAGGAATGGCTGATGGGTTTGAACCACCAGCCTTGTGATCAGCAGTCCAGTGCCACACGCCCATCAATAGTGTAGAGCGTATAAAATAGAAATGATAGTCTATCTCCTAATCCCCTCCCTCACACTCCTAGGGGCGCGCCCTCTTGATAATTTGACAGTTTTCTTCCAGACGTTGGTTGTGTGAATACAAATGTACACACGTGTGCATATGTGTAGTTTGATACTACTCGTTTTATAGCACACCTGTATAATCTATGGAAACATTTCTGGGGCATCGGGGGAGGCTGTCTGAGAACGCGGTCTTGTCCATGTCAGACAATCGACAGCAGCTTTTTGCTTTATGTAAAGTACAGCCCTGCCCCGACCACTCACTTCCCTCTGAGGGACACGTGACTGCCCTGTGCTCTACCCTATTACAAACATCTGATGGGGAACTTTTCGTGTCCACATGCTTTTTCTCTGGGATAAAACCATAAACTATCGCTGATTCCTATTTGTTGTGACCCTATAGGACAGAACAGAACCGTCTTACAGGGTTCCCAAGACTGTAAATCTTTAGGAAAGTAGACGGACACATTTTTCTCCCTTGGAGCAGCTGGTGGGTTCGAACTGCCAACCTTTTGGTCTGCAGCCGAGTGCTTAACCAGTGTGCCACCAGGGAAACTACTTCTCTGGGATATTGTTGTTAAGTGTCATCCAGTTGTTCCTGTATGGGGTTTCTGAGGAGTGGCTGGTGTGTTTGAGCCACCAACCTTGTAGTTAGCAGTCCAGTGCTTATCCTACAGCAGATTTGACTGGGCTAGATGGCTGGAATTGGAAGAGTTGACAGAGAACCTGGATGTTTGATACGTATCCTCTATACTGCTCAGCTGCGTGCGTGAGTTTCCTAGAGCTGCCATAGCAAAGCATCTCTCACACTGGGTGTTTCAGACAGCAGCAATCTCTCCTCTCTGAGTTCGGGGAGTCAGAATCCAAAATCATGGTGTTGGCAGGACCGTGCACTCTCTGAAGGCTCCTTCCTTGCCTCTTCCAGCCTCTCATAGTCCCTGGGTGTCCCTTGACTTGTGCAATGCTAGTCCAATTGTTTTCTCTGTGGTCAGATGGCTGTCTTCCTCAGGTGTCTGTTTCCAAATCTCCCCCTTTGAATCATGATACCAGTCATTAGATTTAGGGCCCACCTTCATCCAGTATGGCCTCATTTTCACTTGATTCAACCTGCAAAGACCCAATTTCCAAGCAGAGTTATTTATGTTCACAGGTAACCCAGGCTTAGGATTTGACGTATTTTTCTGAGAAACACAATTCAGCCCCCACCACTACCTTAACAGGCCATTTTCAGAGCCCTCCTCAGTGGCAATTTGTAAATCTAGATTGCCGGGCTAAAGTGACATCATGGAAGCAGGTGTGTCTTCCCAGTGGACCGTTGGTAAGTGCCATGCGTGCCTAGTGGAGGATCCTTCTTGTCTTGACACCAGGATATGCCAGTGATTGGGAGGAGTGGGAAGAGCTTCCGGTACAATCAGGATGTGATGCTCCTGCTGTTGATGGACGGCGTACTGTTCCACCTACAAAGCGTCACAGCCTACGCCCTGATGGGAAAGATCTCTCCCGTGACCTTCAGGTGAGTGAGGGCCTTCCTGTGACATGGGGCTCAGGCTGTTTGCCTACTTGATATTTAGGCATTCTGAATTGTGTTGTTGTTGTTAGTTGTCATTGTGTCAGTTCCAACTCCCAGTGTCCCTGCATACAACCGAATGAAACCCTGCCCAGTCCTGTACCATCCCCACAGCTGTCACCATGCTTGAGCCCATTGTTGCGGCCACTGTGACAATCCATCTCATTGAGGGTCTTTATCTATTTTGCTGACTCTCAGCTTTTACCAAGCATGATATGTTGTCCTGGGGAATGGTCCCTCATGATAATACGTCCAAAGTCTCTCCATCCTTACTTCTGACAAGCATTCTGATTGGACTGCTTCCAAGACAGATTTGTTCATTTTTCTGGCAGCCCATTGTTACAAATGTCTAATGTAATTTAAAATATAAGAAGAAATGTTAATAATCAAAGCTGTTAAAAGAATCGGAGTCCCTGAGTGGTGCCAAAAGTTAAGTGCTCAACTACTAGCCAAAAGGTTGGTGGTTCAAACCCACCTAAGGGTGTCTTGGAAGCCAAACCTGGTGTTCTGCTTCCAAAAGGTCCCAGCTTTGAGGACCCTGTGGAGCGGTTCTCTGTGCCCCACATGAGGTCACTGTGAATCAGAGTTGACTACAATGGCAATAATGATAAATAAATATAAAATCCATGAAAACAATAAATAATAAATATGCAGAACATATAGATCATAAAAATAAATATAAAGAAATAAGCCAAAGTTTTTTTTGTTTTTTCTTTTAATGGCAAATTTCTTTACTGAGAACTGTGTGGTTATAGGCTCCTAATCACTAAACCATTGTTCATTGATTCTACTTCAAATGCCAGCAATAAAGTAATGTGAAATGGGTTCTTAGAGAACTTGCTTTAGAAATCTATACTTTAGAAGAGGAGTTGATGATTTGGAGGGGTCTGTGGATCATCTCCCAGGACAACACTATCCTAGACTTGGCGATGGACAGGTCTCTTCCCCCTTGCTGCCCCCCCTAGCAGCCATGGCATCTGGAAAAGAGCCAAGTCAATGAGGAACTGGATTTTCAATTCGGTTTAATTTTCATCGGTTTACATTTCAGTGGCCATGTGACCAGTGACCCATCATGGGGCAGCATAGCTCCAGAGATGTGGACATGAGATAAAGACCCCTGAGTTTCTTTCCCTCTTGTCTTGATGTAGGCAATGAGAGGACAGCTTGAAGACAGGTGTGTTTAGTTACAGATATAAGGGAATGCTCTGAAATCACCAGCAAACAAAAGCCAAAACCCAGAAAATCCATTCTTATTTTTTTTGCTTTGTTTTGTTTTTTAATTGTGATAAAAAATCTCTTACCAAGCATTTGACAATTCAGTCCTTTTTTAAAAAAAGGCTTATTCTTCTTCATATTGTTATTATTCATATTCTAACAAGTCCCAATTGGTTGTCGAGTCAGTTCTGACTCCCGAGAGCCCCATGTGTGTCAGAGTAGAAGCATGCGCACTAGGGTTTCCAGGGGTTGATTTTTCAGAAGTAGATTGCCAGGCCTTTCATTCGAGGCCCCTCTGGGTAGACTTGAACCTTCAAACATTGGCACCACCTAGACTTGAAGAAAGGTCAATAAATGCCAAGCACATTAACTTTTTGCACCACCCAGAAACATTTAAGGGGGCTTCCAAAAGTTTGTCGAGAAATTACATTGTTTTCATTCCATCTTCCCACCAACTTTTTAAAGCTCCCTTTATTTGGTATGTGTGTGTTTGAATTCCACTGGGATTAAAGTATGTATAAAAATGTTTATTATAACATTTTTTTCTATGTTTCTGTTTAATATTTTTCATAATAATAAAAAGCATTCCTCCAGAAAAGGAGGGAGCCAGCCCTTAGTAAAGTTTCTGCATCCCCTCTGTCCCATGGTGCCTGGATTCGGGGCCATCAGAGCCCTGCAGTTTCCCTGGACCCAGCGGCACTGTTGCAGGGGAGGGCTGGGCCATGCATGGCGTCCCCCTTTGACTTGCCCTCTGTTGTTACAGCGTTGCCAGTACTGTGAAACACGCTTTGTCTATTTGGCTCAGTATTATCATTTTTGGCAACAAGATCACCAGCCTGTCAGCCGTTGGCACAGTCCTAGTGACAGTCGGTGTCCTACTCTACAACAAGGCCAAGCAGCACCAGCAGGAGGTCATGCGGAGCTTGGCGGCAGTCCCCAGCAGAGCCCTGGAGGAGGATGCGGAACCACTACTACCCTCGGACCCCCGACCACACCACTGAGCCACGAACTTTCTCATTGAAGCTGGACCACCAATTTTGGACTCCCCGGGGTCCAGGCCGGGCACAGGGTTGCCCAATTCCCCAGTCACTGTTGGGGTGCTGGAGACTAGGGAGTGTGCAGGTGGGCACCGCCTTCTCCTGACCTGGTTTTTAGTCAAGATTGTCCAGCATGTGAGGTTCCAGGTGTTGGCTCTCCGGGTGGGCCCAAAGCCCAGCCTTCCTATGCTCCTCGCCAAATAATGTGAAAACCACTTCTGCCCAAGCACCTGGTGGGGGGATGTTGGAATCCAGTCCCTACAGCCCCCTCACTGGCTCACATCCAGCTTTGCTGAAGCTAGACTTCACATTCCCTACTGTCTGGTCATCCATTGTGGTCAGCTGTGAAGCTGGGCTGGGTGTAGGTGCGAGCTGCATGCCTGGTGCCAGAAGAGAGAACTCTGCTGCCCATGCCAAGCACTAAGGGCTGCCAAAGTCCCCGCCGGATGCTCAGTATCTGGGGATACCAGACCTGGTCACCTTTGATTGTGCTGCCCCATGTGTGGAGCTAAGTCGGAGAGCTGGGGCAGCTGCAACCATGGCAACAGGTATCCTCCAGCTGAGGGCAGGGTGATTGGTATCTATCTTCCCACCTTACTCTCAAGGTGGTGTGGGACCAGGGCACCTTCTTTCTGGCTGTATCAAAGTCTCATTCCTTTACCCTCAAAGCTGCAGTATTGTGCGGACCAGAAGAAGACAGATCATTCCTCCGGGCTGGTATAAAATTGCTTCGGTGAGTTTGGGAGGGAAAGGTTCACCGCCCCCACCCCGCAAGTGTCAACTCATGCTGTCCTAAGCTATCCTTGACTTGAGCATTCTTCTCCTCACCTGTGGCCAGCAGCTCACTCCTGGACTGAGTTTCCCTGACCTGAAGATGAGGACAGACATCCTCAGTGTTTAATCACATGGGAAATGCTGACCCCCAGTTCTCCTGGGCTGAGTCACACAGCAGAGCGGTGTCTGGACTTGGTGCTGGTAGCTGTGTGGCTGGAGATGCTTGATCTCATCCATGGACCCTGAGAAGAATGCCCCATAGAGCTGTTGAGCCTGGAGCATCAGGGACAGTATTTGCGGTGTCTGTCAGTCCTTGAGTTGCGTTTCACACGTTGTTGTGGTTTTTGAAAAACCGAGGGCACACACAGCAGGTTTCTGGAACGTATGGTGTGTGTTTGGAAAAAGGACTCGGCTGGACCGGCTCCTCTATAAGGTTGAAGCACACCTGAGCCATGTCTGTGGCCCCCGCTCCCAGTCGGCCCTGGCACACGCTATCTCGAAAGGACTCACTCCTGGTGCTCAAGGAGGCCGAAGACTGAGTGTGTGGGTGGCCAATGCAGGTATTGGCAGTAGGCTCTGCTGAGGGCTTTCACCGCTTCCCTTTACTCTACACCATGCGTCCTGAGGGGATTTCTGATTGGGGTACAGTCCATCACTAGCCAGTCTTTGAGGCCCCCTCCATTGCCCCAAACTCTGGAGGCTTGTTAGTATGAGGTTGGCTAACAAAAGCAAGAAATTCCCTCGCTAGCTGGCGCCGTTTCTCCTTCTGCCATCCCATCCCGGACTCCCATCATTGTTTCCCTGCTTTCCACTTGGCTTCTCACCCGGAAAATGTCAAGTGGAAAAATAGCCTCTCCTGGAAATCTGATCTCTCTGAAACAAAGAGCAATAATTCCGTCTCATTGAGTCCCACCCACTTGGAAAGTTTGCCTCCATGGCTGATCAAAGCCAGGCACAGCAGCCAAGTCATCCTTTCAGCACAGTTGATCCCTGGTGTCAGCTCGTTGGCACCCAGCTGGCGTCAGCTGTGAGAATGTTTTCTCATTCCCTTCATCTTTTTCTGTTTTTCTCAAAAACAAAACTGAATTCATCAGCCATGGCTGGGTGTCCCAGGGTAGCTAGATGCAGTGGATGATCTGCCTCCCCAGGATTCCTGTCCCCCCAACCAGGACCCTTGCCACCACTTCCTTTGAGGGTATGGCTGCCCAGCCAGCTCCTGACTGCTGGGGTGGGGCAGAGATGAGGGCAACATCTGTGGTGGGCCCATGGCAGGGTTTTTCCATTGGCCTTCTCAAAGATTTTTGTCATCTGAGAATGACCAGATGCTCAAACCTCTGGTTTCTAAGTATTTTCAATATTCCAATGTGGTAATTCGTGCCTCTCTCTGGTGCCTCAATTTGTTCTTGACTAGTAAATGTTGGTAGTTCAAACACCATCACCCCCTCCAGCAGCACCTAGAAAGAAAGATGACAGCCAAGAACCCCACAGAGCTCAGTTCTACTCTGTAACGCATGGGCTCACAGTGAGTGGGCATCAACTCCACTGCAGGGCTTTGGTTTGGGGGGCTCTGTAACCCCCACCAGCAGCTTTTGGCCTGTTTCAGGTTTCCGAATGTGTGGACTGGAAAGCAAATGAGGATTTCACTAAATGGTTACCAATAATGTAACCACTTGCAAAGCTGCTTTTAAGACCTTCCTTGTCTTGAGTGGCCTGTCCCCAGAGATAGTCCCCAGCGTCCACTTCTCCACGTGTTTCCAGGACATCCCTGCACCTTGAGTTTGGAGCCAAAAGCCTGTAAACTTTTGTTTAATGGCTGTGCAGAGACAATGTTTTTTGTTTTTTTTTTAATATGCCTAGTGATTTTATAGACTAGTATGTTCTTGTTGGACCATTGATGATGTGCTGTATAAACACCAACACAGTGTCATCACTCGTGTTGGGTTAACTCCTCTTGGATCCGTGGTCATTGTCTGTGCCTTTGTAAAGAAACAAGACACTTGAAGCAAACTTTTCACATTGAATCATCTGCTGACTCACACTGATGCTTAAAAATGGACAGATTCCTAACATTTAAGAACCTTTCCACTACCATATGGGACTCAAAGCTTTCCTTGGAAAATCCAATCATTGTCATTTCATACATATCACTTAAAATAAGCTGTCTGGAAAGTTGAGCATACTCTTGCACAATCCAAAATTTATCTGTAATTTGAGAAAAATAAACATGGCATGGCTTAGAAAGAGTAAAAAAAGAAGGAAAAGGAAAAAGGAAGCACTATACAAAGAATGAAAGTTAAATAAAGCTGTCCTTTATGTCTGACGTTTTTCATTTCTATCTCCAAACTATGAATTGGTTTTGCTTCTTGTTGATACTTTTATTGGGCTGGTCATTTAGATGGGTCAGTTGGGGCGGGGAAAGCACAAAACCACTTCCTAAATCTGTCCATGTGATGTGCTTTTAAGGCCTGAAAGTATTTTCATTATTTCCATGGGTTGGAAAAGTGAACCTGGATGTGATTAGCTGTAGAAATCATCTTCCCTCCTTTTGCCATTGATCAACATTGCACTAAGGGCTTTATTCTTTCCAAAAATACATACCTTGGGCCTCTTCATTTTCTTAATTTATAAATAAAGAACGTCCAGGAACAGTCTTGGCATTTTCTCTCTGTCATAGCTGAGGAGCCAAGAGGGAGTCTTGGGAGGTTGTGGTAACTGGGTCTGCCACTCAACTGAGTTCAGAGTGCAGAATCTTACTGTGCTTTCTCTGAGGTAACTGGGTCTTTCCCCTGATAACCAAACTTGGTCAGATACTGTTCTTATGGGCAAATTATTATTTTTTGGTTTGTTTGCTCCCTTTGTTTTGTTCCGCTTCCATCTGAAAGAAAGTGGAATGCAGGTGGTTTCGTTGTTTCTAAGAAGACCTGTGAGCTGAGGTGTCTGAACCTGCACACAGGTCCTCTGTTAAGGAGAAGAGAGCCTGAGTCTAGTGATTTTACCACTTTGAGAAACTTGAAGATTATATCACGAATTGTCTACATCAGAGCCAAATTATATTTGCTTCACACCAAATGAAACTGTGGAGAACTAAAAGTACATTACACAAAATGTTTAGTGTGTTGTATGTCACCTACTTCAATATTTATATAACTAGATGAATGCTTTCTAGAAAATGGTTCTGTTAACTAATTTCACAAGTCACTGTTATTTCTGTGGTGGTAATAAGTAGACAGTGTGTCATTAATCCTGTGGATGCCTTCTGCTATTTTAATCTTAATAAGCAGCCATTGTAGCAATTGGTTTGTGACTCTTTATTTTGTAAAAGTAAAGTAAATGTGAAACATGTACCTCTTGTCTTTGACTTTCTTCATTGGGTAACTGTCATGTGTTTGTGCTACTCCAGTGATCAAAATTGGCTTCTTGTTAACCTTCAACCAATTTCCAGTATGAATGGGAGAAAAAAGGAAGTTACCCGAGTCACTAAGGACTCAGTAAGCAAAGTAACATCCTGACTACATGAAGCAAGGAATCCTGGTGTAGTGCTATAGAATAAGCACTGGATTGCTCACCTAAGGTTAGTGGTTCAAATCCACCAGCTGCTCCTTGGAAACCCTGTACAGGGTGGCTATGAATCGGAACCCACTTGAAAGCACTTAACAATACAAAGTAAACACTTCTTTGTGGGAGACAAATTCCAACTGTAGTAGATCAGATCTACTGCATGGGCCCTTTTTGTGCCCTGATTAATTTGTCCCATTTTCCTGCATTTTCCATGTCAGATACATGGATGCAGATGAGTGGTCATCTTCTGTAGTTTCTTCCTTGGAATTCAGGATGTTGGATTGCTAGTTACCTGTGACTTAAACACAAAAGGAACACAGACTAATTTGAGATAGTAAAGGGTAATGTTTCATTACGTTGAAGAGTTTATTTCATTTTGGAAAGATTCAAGAATCTTGCAGCTCTTTCCCAGCGAGACTAGGAAATATTTCTCTGAACAAAAACCAGCATGCATTTTATATAAACAAAAAGGCAGAGAAAATGACAACATGGGACAAAAAATATCTTTTGACATACTGTCAGGTCATGCAGAGAGCAAAATGTGTGACGTGCGTCTTATCTATTCAGAAGGGTCTGCTTAATATCTAAGCTAAAATATCTAAGGAGTACCCATGTCCCCATGCTCGTAGCAACCATTTTAAGATGGAGCAGAACTGTCCCCTAGGGTCTCTAAGGTTGTAAATCTATAAAGCAGATGGACAAATCTTTATCCCCAGAGCCGCTGGTGGGTTTCTGCCAGCCAAGGACTTTAACTAATATGCCAAGACCAGACCAACTGCCGTCCAACCAATTTTTTTTTTTAATGTTTTATTTGAATTATGTAATAGTTTACATGGGAGAATATTAGTTTTACATTCATCATATCGTATATCATTTCATTGCCATGGTTACAATCCCCTACATGCATCATCAACTAACCAAAGGGTATACTCTGCAAGCCTACCCCCCACTTCCCCCTACCCCCGGTTGTCAGCACACAGCCCCTCTCCCTCTCTGGGTCTAAAGTCCCCAGCTGTTCCATCTCTCCACGTCAGTCTCTGCCTCCATCTCTGGCATCACTGCTTCTCTGGGTAGGGTCCTGCTCTCTGCTCTTCTCCCTTGATGGTCCCAGGGACCTTCGCTCCTAAATTGCAAAGTTAAATCACTCGCCCCCTTGCTACAAAACATCTACCTTTACATTTCCAACCCTCACAATCAGTCCTGATAACAATTATTCACTACTGTATCACAAGAGCCCTATCTGCATTTCCTTTCATCAGCCCCACCTAGAAAGATTGGCTATCACTCAGTGGAGATTCTACCTTCCTCTGAGCCCTTTTGAAAGCTTGTAAGCCAGTCACTTATTGCCTTTGTAGCCCCCCCACACACACACACTTTGGGTAGCCAATGTTCAAGTTGCCCATCCCTGTCTACTCTGTGTATGGGGTGTGTGTGGAATAATCCTTGCTGTGAAGATTTGTTCCCTCTTTTGAGCTACCGCATCCATAGGTGTAAGTCAGGTTCTGATCACCCAGTCATTGAAGCCAGGTCAAGTGGGTATTATCTGCAAGTGTGAGTGTTCTTGTGCATATGCTCTCTCTTCTTATCAGCTGGATGCTTCACTCTCCACTGTGGCTGTGTCACTGACTCTGGGCTGAAGAGTCCCCAGGTCTTGCCACACTGCTGGCCAACCAGGTCTCCACCCAGGTTCACAGGAGTCTATTGAACATTGTAGGGCCTAGCTCGCAGCTTCAATGCTGTTTTTCCCCTTATCAGTGACGAATGTGGTCACCAATCAGAGTATGTGTTCCCATTGAGTCCTAAGTCTTGGAAAGGGGTTTGTTCTGAGGAGACCCAACCACTTGCCTTGATGTCTCCTGGGCGATCAACTTGTTTGTTCTTGTAGTAATCAGTCTGCCTATATTGTTTTATATTTTTCCTGTCGGTCTTTTAAGAAGTATCTTCTGTTCTTCTGGCTACTCCAGGCTGGTCTGCCCATCCTTTCAAGTGGAAATTTCCCACCTCTGAAGATTCTGGATGCTGCATCCAACCAATTTTAACTCATAGAAATCCTATACAGGGTTTCCAAAACTGTCACTGTCTCTGTCTCTGAGGTCTGAACCACTTACCTTGCTGTTAGCAGCCCATCTCCTAACCCACAAACCACCAGGGCTCTTTCCCTTCATAAGCAGGCTATTCAAATGTGTGCCTAAGCAAAAATGTGGGTTTCAATGAGATCAAAGGAGATAGGGATTTAAGGTAAGATCTTTCAGACTGTTTAAGTCCAGCAAATCTGGAGGACAAAGTATAAATTTGGCAATTGTATCAGTCTCTACCGAGGTTTGAAGTGGGGCCCTGGGAACTGGAGTCCTTAAAAACCTTCTGGGTGAATATGAGTAGCTCATCATGCTGTAGGGTAATTACCAGACTGATAAAGGAAAGATTGGTGGTTTAAAAAACCACCAGCTACTCCAGGATAATATGAGGCTCTCTGTTCCTGTAGATTTAGCCTCGAAAACCCTATATAGGGTCGCTATGAGTCTGAATTGTGCATTGAAAGAAGT
>NW_006408691.1:1329085-1338649 GCF_000296735.1 Chrysochloris asiatica | reverse complement strand
GAGTCTGAATTAATTCTATGGCAGTGAGAAAGCCAGTCTGGGGAACCACTCCCTTATTAATTTTAATACGTCGTGAAAGCTCTACTTGTCTTTATGTAAAGTTTTCATTCTTAATCTAAAAATACGGGGTTAAACTGGGCGATGGAGGTCCTTTCCTAAGAGGCAAGTTGCTGCGACGCTCCCGTCCACAAGAAAGACACCGGGACAAGGTTCTAGGGAGCTGTGGGCAGGGTCAAACGCAAACGAACAAAGTCCCGCTGTAGCGGACACCACGTGATCGCAATGCGCAGGACCCAGCGCCTGGGATCTAGAGAGAGGGAAGCGCAGCCCTAGTAAAACTCACTCCGCCCCGTCACACCCTAGTAAAACTCACTCCGCCCCGTCACACAGAGCCTGACGTCACCATCCCGCGTCGATAAAGGATGTGATGAAAAAGGCACGCGCCGAGAACAATTCGCGGAGCTAAAGCTGGTGACGAACCTGCTCTTGCGCGTCATCAGTCCGCGCTGGCGCGGGAAGTGACGACGCTCCTGGCTTGCGCCGGGCGCTGTTTCTTCTGAGGCTCCGGGACCGGCGGCGGCAGCGACGGCGCAGGGGTGAGTACAGGCGGCCGGACTCTGGCGTGAGATGTTTCGGGTCCGAGCGAGGCGAGGGACGGGCGGGGGGGCCGGTGGCTTGCGTCATTACCGCTTCCCCGTCCCTTCTCGCCCCTCATGGGGCCTGGAGTTGAGGAGGCTGCGGGCCCAGGGGCTTCGCTGGACCAATTGGTGCCTGCCTGGCTGAATCTCAGGTTTGCGTGACTAATCCCAAGGATCCAGGAGCCTTGCTTCTGTGGTAGGTAGCTTTGTTGGAGAGCACACCTCTCTTGTAGCATCTCCCACCCCCAGTCTTTCCTGCATCCTGTAGCAGTGGACGCAGCTGTCAAATGCTCCAGTGGCTCCAAGAGGTTCTTTTAATACATTCTTTTGACAAAAAGTAGTTATTGTTTAGTGTCAGGTAGTGGGCCAAGACTTTACTATTCCATATCTCATTTAGTCATCGATAGTATTATGTAGGGGCCATTATCCCGTTTTACAGAAGAGTAAACTGAGGTGTTCAGGAGTGGCGCTGTGGGTTAATGCGCTGGACTGCGAGGCCGGCTTGAACCGCTTTGGTGCAAGCTCACCAGCTGCACCTCGGAAACCCTGTACAGGGTCTCTATGGGTTGCAGCTGACTCAACGGCGCTTAACAGCCGCAACAACACAGCTGAGGTTAATTATCTTGACAAGCTCATACAGTGATCACAGAAAAGAGATTTGAATTCAAGCAGCCAATTTTCAGTGCCTGCCTCTCTTAACCTAAGATCCACACTGAAGCACTGAGAGGGGTTAGTATGAAGTGTTGAGAATCAACAGAGCACCAAACCACAGCTTGCTGTGCCCTAAGGTAGCTTGGATTGTTTTTCTTTTTGCAGTGTGTTAACTCAAATGGGTGATGAAAAGGACTCTTGGAAAGTGAAAACTTTAGATGAAATTCTTCAGGAAAAGAAACGAAGGAAGGAACAAGAGGAGAAAGCAGAGATAAAACGCTTAAAAAATGTAAGCCATGTTTTTTATGTAAGAGGTTTTTTAAAAGGAGATTTAATGTCTTTACCCTCATTTTTCCATTAGAACAACGCTTCTTCGGTGAAGTTCTTTTGTACTTCCAAATGTCACAGGTGAGCCCAAAGTCTATTCTAAAAATTAACCAAAGCATTCGAATGCCCAGTTTACATTGAAGTCAGATTGATAACACACTAAAGCTGCATCTAGATGAGACAACTTGAATATTAGTCCTTTGAACCTAAAATCATTAGTGCAGTTGGATTAATTTTTCTCATTTGTTGTTAGTACGCGCGTAATACCATTTCCATGTATTTGGTAATATAGTGGGAAGTTGTCTTGAAATAATATTTTATATCTTTCTTGGTTGGCATAATAATAACATACTCAAAAAAGCTTTTTAATAATTTAGTATGAGGTCTTTAAAAAATACTTCTTTTGGTAAGATGATCCACAAACCATTTTGAAGTGTTTATAAGTACTATGTGATGTGCATAAAACATGTAGTTTTTAAAATACGCTTTAAAGCACACTTTTGGCTCGTCTAATCAACTAATACACTTGGCCTAATGTCTCAGGTCCCTTGTCGAATATGCTGGTTTCACATTTCTCATCTAGATTTTGGTCACAGAAAATGATGATTTTTAACATGGGATTTAGATGAAAGATTTTAGTATTTGTATAAAATTGGTTCATTCAGAATGGATATGATATATTTTTAGATGTTGGCAAGGCTTGACTGATTATCATTTAAAGTATGTTTATCTGTGAGGAAAATGATTGGGGCTTTCTCTTTACTTCTTAGTCTGATGACCGGGATTCCAAACGGGATTCCCTTGAAGAGGGGGAGCTGAGAGATCACCGCATGGAGATAACAATAAGGAACTCGCCTTATAGAAGAGAGGACTCTATGGAAGACAGGTCAGTAAAGCACAGGAAGTAGAAGAGCCCATGTATTGGAAATACGCTTTCTTGATGACACATACCATTCCAGGTATTTTATTTATGGGCCTGACGGGCTTTTCTGAACGTGACTTTGAAAAAGTTTGTGATCGTGAGTTTAGATTTACCTCATGGTTGAAAGTGACTCCTGTGTGGGTCAGTAGCAGTTGCTGTCTAAACTTTTGTAAAAGATACTACAAAAAGGGTATGGAGGTGGTTTCTAGCTTCCTCAGGCTTCACAAGGGGGAACAAGGAAAATCACCAGCCCAAGCCTGCAATTCCTATGTGCAAAGGTCAGACATGCCTCCATCCTTCAACCGTCTTTATCCCATTCAAACACCAACCATCCCTCCCACAGCACTCTACTTCTCTTCTGGATTTGACAGTCTATTATAGTGACCACACACAACTTCCAGGCAATACTTGTGATTATGGGGTTTTATCAAGGATGTTAACAGGGTGCAATTCCGGATCAGAAACAACTCAGGATGCAGCAGGTCTTTGGTCAGGAATGCCTCTTATCTGTACTGCCGGCCCTCTTCTTATTTTCGGCTTCTCAGCCATGAAGCCTCTTGTCTTCTCCCTTGCTTGGGCAAGTGTTACAAACCTCCTTTAGCCCTGTGTTCTACAAGGCAGGCTCCGGCCTAAAGGCACTCAGCCTCACTCAGTCTGCTACTCTATCTTTCTGTGCTGCGCTCTCTGTGGTCTCTGATGGCTCCTTTTAAACCTAGCAGATGGCAAAACTAACCAGTTATTGCATTAGAGTCCCATACACCCTGGTAGCGTAGTGGTTACGAATCGGGCTGCGAACCACAAGGTCAGCAGTTTGAAACTACCAGCTGTTCCGCGGGAGAAAGATGAGGCTTTCTGCTCTCATAAAGATTTATAGCCTTGGAAACCCTGTGCAGGGTTGCTATGAGTCAGAACTGACTCCACAGTACACAGCCACAACACCCTGTTTGCATGGCCCCACTCAATCATTTAGTGAGATTTACAGAGAACGGATAGAAGAGCCATATCGAGTAAATTCACTGTACCACAGATATATCAAGCATGACTGTTAGCAGAAGTATTTCATATCAAAGTTTTCTACCTTCTGGCCTTTCTTCCTTTGCTGTGATAGCTCCTAATTTCTTTTCTGAGATTCCTTCATTGAATAATTAAGGATACAAGTCAAAAATTAATGTAAAATAGCTGATCCCTTAAAACAAGTATGAGTTGTTCCAAGATTTTTGTTTTGGAAGCAGCTGAGGATATTGTTAAATCATCTTTTAAGATTATTAATGTCAATGAAAATGCCTCTTATGTTTTAAGTTTTTATTGTGAATTAAGTAAAAGTTTACAGGGCAGATTATCACTTTGATATTCAATAAATCATTTTGTTTCATTGTAATGATTACAATCCCCTACCTATTTATTCATCAGTCAACAGTATTTACCTCTGTCCCCCCCCCCCTTTTTTTTTTTCTTTTCTGATGTACACATACAAAACAAAACACATATTCATTTAAATGTCCAAAGAGCACGCTTTGCAAGCCCCCTGCTCACAGGCACATAGCCTTTCTCAGTCCATGGGCCTAGAATCCTCAGTTGCTCTATCTCTGTGCCATCGCCTCTGCCACCATCTCTGCTGTCACTGCTTTCTGGTTAGGATCTCACACTCCGTTCATGTTTTTACCTCGTGCTGTCCTAGGGTCCTCTGTTCCTCTGCCTCTGTCATTACTGCTTTTCTGCTTAGCATCCTGCATTCTGCTCCTACTCTTCCCTCTTGATAGTCTTCCTGAAATGCAAGATTGTTGTTGTTGTTGTGATGTACCATGGAGTTGGTTCCAACTTATAATGGCCCTGCACAGGGTTTCTGAGGCTGTAAATCTTTATGGGAACAGAAAGCCTCATCTTTCTCCTGTGGAACAGCTGGTAGTTTCAAATGCAAGATTACAGCCCCCTTTTTGTTATACAGCTTCTACCTTTACAGTTGTGATCATCGCAGTTATTGATTCATGATGACAATTACTCATATTGAATCAAAAAAATTCTATTCTCATATCCTTTCATCATACCCATCTAGACAAGATGGTAAATAGTCAGTGAGGATTCTCCCTCCCCCCACTCCCTCTGAAACTAAACTCCCTCTTGAAAACTTGTAAGTCAGCCACTTTGTGCCTTTATTGTTGTTGTTGTTAAGTGCCATCGAATTGGTTCCGACTCATGGCGACCCTGGATAGGGTTTCCGAGGAGTGACTGATGAGCTTGAACCGCCAACCTTGCAGTCCAAACGGCTTTGCAGTCTGGTTCATTAATCCACAGTGCCCCCATTTTATATAGCCAGTTAAGTTGTCTGTCCGTATCAGCGCTGTGTAATTGATCGAAAACAGCTCTTTTGTTTGGGACTTAATTCTTGATGGAAAACACCTCTTTTGAGGTAGGTTGTTGTTATATGCCATTTGACTCATAACAACCCTGTATAGAGTTTCCAAGGAGCCAGCTGGTGGGTTTGAACTACTGACCTTGTGGTTTGCAGTCCTGTGCTATCCTACAGCGCCACACCAGAAGTCTTTTTTTAAGGTGTAATTGACAGAAAATAAACTTTATATGTTTAGAAAGTGCAGTTTGATATATTTTTACATCCTGTGTTATTATCGCCATATTCTAAATAGTGACCACACTCAACAAACCTCGAGTATCTTCACAGAGGCAAGTTTGCTTCCCCACTTTTACTTTTCGTTGAAATCTGATTTTACATTCAATTTTGGCCTGAGTTTCAAAATGAACATAATTTTCAAAATGATGGTGCAGACTTAGCTTTATTAATTTCTTGAACTTTGTGCTCTTTTGGGTTCAGGAAACTTCCTAACACGTGAATGCTCCTTATGTGTACAGGAACACTTTGTTTTATTGTGCTTCAAACATGCTGCAGGTTTTACAAGTTAAAGTTTGTGGTAACCTTGCTGTAAGCAAGTCTTTGGCACGATTTTCTAATATGGGCATATTTTGTGTTTCTGTGTCACATTTTGGTAATTCTTAAAATATTCCATACTTTTTCACAATGATGTTGGGTACGTCACAGACTACAGTATGTTGTAAATGTACCTTTCAGAGGCATTGTTGCTGCTGCTGCTGTGTGCTGTTGAGTCAGTTCCTGCTCATAGCAACCTTGTATTGAGTTTCCAAGGCGGTAAATCTTTATGGGAGCAAAAAACCTCATCTTCTTCCCATGGATCAGCTAATACTTAACTGCTGACCTTGCAGCCCAACACATAACCCACTACCAGGACTCCTTTGATATGCATTGGGAAATCAACAAATTACTGCAATGACCACCCTGTTTGAATGGTCTGGAACCGAACTTGTAATATCTCTGAAGTATGCCTGTATTTACTTTTTCTAGCTTAATGTACTGCTTTGTATCTTATTTCAGAGGCGAGGAAGATGATTCCTTGGCTATCAAACCACCCCAGCAAATGTCCCGCAAAGAAAAAGCTCATCACAGGAAAGACGAAAAGAGAAAAGAGAAACGTAGGCATCGTAGTCATTCAGCAGAAGGGGGTACAGACGTATTTGTTTTCTATTCTATTACATTCCATTGTGGTTTGTTTTTTGTTTCTGTCTTCTCTAGAGCATAATTAAAAGAGAATATAGAAAGCAAGAATTTAGCTAAAAGCATAAACTTACTATACATCACTCTGTATTGTAATTGTATTTTCTTTCTCATGGTGCTTTCCCGCCATATATTGTATGGGATACTTTGTTTATGCATAAAATTTACCTTAATTCATTCAGTGTTAGAGGGAAAGTATGCCATTTGATACTAAATTATTTTAACTGAAAAACACGTAAACACCAAGTCAAAATATTGGGCTTGACTTATTTTTCTAATCTAACACCACTGTCCTGAGCTCCGTAGGAGTGTTGGAACTGGGAAAACTGGGCACAGGGACTGATTTAAATCTCAGTGTTGTAAATGCTGTTGATTAGTTAACATGGTTTTATAATGTTGAAGTTCACTAAAAAGAAGCTAAATTTCATTCAGTATTTTCTGTAAATGGAGATTTTTATAAATTATTAAACTAATGTATCTTAGAGTCTTATTATAAGATATCTTTATGTTTTTTGTTTTTTTCGGTTCCAACAAAATTATGATTGCTTCTCTAAGTCATTAAATAGATTAAATTTCTTTGTGTGACGCTTGTTATGTCTCATTAGGGAAGCATGCAAGGGTGAAAGAAAAAGAAAGAGAACATGAACGTCGGAAACGACATCGAGAAGAACAGGATAAGGCTCGCCGGGAATGGGAGAGACAAAAGAGGAGGGAGATGGCAAGAGAGCATTCCAGGAGAGAAAGGTGAGAGGGCTTGGTTGATTACCCTAAGCACTTGTTCTGAATCCTGTCAGCAGTGAAAGAGTCGATAAGATCGACACACCAGTAAGAACTTGATACCACAAGGCATACTGGATGCAGATATGGTATGTGACCAGGGTACAGTAAATGTTGAGTGATGTTACCCAAGAAAATTACGCTGAAGGAAGTGAGTTTTTGCTGCATCTTAAAGACAGAAATGGACATGAGAAGAAAATACAGTATAGTGTTGTGTTGGCTTTCTCCAGATGGAGGTTTATGGGGTGAGGGAGGTAAACAAGAACCAGACTATGACCAGGGTCCCAGATTGGTTCCAGGAACACACCTTCAGTGGGAAGTGGACTGCAAGGGAGGGACAGTTAGGAGACTAGTGTCCTGAGGTAGGAATTCAGACATGAGGAAATGAAGGTTTACCATATTTACATGAGGAGGAATGAGCCATGGAACCCCTTTGTGTATTAGCTTCTTAGGTACACTATGTGCATTAAATCTCGCCCGTCCCCATCCCTCCCTCCTCCTGAAAAAAAACAACATGTTCTGGTTCAGTCATGTGTTGTGCATAAACCATAGCCGACACTGGCTCATTGGAAACATCCTGACACAGTCAGTATGGGGTCACATTAATCACTTATCCAGCCAAAAGTCTACATTGAATGTCTGCTTTATTCCAGGCTCTGATCTCAGTTGGTCTAGGCTAGAAGGACAGGAAATACGGGTCTTTAGGTGGCAGCAGGCATAGACTCTAGTTCTTTCAAACAGAAATATATTCTGTAAATCATTCAGTGTTGCAATTGTATTTTCCTTTTAATAGCAAATTAACACGTGAGAAAGGAGATCCTAAAGTTTTTGAAACAATCAGGACAACCCACAAAGTTGAGAAGTAGCAGCCAGTTCCTGGGGAAGCTGAGTCACTAGCTCTAGGGGTCAATACCCAGGAGGGCTGGGACACCAGGCCTTGGTTCAGTTACTGTACAGCTGAGTCACTATATAGACAATAGTCCTTGAATACATCTCTGTAGTCCCAGGTTCTCAGGAAAGAGCATCAGGTTAGCTCCCGTAAATCCAGTTTTCGCCCCAAACACCTCTGTGGCCCAGGAGAAAAGCACTTACCCTTGTGTTTTTCTTGAGACACTTCTGTGTGTTGAGATCCTTTTCAGATAAAGCTTAGGATCCTGCCTGCTTTGTGTCTGCCAAAGAGATGATGATGTGAAGTCAAGTCGGTTCCGACCCATAGCGACCCTGTATAGGATTCCTGGAGAACAGCTGGGGAGCTTGAACTGCAGACCTTGCAGTTCATATGGCTTTGCAGTCTGGCACATTAACCCACAGCGTCACACGGGGAACCCAGTGTGAAAGGAGGATGTTGCTCACCACTCCTAGCAGCCAGGGCATGTAAAGAAAATATATTATGTGTTTGTTCTTTTTGGTGCAGGGGAAAGGGACGTGGGAGAAGCCGAGGCCTAGGAGATAAAAGTCTGAGATCAACAGAGGGAGAGCAGAGCCTTGAAAGTTAGGGAGCATTATTAAACACCTGTAGTTTGCAAAAGGAGCTCTGGTAGCATAGTGGTTATGAATCAGGCAGTGAACCTTAAGGTCATCAGTCTGAAACTACCAGCTGTTCCACAGGAGAAAGATGAGGCTTTCTGCCTCCATAAAGATTTATAGCCTGGGAAACTCTGTACAGGGTCGCTAGGAGTCGGAACCGGCTCCATGACACATACCCACCACCACCACCACCATAGTTTGCAAGCTCTGTGCTGAGTATTGTTTATAGAAAACATACCACTTGGCGTTGTGTTGATTCCAGTTCATGACGAACCTATGTTGTCTGAACAGGGTTTTCTTTTTATTTCTTGCTTTAACAAACAAGTTTACTCTCTAACAGTTTAGAATGATGGAATTCCAAATTTAGGTTGCCATTTCTAAGGGAAGGTTTTCTCTCTCTTTTGGCCTTGGGAAAAGTTCTTTGTTTCTGTGTCTGTGGACCAGTTGCTACTTGGAGGTCTCCATGTGTCTTGGCATCAATCATTCCATGGCTGTAGGATGTTCTCAGCACAAGGGTCCCAAGTCCAAAGCTTGCATTCAGCTCCTGGCTCCTCTTTCTTGGTGTTGGGAAGAACCTCGCTGTTGCCTTGATGAATTTTTTTTTTTTTTAACTTTTTATTGTGAATTGAAATGAAGGAAGATCTACAGAGCAGATGATCAATTTTATACTCAACGAATCATAGACTTTGCTTTGTTTCAGTGATTGCCGTCCCCTTCATGTAACATCAGTTATCCAACTTCCTCCTTTTTTTCCCTACCCGTGTGAATTTTGTTAGTAAGTAAATGCTGCCCTTGATGTTGAATGGTTGACCATTCCATGGTGGGTTGTTGTCCGTCTGCTGCTTGACTGAAAGTTTAGTTCAGTTCCATACCTGAAAGGTGACTAAGGGCCAAAGGCTCAGGGTTCTCCAATCCCTTTCTGACATGTAAGCCTGGTCTTTTTTTTTTAATTTTGAGTTTTGTTCCACATTTTCTCCCACTCTAACCAGGACTGAATATGATCCCTTTCAGGGCGGTTGGTAGGGGTAGCCGGATTTTCAGTGGTTGGTTTTCAGTAGTAATAGATTGCCAGGCATTTCTTTTTAGGTACCGCTGGGTTCTGTGAAGAAAAACGTGATATCAGGATTGGAGGAAGACTC
>NW_006408691.1:1326594-1327100 GCF_000296735.1 Chrysochloris asiatica | reverse complement strand
AACACAATATATGAGTTTTTGATACGTTGTTTGATTCTGCTGGTTAGGATTTTGTTGAGATTTTTGTCATGGGGCAGGTGGTTGTTGTTAGGTGCCGTCGAGTGGGTTCCAACTCATAGCGATGCTAGGGAGCAGTTCTACTCTGTCCTGTATAGGGTCTCTATGAGCTTCACTGACCCTATGATGTTGGGGTTGGTATCAGTGCTATATACTCACTTCATAAAATTCAGGAGTATTCCATCCTTTTCTGTTTTCTGGAATAGTTTGAGTAAAATTGGTGTTAGCTCTTCTCTATTTAGTAGAATTTGTTAGTGAACGTCTAGACTGGGAATCTTTTTTTTTTTTCCTTTTTGTAATGTCAGCCTTTATTATTAGCAATAAATATGCAGCCTGGAAGCAGAACTCCAGGGAAGAGGGACCCTTCCCACTCCTAGCAATTCACGGACTCTGGGAATGATACTTATTTATGTTCATCCATTGCTACCCCAGAATCCTTTGTGGCTCAC
>NW_006408691.1:1304265-1320107 GCF_000296735.1 Chrysochloris asiatica | reverse complement strand
CATGTGGTTGTCAGATTCAAAATGGCCAATACCAGTCCATTTCAGCTCACTAAAGCCTAAGAAACTCGATGGCACATAACAACAACAACAACAAAGCCTAAGATATCAATGTTTATGTGTTCCATTTCATTTTTAACAACTTCCAATTTTCTCAGATTCATACTTTGTACATTCCATGTTCTATTTTCAATGGATGTTCACAGCTGTTTCTCTTCATTTTGAGTTGTGCCCCATCAGCAAATGAAGGTTCTGTGGCTTTTTCTCCCACGAGCTTAACTCCATTCACATCATCATGGTCAGCTCTACTTTGAAACCTGTCTACCATGGGTGACCCTGCTGGTTATTTAAAATACTGGTGGCATAGCCCTCAGAATCACAGCAACTCAAGCTGTGAGATTTACAGCCTCGGAAACCTTGTACAGGGTTGCTATGTGTTGGAACCAACTTGACGGCACTTAACAACTTCTCTATTGATGTGTACATTTATTATTGTAAACCACCCTTAAACACTGTTTTTGCTGTGTCCCAAAAGCTTTAATATGTTGTATTTTAATTCTTGTGAGATTTCAGGAACTTTTTCTTCTGTTATCGCAGTTTTTAAGCAGGATGTAATTTAGTTTCCAAGTATTAGTGGGTTTTTTCCCCTTGATCTTCCAGTTAGTGTTGTGCTCTGAGAAGATGCTTTGTAGTATTTTGATGTTTTAAATTTATTGAGGCTTGCTACGTCGCCTAACATATGTTCTATTCTGTAGAATGTTCTATGGCATTTGAAAAGAATACATATTATATTGTTGATGGATCGGGTGTTCTGTGTATATGTCAATGAGGACAGGTTGGTTGATTTCTGGTTGTTTTATCCTTCATGGAAAGTGCTGTATTAGTCTCTTACTATTGTTATACAGTTGTGTAGCACTTCAGTTTTGTTATAGCTTGGCTTACGTGTTTTGAGGTTCTTTCATTGGGTTAAAAATGTTTATTATGGTTAAAATCTTCTTGTACAATTGATCCCTTTGTCATTTTATAATGTCCTTGCTTGTCTTGTACTTGAAGTCTGTTTTATCAGAATTTAATGTTGTCACTCCTGCTCTTTGATTGCCATTTGCTTAATGTATTTTTTTTCTATCCTTTGATTTTTAGTTTGTTTTTGTCTTTGTATGAAAGGTGTGTCCCTCATAGACGGCATATTGAAGGGTCCTGCTGTCATATCCATTCAGCTGCTCTGTCTCTTGTACATTTAATTAATTTACATATAGTGTAATTATCTGTTGTTGTTGTTGCTAGATGCTATTGAGCAGTTACCGCCTCATAGCACATTTATGCACAACAGTACAAAACACTGCCTGGGCCTGAGCCAACCTCACAATCATTGCTACACTTGAGCCCATTGCTGCTCTCACTGTGCCAAGCCATCTCATTGGGGGTCTTGCTCTTTTACCCTGACCTTCCACTTTACCAAGCATGATGTCCTTCTCCAGGGACTGGTCCCTCCTGATAACATGTCCCAAGTACCAGGTCTGGCCATCCTGGCTTCTAAGGGGCATTCTGACTATCCTTCTTCCAACACAGATAATATTTGTACTTTTGGCAGTCCATGGTATTCTCCAATACCATAACTCAATGCATCAATTTTTCTATGGTCTTCTTTATTCATTTTCCAACTTTCACACGCATATGAGTTTATTGTAAAATACCATGGTTTGGGTCAGAGGCATCTTAGTCTTCAAACTGACATCTTCTCTCTTGAACACAGTGATATCTCTCTTTCCACGTGCTCGTCTGAATCTGGCTTGAACCTCTTTTTTTGTTGTTGTTAAGTGCTTTCGAGTCAGATTCGACTCATAGCGACCCTGTATTGGGTTTCCAAGGAGCATTTGATGAGTTTGAACTGCTGACCTTGTGGTTCAAACCAACCTTGCCAGTCCAGTGTTGCATCCCTCTGGTAGTTCCTGTCAATGTACTGTTGCAGTTGTTTTTTAATTATTTTTAGCAAAATTTTACTTGTTTGCGAAATTAATGATATTGTCTGATGATTTCTGCATTCCATTGGCTCTTCTCTCTTTGGAATGTTTTAATTTTCTTCAGCTTCAATCTGGACTTGCATATAAGCAATTGGCATCTCTTTCCACAGATGTTGTAAATTTGATTTCTGTGTATTTTATTTGGTGAGATCCATGTGTATCAGCATCATTTATGTTGTTTAAAAATATTTGCAATCAACAAGTCATTGGTCTTGCAAAATTTCTATCATGTGATTTCCAGCATCATTTCTACTACTGAAGTCATATTTTCCAATGACTGATGCTTCCTCTTAGTTTCCAACTTTTGCATTCCAGTTGCCAGTAATTATCACTACATCTTGATTACATGTTTCATCCATTTCAGACTAAAGAAGTTGGTAGAATTCCTTAATTTCATCATCACTGGATTTAGTAGTTGGTGCATAAATCTGAATAGCAGTTGTATCAGTTACTCTTCCTTGTAGCTGTATGGATATTATCTCATAACACACAGTGCTGTTCTTCAAGGTAGATCTTGGAATGTTCTGTTTGATGATGAGTGCACTGCCATTCCTCTTCAATTGTTCATTTCCGACTGTGTCACTCAGGTTCTGTGTCAAGTTGATTGAGCCAGGATGCCCAGTTGTTTAGCATTTGATAGTTAACTCTGTTGATTTCAACCAATTGAAAGGATGTTTCCTTGGGGGGTGTGGCCTCCCATTATGATGGACACATAGGAAGGACTCACTCTCTTTCCTGCTGGATCTGGGTCTCGCATTTGGGTTGTCCCTTGTTTCTAGTCTTTCGTAGTCTGGAAGCTCATCTGAAACATGTCCACCATGGGTGACTCTGCTGGTATTTAAATTACCGGTGGCATAGCTTCCAGAATCACTGCAACACGCAAGCCACCACAGTACGGCAAACTGACAGACAAGTAAATTATCAATAGGTATGAATTTCTTGTGCTGCTAATTTCTTCCATTCCACTTAATTTTCTGTATTGGGTTCATTTTGTCTGTGGGTTTACTCATCCTTATTTCATTCATTGCTGCTATCTTAGTGTTTACTAAATGTTTGTAATTTTATTTTTATGAGAAGGCTTATGATCTTTGAGGTTACCCAGTAATTTATTATTTTCTTTCCAAGTTTAAAATGGTCTATTCTACCTTGAACATCCGAATTGGCAAAGAAGTAAAATTATCCTGTTTGTAGATGACAAGATTCTAGACATAGAAATTCCCAAATACTCAGCAAAAAAATTACTGAAACTAAGTGAAAAATTTAGCAAAGTGGCAAGGTACAAGACCAGCGTACAAAAATCAGTTGGAATGAAATGATATACAATAGGATGAATGTAAAACTAATGTTCTCCCATGTAAACTATCCCATAATTCGCAATAAAACATTGAAAAAACAAACAAACAGTTGGGTTCCTTTACACTAACCAAGAGAACTCTTGGCCGGGAAATCAGGGGAACCTACCATTTATAGTAGCAACCCCAAAAGATGAAAATAGTTAGGACATAAACAGAGTATATTGTGAAAATGTCAGTACTACCTAAAGCAATCTATAGATATAATTCTGAACCAGAGTCTAATATTCTTTAAAGAGATGGATAAAATAATCATCAATTTTATATGGAAAGGAAAGAGACCCTGGATAAGCAAAGCAGTATTTTTAAAGAAGAACGAAGTAGGAGACCTCTCACTTCCTGATCTCAAAACCTGCTACAAAGCCACAGTAGTCAACACATCCTGGTACTGGTATTACAACAAACATAGATCAGTGGACCAGAATTAGGAAGCTAGAAGCAAATCCATCCACCTATGGATGGCCGATCTTTAACAAAATACAAAAATCGTTAAGGGGAAGAGATCATCTCTTTCACAAATGGTATTGAAAATCTGGATATTCATTTGCAGAAAACTGAAACAGGATCCAGGTCTTACACCAAATACAAACACAAGTTGGATCAAAGACCTAATTATAAACCCTAAAACTATAAAGAGCATAGTTGAGAACAGGGACAGATTTAGGGTCCCTAATGGTGCTGTGGGTTAATGTGCTGGACTGCAAAGTCAGTCTGAACTGAAAGGTCGGCGGTTTAAGCTTACCAGGTGCTCCTCGGAAACCCTATATAGGGTCACTATGGGTCAGAACTGACTTGACAGCACTTAACAACAATAATACTGGGGTCCAGGTGTGGTGCTGTAGCATAAGTACTGGGCTGCTAACTGAGATTGGCAGTCCAAATCCCCCAGCCTCTTTTTGGAAACCCAGTAAAGAATGGCTGAATCAGAACTGACTCAGTGGTACTTAACAACATGACATATTGTGATATTAAAGGATTCTGTGGGTAAAATACTGAATGATGCAGAAACCATCAAAATAAAATGGAAAATAAGAGAGAAGAAAGACATCAATTTCCAAGATTGGAAATGTGAGACAACATGACAACCCTATAGAAATCAAAAGAATCATAAATAAATTATAAACAAACTTCACCAACAAATTGCCCCAAGAAGTAGTAGAAAATGCGAGTAGACCTGTAACAACTAAAGAGATGGAATTAGCTATTAAAGACCTTTCCACAAAGCAAAGCCCAGGCCTAGATGATGAACGTTAGCAAATTTTGAGTATTTTGGTAATGAGTTTCCCAACTCGTTTTGTAGGGTCCTTAGGATTTCCCCTAAATTATTGACCCCTAAGGCACTGAAGGAGCCCTGGTCACACAGTGGTTAAGTGCTCAGCTGATTCGAGCCTAGCAGTTGAGAAGAAGAGTGAGGCTTTCAGTTTCCGTAAAGATCACACTCTAGGAAACCATGTGGGGTAGTTTTCCTGTCGTGTGGGGATGGTTTCATATCGAAATGGATTTAGTGACATTTTGAAATTTTTTTCTGTTGTTTGTTTGAGAATCTGGTCTGGCTAGGGTGTTTGCCCTGAAACTGACAGAGCTCAGGGACTGGCTTTTAAAAGCCTGGGAACAGGAAGACTCAGATGGAGCTTCCTGGTTGGTGAGTATATGCTCTCAGAGGGTCGAAAGTCCTTGGGAACATGGACACTCCTCACTGAGATCCCTCCTGGACTTCACCCAAAGCACCACTTCATTTGTATTTCAGGTAATATTACAAAAGATTGGTAACTGTAAATACATATTTGTTGTTGTTATGTGCCATGGAATTGGTTCCAATTCATAGCGCGACCCTGCACAGGGTTTCTGAGGCCATAAATCTTTATGGGAGCAGAAAGCCTGATCTTTCTCCCGCGGAACAGCTGGTAGTTTCGAACTGTTGGCCTTAAGATTCGCAGCCCGATTCGGACATAACACACCCACAGGATGTTAGAGGCAGCAGGGTTATGTCAGCTTACTTGGCCGTCTAAAGGACTATGACCTTCTAACTTGAGGGCCTGTAGGGATGAGAGATCTGGCCGTCTGAGATCATCTAACCCTAGGTGGCTGAGGTGGTGGAAAGGTGCCTCTTGGAGCAGCCGGCACTGAGGGTGGAGAAGTTGTGGTTGGAGTTCTGGTGTGGCACTGTGGGCTAGAGCTCTGGACCGCAAAGTCAGTTTGAACCATGAAGTTAGTGGTTCAAACTCAACATCCACTCTTTGGAACAGGGTCACTATGAGTCAGAACTGACTCGATGGCATTTAACAAGAAGAAGAAGTTGTTTTTGTTAGGTGTTGTCAAGTTGGCTTTCCAACTCATGCCATCTTTATACACAACAGAAGGAAATACTGCCAATGCCATGTCCCATTCCTGTGAGTGGTAGTGGATTGGACTGTTATGATTCAAAGAGTTGTTACTAGCTGATTTTCAGAAGGAGATCACCTTTCTTTCTAGTCTGTCTCAATCTGTAAGCTCTGCAGAAACCTGTTCATCATCCTAGCAAGAGTCAATCCTTCACTGACAGACAGGGTTGCTGTGTGTATGACGTGCGCTGGAAAAACTGAACCCAGGGTTTCCACATGGAGACCAAGAACTCTTCCACTGAGCCACCACTGACCTCCTTTATCTAGGAACATGTAAAACAAACTGTGACTGACCAATTCTAACTATTTGGCTACATTTATTTCACTTAACTGATGTTTCCTATGTCCCTACTGCCCTTCACATGTATTCTTTAATTACTGTCCCTTTATGACTCCAGTCAGTTGGGCTCTGGTAGAGTGGTGGTTACAAGTTGGGTTGCTAATCTCAAGGTCAGTAGTTGGAAACTACCACCTTTTCCACAAGAGAAAGATGAGGCTTTCTGCTCCTGTGAAGATTTATAGCCTCGGAAACCCTATACAGGGTCATTATGAGTCAAAATTGACTCCATAGCACATCACCACCACCAGATTGGGCTGGGAAATGGACAGGGCCCGGGGGTGGCATGAGTCTTGTGGGTCCCCTCCCACCTTTCCCAGGCAGGTGCGTGCTCCTTTCATAGCTCGTGTGAATCTGTCTCCTGGTGAGTTTGGGTTTACATCGGCTTGTTGTGCACACCTCAGGAAATTCCTGCTGTGCGCTAGTGGGACTCCCAACAGCAGTGTTCCTGTTTCTTAAGGGGGTGGGGGGGGCACCATGTTGCAGGACTTGAGACTCATGGGCATACTGCTTGGTGGATGTGTGTTTCTCTGTGTTCTGCTTTGAAAAGCCTCTTATGACTGTTTAGAAATGGAACCCAGAGAGCTAGGGGTAAAAGGAATCTTTCTGGCCTTGGTGCCACAGGGACCGCTTGGAGCAGCTGGAGAGGAAGCGGGAGCGAGAGCGGAAGCTTCGAGAACAGCAGAAGGAGCAGAGGGAGCAGAAGGAGCGGGAGCGGAGGGCTGAGGAGCGGCGCAAGGAGCGCGAGGCGCGGAGGGAAGGTAGGGTGACCAGCTTCCTGCAGAAACCCCTCACCTCTGGGCACCTGAGGTGGGATGATGAATGACAGGGTGGGGACCTCCTGCAGCTATAGAGGCTACAGGAACTGGTGGGGCTAGCACTGATCTTCAGGCAGGGCCACATGTGTTGCTGCCTGTGTTGGTCAGCACATGTCCTGGAGTTGGGTTCTTGGCACCCGTGTGATCACTTTCCCACTCCCTGTCTGACCAGTGGCAGTCAGTTGGGAGCTCTGTAGGGTCCTCAGGGCAGCTCATGGTCAGGCGTCGTGGCCTCCCACCCCATGCTGTTGGCACTGTACCCGTGCTGCGGGTCTGTCTGCACACATCACTTGCCCCTGTAAGAAGCCAGGGTCCTCCAGAAAGAAGAGACTACAGTATAGCCCCTGTTCTGTTCTGTGGCTATCCCAGTGTCTGCACATCACCGCACAATGCGGGAGGAGTACGCAGAGAAGGTGAAAGCCAGCCACTGGAGCCGCAGTCCCCTCCGGCCTCCGAGGGACAGGTTTGAGCTGAACGATGGCCGGAAGCCAGGTAAGATGGCGGGCCTACCTCAGGCCCATTGTGTGTGGTGAGGGGGCGTCTCCACACACTGACGGCTGTTGAGTTTGTTCACACAAACCATCACAGAGTGCTGCTGGTCAAGGGCCTGGCATTCCTGTGCACAGTAGGATAGTGTGCTCATCGGAGCGCCTCCATGCCTCAATGGGCTCTTAAGTATTTCACTTACCAAACATATTTTATCTATTTAAGTTTTGGCTGGAAAGTTGATGACTTATCTTCCCAGGAGTGGCTCTTTCGGTTCCGCGCAGGGCTGAGCCATTATTCATGCATACAGAAGTGAATCATTATGTGAAAGGCACCATGTGACTTTGGGGTATTGTTGTCTTGTTTATTTAAAACTTTCTATTTCCCCAAATTCATCATTGATGGTTTGTTTCATAGTAAAGGAAGAGAAAATGGAAGAAAGAGATCCCCTGTCCGACTTGCAAGATGTTAGCGACAGTGAGAGGAAGACCAGCTCGGCAGAGTCCTCCTCAGGTAGCTAAGCACCTGGCCCAGGCCTCACCTCACCTACCTCTGTGAGGGCCGGGGCAGTGGGCTTACCTTGCAACTATGTGTCCTTCCTCAGCGGAGTCGGGGTCTGGCTCAGAGGAGGAAGAAGAGGAAGAGGAGGAGGAGGAGGAGGAGGAAGGGAGCAGTAGTGAGGAGTCGGAGGAGGAGGAAGAAGAGGAGGAAGAGGAAGAAGAAGAAGAAGAGACTGGGAGCAATTCGGAAGATGCTTCAGAGCAGTCCGCTGGTGAGGAGAGCCTGTGCAGTCTTTAGACTTTCAGGATCCAAGCTCCCTGTCGATTGTAGGCATGTGGGAGAGGCAGATATGTAACGTCAGGTGTTCTCAAACATTTTGAAATTGAGGGTGCCTTGTTACCTGGGATCCATGAGATCCCAACATGACTATTGAGATGCTTCTTGCTTTCCATCAGCTAAGCTGACCCTCATTCTGCCTGTTGAGGGGTCTGGCGCGTGCCGCAGCGCGACACTAACTCCAGTCACCTGGGCGGACACCTGCTTTCTCTTGCAGAAGAAGTGAGCGAAGAGGAGATGAGTGAGGAAGAAGAGCGGGAGAATGAAAACCACGTCCTCGTTGGTGAGCACGTGCCTCACAGAAGGTCCTTTCCCTACCCGTCCCGAAGAATCAGCGTACCGTTTTTCAGGCGCACCCTTGGTTTTGCCCAGAGGGGGAAAGGGTCTTGGCACATGCTGGTTCTTGGTTCTGTAATCCTTGTCCTTTGAAGTTCCAGAGTCACGATTTGACCGCGATTCTGGGGAGAGTGAGGAAGTAGAGGAAGAAGGGGGTGAGGGGACCCCGCAGAGCAGTGCCCTCACTGAAGGAGACTGCGTGCCGGACTCCCCTGTCTTGTCGCCAATTGAGCTCAAGCAGGAGCTGCCCAAGTACCTACCTGCCCTGCAGGTCAGCCCCTGCCGCCGTGACCACACAGCATGGTGCCCCCTCTGTGGTCCAGGGAGGGTGGAAGCAGATCACACCTCTGTGCTAGGCACAGTGGGGTGAGGTGGGCATGACAGTTGGGTGTCACGTGCTGACCTTGTTTGCCTGCAGGCTGAGTCGTTAGGCCCTGTTGACTGTCCTCAGCCACACTGAGCTCAAAGGACCCTTGGGTCTCATTAGTAGCCACAAGAGGCGGCATCCTGGGCACAGGAGAGCTGACTACTGCCTTTGCCTCCTCATACTGAGTGTGAGGGACCTCGGCCCATGGACAGATGGCCAGGCTAGTGCAGGAACGTCTCTCGCAGACAGGCACGTGGAGCCCAGCTGGGCCGGCACTGGTCTGTCGCACCACTGTGTCCTCAGACATGGGGAGGCACAAGGCAGGCAGCTCTGGGTCTTCAGCACGTGAGGGGCCAGTGTGAAGTGGTTTTGGGTCACTGTATCTATGATAAAGTGTCTGTGCTCCCGAAAGGAGGGCAGAAATTGGCCCCTGGTCCCCCTCTTTGCCTCACCTTTTGGTGCATCCCACAGACACATTCAGGGAGTTTGCCACACTGCTCTGTGGGCATTGGATGGGCAGAGGGACAAGCTCATAGAGCTGAGGAGGGGGTGTCCTTGACCATATCTGGGGGGCGGGGATTCTGACCTAGCCCAGGTCCTGAAGGAGAGGGTGTACATGATTCATCTGGGGTCCTGGCCCATCACTCATGCCCCACTCTCCCTAGGGCTGCCGGAGTGTTGAGGAGTTCCAGTGCCTGAACAGGATTGAAGAGGGCACGTATGGTGTGGTCTACAGAGCAAAGGACAAGAAAACAGGTAGGTAGAGTCCTCGGGAGTCTTATGAATAATAGTGGGAAAGGACTGGGGTCCGGAGAACCTGGCGTCCTCTGACTTGAGAGCCCAGGTGGGCAAGATGCGTGAGAGCTGGGCCAGAGTGTTCTAGTACAGCCTGGTGATTCCGGCAAGCCCAGAGTATCTGTTGGCTCTCAGAGGAGAGTGTATGGAGACAGGCAGAAGCATTGGCAAGTGGAGGTCACCCATGGAAAGACGCAGGAACTAAGGGGCTGCTGGTGAAAACAGCTAAGGGGCTGCTGATGGCTCTGATTGCCTTGAATAGATAGTCCCCTCCATGACACTGGGTGTCCCTGTGCACCCTATCCTGTGTCAAGTCTCAGTGACTCGGCCTCCAGAGCATGTGTCTATGGTCACTCCTGAGGCAGCTTCCCCCAACACATGGCTGTGTTTTCTGAAAACCCAGGGCGAATAGCCATGTGGTCTCTAGGACCATTTGGAGGATTGGAGACACCGAGGTCTGTCAGCCTCCTCATGACCCTGGAGGTGCTGGGTATAGGAGAAAGCCTCTTCAGCCACTGAGATTCTAAATGTGATCTTGTGAGAGCATTTTCTCAGCTCCTGTTTTTTAAACTCTTTTTATTACAGATGAAATTGTGGCTTTGAAACGGCTAAAAATGGAAAAGGAAAAGGAGGGATTTCCCATCACATCACTGAGAGAGATTAACACCATCCTCAAGGCCCAGCACCCCAACATTGTCACTGTCAGGGTAAGGCTCTGCTAGTCCCCACCGCACCTACCCATTTAGTCCTGATGAGGGGCCTGTGTCCTGCAGGCCCCCTGAGTGTGCGTCCACACCCACACTCTGACGTTTTTCTAGGAGATCGTCGTGGGCAGCAACATGGACAAGATCTACATTGTGATGAACTATGTGGAGCACGACCTCAAGAGTCTGATGGAGACCATGAAACAGCCCTTCCTGCCAGGTGGGGGCACCAGGCTGTGGTGGAGGTGCCACGCCTTGGTTAACCCTTCAGGTGTCAGTGGGGTCCTTAGTGGTGGGGGTGTTAGCAGCACTTGCCATCCTTGAACTCTGACCCCTCAGAGCCCTGACCTGCCGGTGCCTGAAGCATTGAACTTTCAAGCTCTCAGGCTCCGATCAGACATCCCAAGGGAACCATCCCTCATAGTCAACGTGTCCTATGCCCATGGATGTGTGACCTACCTGTCCCCCTAGGGGAGGTGAAGACTTTGATGATCCAGCTTCTTCGGGGAGTGAGGCACCTGCATGACAACTGGATCCTGCACCGTGACCTCAAGACATCCAACCTGCTGCTGAGCCATGCTGGCGTCCTCAAGGTGGACCCCAATCCACACACCACCCCCATGCCTCTCCTACCCCGTTCACACCCGGGCCACCCCATTGCCACAGGGCCCAGCTATAGCTCATTCCTTTGCCTCTCCAGGTGGGTGACTTTGGGCTGGCACGTGAGTATGGGTCCCCACTGAAAGCCTACACCCCAGTTGTGGTGACTCTGTGGTACCGTGCCCCGGAGCTGCTGCTCGGTGCCAAGGTGAGTGCACTCAGGTATCTGGATCAGGGGGTGCAGTGCGCAGCCTTCAGGGCTCCATGATGGCCCTGCCCCGAGACCACAGACCTGTCTGGCCGCCTGCTGTCAACACGGCTAAGCCAGGTACCTGGCCTTGCAGGAATACTCCACGGCCATCGACATGTGGTCTGTGGGCTGCATCTTCGGAGAGCTACTGACTCAGAAGCCTCTGTTTCCTGGGAAATCAGAGATTGATCAGATCAACAAAGTGTTCAAGGTGAGGGGCTGAGGGCTGGGCCTGGGCAGGCATGGTGGTCAGTCTGGTGATCAGACTTGGAGTTAGCTGCCAGGTGGGATCAGGCTGTTCTTCGGCAACCCCACCTTTCTCTAGGACTTAGGGACCCCCAGTGAGAAAATCTGGCCTGGCTATAGTGACCTGCCCGCAGTTAAGAAGATGACATTCACCGAATATCCCTACAACAACCTGCGCAAGCGCTTCGGCGCGCTGCTCTCAGACCAGGGCTTCGACCTCATGAACAAGTAAGTGCCGTTGCCAGAGGGTCTGGCTGCCTGCCGCCAGTGGCCTTCCCCCTCCCTGGCACAGCTGCCCTTGGCTCGGCCTGGTACCTTCTCGTGCTGCCACATGCCTTGCTCTTCCCAGGTTCCTGACATACTTCCCTGGACGGAGGATCAATGCTGAAGATGGCCTCAAGCACGAGTACTTCCGTGAGACCCCACTGCCCATCGACCCCTCCATGTTCCCTACGTGGCCTGCCAAGAGCGAGCAGCAGCGGGTGAAACGTGGCACCAGCCCGCGGCCACCTGAGGGGGGCCTGGGCTACAGCCAGCTGGTGAGGGCGGGGCTGTGGGGAAGAGAGGGGTCCTGACAGGGAGGGTGATTGGAGTAGAGCAGAAAGGTCTTCATGGGTGGTGCTCCTCAGGGGCTAGGTCCTCATGGGCACACTGAATCTGTCCTCAGGGTGACGATGACCTCAAAGAGACTGGCTTCCACCTAACCACCACAAACCAGGGAGCTTCAGCTGCTGGGCCTGGCTTCAGCCTCAAGTTCTGACCTCAGAGCAAGAGGCATTGCACTCCCCAAGGCCTGGCAGGGCAGGAGACACAGGCTCTGGTTTCTGACCAGAGTGGCTTAAGTGGTATCTTTGTCAGACTGCCACCTCAGACCTGAGCTGCTGCGGCTGCTGAGACCGAGCCCAGGCTCAGAGCTCCTTGTTAGGTTCTTACTTCGTTTTCCACGTTGTATTTTTATTTCCTTTTGGCTTGTAAATTTGTAGAATTAAATCATATTTTCATGTTGTAAAGGCTGTATTTTTTTAAGATGGACCAGACTTCTCTGGAGATGCCCAGCATGCAGAAGCTGGGTGTCAGGGAGCTAACATGTACAGTGCATCCTACCACACACCCATGCTCATGCATGTGGCCAAATTGAGTGCCAGTAGAACAATTTGAGCAGTAATTTGGAGCCAGTGCTTTGGGAGGGTTTTTTCTGTGTTTTAATCTTGCAAGATACAACTCCTGGGGCCTGCAGACCGTCTATTTGTCATCTGGATCAAATGCCTCTTGAGGTTGCACAATTCAGAGGCCCAAAGCATGTGGGCTGGGTTTTCCCCAGATGCAAGCCCTGGCCCAGACCCACACCATTCTATCTGCTATACAATAGGTTAGAGATTTTAAATGTAGTTTACTCTTGTTGAAAAAGGCGCACTGGTGGCATAGTGGGTTAAGTATAAATTTTGAACCATAAAGTCGGTGGTTCAAACCCACTAACTGCTAAACGAGAAAGATGAGGCTGTCTGTTCCCTGAGCCTGTGTCTGTAAAGATAACACTAGGGTACAGCACTGCTCTGTCCTATCGGGTTACTATGACCCAGTATCAAGTGGATGGCAGTGGGATTCTTGAAAAACCAGTGCAGTTCCCTCCTAAACTCAAGTGTCCTCCTTCTGGCAACTGGACCAGAGCTGAGTCTGGTGGATGTGGTTCCTTGGCACAAGGCAGCTCAAAGTGGGGGCTCTCAGCTGTCTGACCTCATTTCCTGTGCCATCTCAGATCAGTACCATGGCCAGGCAGGGGAAAGACCTGCAGGCCCAGTTGTCAGCTTTTGGAAGCAAAAGGGGTTGAAGGCCTCTTGCCTCTGCCAGACCTAGTCAGTGTCTATCTAGATAAACCATTCTTCCCTCAACCTCAAGTCCCCTCTCTGCTGCTGATGTCTTTGGCCCTGGCCTTGCTCTCTGATACCCTATTAAAAAAGGCTACACAGGCCTAGCTGCATGGTGCCTCCTAGACTCAGCCCATCGCCTCTTGCAGGAAGTCTTGTTTCAGGGGTCTCCAGGCAAATCCTGTATGACCCCAGGCTCTGCTTCCAGCCATGCTATGCACTTAGGCCTCACAGATGACCAAACCATATGATGGGGACTGACTGCCTTCACAGGCCACACCCTGAACTCAAGGAGCTGTGACGTAAGGGGAACTGTCGAGACCTCTAGAACTCTTCACCAGGATTGAGCACACCACCACCCCCTCAAAAAATGGGCAGAGACAAGTAGTAGAGAAAGTGCTTTATCAGTTCCCGCTCCTTTGGCCTGCCGCAATTAGCACTCTAGCTCCGAACACGGACACGCCAAGAGTAGGTAGTGAGCACGCGCTGGCGCCTGCGCACCACGCACGTGTAGGTGCCCTCGTTGATGGCGTTGGCGATGATGCTCAAGTGCGCCTCGCCCAGCGCCAGGTAACCAGGATAGGAGAACTCCAGGGGCTCCTGGTCCTTGTACCAGCTGCAAGGGGGTGGGGAGAAGGTGGCTAGGCTAGGCTAGACTACCATCTACCATCCCTCGAAATTGCCCCACCTCTTCGGCTCTTCAATTCCCTCCCCCCTCCTCCCGCCTCCCAGCACTCACTATACTTTGCCCTTCTTGTGCAGAATCTTCTGGCCACAGCGAAAGGTCATATTCCTGCCTTCAGGCACCAACTTGGTCTTGGTCCTGGGCGGCGGTGGGGTGGCAGCCACCGTGGGGAAGGGGAACTCTGCTCCGGGAAGGGGCAAGTGCCAAATGCCACATCAGTGCCCTTACTTCCCCGCAGAAGGCAGAGAAGGAAGCCCGAGCAGGTCATTTGACATTACCATAGCAAAAGTCGCAGCTGCTGGGGCAGAGCCTCTTCATGAGCCTCCGACGGGCATCGCAGAAGCCCCTCCGCGCCCAGGACGCGCAAACAAACAGCCGGTCCAGGCAGCCTGCGGAGGGGCCCCGATTTAGGGACCGCCCCTACCTTCACCTGGGCCCGCCCCCAGTCCCGCCTCCCAATCCCTGCTTCCTGCCCTCCTGCCTGGTCCACTGCATCCCATACCCTCACCGTAGAGCCGGTGTAGCCCCCACATCTCATCCTGCGACAGCATCTTCCAGCCGCGCAGTGTGGCGTTGAGGTGCATGAGAGCCTGGCCGTGCTGCGAGTGCATCAGGCCCAGAGCGTGGCCAATCTCGTGGGCTGCCACGTGCACCAGGTCCGTGAGCCACACGCCTGCAGGCCCAGGGGTCAGCATTTCGAAGACCCTGGCCCGGCGCCTCCACCCTGCTGGCTATGCTGAGTAGAGCCGCTATGGCCTCGGAAGATAACAAAGTCCCGAGACAGGAGATGACTCGGGCCCCAGGAATGCAGCTCAGCGCCCTCAGCAGCCGCGAGCTGGGGGGGTGCTCGGAGAGCTGGAACCTCAGGCCTGCGCCTCTCCCTCTGCGACCTCCCCGCCCAGCCAATTTAACCCCAAATCCCTGCCACCCCCTCAAGTGTCTCCTGCCCTTTGGTGATGCCGGGGGCAAGAAGGGACGGCCCGAGGGGAGACAATGCGGGTCACCTTTCTTCCAGCTGTAGCGTGTGGGGCCCAGCACCCAATACTCGCTGTCGTCGAAGTGGATGCCGCCGTGCGGGGGGAAGAAGGCGTGGGCCAGCTCACCCGTGGGGCCGTCGAAGCAGTGGTGCAGGGCCGAGGCGAGGCAGTCCGTGTGGTTGGCTGGATAGAAGCCTGGGGGGAGCACGGAGCTGAGCGGGCTGCGAGCCACGTTGGGTCGGGACAGGGCAGGCGCCCACCTATGCGGAGGTCGCTGGGCTGCTCGGGGGCCACTTCTCGAAAACTGAAGGGGGACACATCGCTCCACATGCGGAAGGCAGCAGCTAGGCCCCTCCGGGTTTCGCTAGGATTCAGCAGGTTCCGCGGGAAGGAGAGGATCCTAGCGGGGGAGGGGAGCGGGAGTCAGGGGAGGTGAAAAAGAGGATCCAGGGGCGCAAGGTCGGAGTGATGGACAGGAAAAGATCCTGAAGGGGTCAAGGTCAGGAAGGAGAGGATCCTGGGCAGTGCATCCAGGCGGTGACTGACTTCAGACCCAGGGTCACACCTGTACGTGAGGTTGAAGTGGTCCCAGCGCAGCCTAGCCGGGGTCAACGTGTATCGGCGTCTGCGGGGAGCCTGAGGGGGTGGCGGGCCGAGGACTAGGGTGGCAGGGACACCCTCAGGGTCTGGCGCCGCTACGTCTCCCTTCAAGAGAAGCGGGTGGCATGTCGCTGGAAAGGTAGGGAAGAGGGTCCCCAACCCCAAGGCTGGAAGAGGCAGTGGGGGCT
>NW_006408691.1:1286167-1303751 GCF_000296735.1 Chrysochloris asiatica | reverse complement strand
GAGAGGGGGGGAACGGAGGCGCGGCCGCCTTGAAGGGAACCAGCTGGCCGCCCCCGGTCGGAGCAGCCCGCCGCTGCAGTCTGCGGGGACCAAGAGTTCTGTCGTCGGCTTAGTGTCCTGGGCAGGGCCTGCTGGGCGGGACTGCTGAGATGGTTGCGGGGAGTACCCTAGAGATTGTGGAGGACTGGGGCGTCCCGGAAGGGGATACACACCAGGGGCTCAGGCTTAGGGAAAGGTCGTCTCCTCGGTGGTTGGTGGTTGTGTGACTTGGTGGCTTTTTCTCCAAATGGACCCACACCCACATCTCAGGCACGGGATAAGACCCGGGAGTCGAGCCTCTGTCCTGGCCTGGGCCGCCCAGTAGGGCCAACCCAGGACACATCCCCGCGAGAGCCGAGGGGAGGGGACACGACGACTGAGTACGGGGCGGCTGATGGGGCGGAGAGAGGCTGGGGCGGGAGGGGGACTTAGGGACGTGGCGTCAGGAAAGAACCTGCATAGGGGATATGGCAGGGGTGCAGGGAAGGGGGAAATGGAGGGACAGACCTGGGAGGTGAGGACCCCCAGGGAGAAACTGTGGGGGCAAACGGGTCCTGCGGGAGTGGGGAGCGACGGTCCCCAAATGACGCCCTCTGCTTAGAAGGGACAAGGGTCTGTCGCGAGGGAAAAACGGGAAGCTGAGCTCGGCGCGGGGCGTCGAGAGTCTGGAACCTTCTAGGTTAAGGGGGCAGCGACAGTGGCTGTACTGAGCCCCAGAAACAGGACTGCAGACAGGTCTAGCAGGCAGGGATGGCAGAGAGCCTTTGGGCAGGGAAAAGGATCGGGCTGGCAGTCCTCGAGGGCAAACGGGGTGGGGGCACATCCGGTCCCCTCCCCTTATTCTGGCTTTAGCCGAGGTGACAAAGTAGGTCTGGCCAACAGGGTCAGCGCCAAGCAGCTGGCGGGCAGCGGCTGGGCGGAGCTCAGCGGGTGGTTCTTGGAAAGCAAGGATTTCAGCTCAGGACAGCGCCCCCTCCTCCAAGGCTAAATATTTACTCCAATACGCCAACAAACTTCCCCCCCCCCCTTGCTTTTGCCCCCGGCAGGGACCACCTCTTCCCCAGGTCCGTGCCCCTCCTCGCATACTTTCTGGTCCTGAAACCTAGCTGTTCCCCTCCTTTCCCCTACAAGCCCCTGCTCAGCTGTGTAGCCAGGACCCCACAGTCCCTGCAGACTGGGCATACCCCCAGAAGGTCGAGGGCAGAAAGGATGGGAGGGGGCAGGGACGTTGTTAGGGGTCTTGAGAAAGCCCCTAGCTAGGCTGACAGGGTATCCGAGCTTCAGGAATTAGGGGCAGTCTGCGGGCGGGATGCCTGGCCCTACACAGTGCAGTTGGAAGACCTGCTCCGTTGGGTGGTGGAGGTGTATGTGTTGGGGGGAAGCAGCCTCTAAGAGCCTGAGGAGGCTGTTCCTGGCCAGGAGGTGGGGGCTGGCAGAGCCCAGAGCGGGCATAACAAGTGGGGCTGGCGCTTGGGGGGAGGGGAGCGTTTGGCCAGAACCCTGCAAATAGTTAAGAGGGCCGAGTAGGAACGAGGAGGGTTTGTGGAGGGGTGGCGGCAGGGGGCAGTCACGAACGTGCGGGCAGGCCGCACACAGGCAGGCACGGGCAGCAGAGTGCATGGATACTTTTATAAAACATGGATGTGGGGGGCGGCACCGGGCTCGGCCGGCTCACACGAAGATCTGGATGCGGTCCCGCACAGGCTGGCGGCAGATGGGGCAGGCGCTGAGCGCGGCGCCACAGGGTGCACACGCGCCGTGTCCACACTGGAACACGAGGCGGATGTGGCTGTCGATACAGATGGGACAGGTGATGCGCTCCTCCATCTGCCTGTAGCGGCTCTGTAGTTCCTCCACCAGCTGTCGTGGAGGGCCAGGAGCGGGCGGGACGTTGGCCACCTCAGTGCCGTCTGCAGGGGGTGGGGGTGAGGGGTGTGAAGCTCGGAGGGGAAGGGAGCAAACGGGATTGGAGGGGCACTGGCAGCGGAGGCTCCTTCAGGTGAACTGGGTGAGGGATGCCGAATCCCACCCCACGCACCTGGGCGCAGCTTCTTGATGATGGCCACCTGGCACCTGATGCACTTCTTCATCCGGCGGGCGCACTCTGTGGGGGGTGGGGGAAGAGAGTGCATTGGGCGGGGCCTTGTCCCCACCCACCCCAATACCTCCCACTGGCATCGTCCTCCTCACCTTCGCACACTGTGCGGTGCTGACACGGTGAGAAGAGCACCAGCACCGCTAGTTCGGAGCACACCAGGCACTCGGCGGCCTCAGGGCCCGCTGCTGCCGCCACATGGAAGTTGGTCACCGTGTAGGGGGTGCAGAGCATGTGGCCGGCGCCCGCCACGCCCCCACCACCACTGCCCTCTGCCGCCTGCCGCTCCCTGCATTGGAAGAGTAGGGGTTTTAAAGGACCCAGCGGCGATAGCCACCCCTTCCACCGCTCAGGCGCAGGCTCACCGGAAGCGCTGGGCGCAGGTCTGCAGGGCCTTCAGCACGTGGCCCTCGGCCGCCAGGTCCAGTGGACTCCTACCGCGGTGGTTGGCATAGCTCACGTCGGCTCCCTCCAACGTCAAGAAGCAAGCAACAGCGGCGCCCACTGTCAGTTCGGTGCTGCCGGGAAGGCCAGAGGCCTGTAGCTGGGCAGCGAGATGGACTCGATAAGGCTGGGCGCTGTCTAGAAACCTCTGCTGGCACTGGGGGGACCCCACCCCCACGGCCCCCGCAGACTGAGCATCTCCTTCCTCTCTGAAGCCCCTGGTGGGAAAAGCTCCTTGCTCGGTACAAAGGGTTGTATTCTGAGGCCCCACCTCTACCCATTCACTCTCACAGACCCCACCCTTGTCCTTGCCCAGGCTGATCAGGAGCACTGGCCACGCTATGGTGGGAGGGGTCAGAGACCACATCTGCTGCAGATGGCTGTCCCCACCCCTCAGTATGCCTGATTCCCTGGGCTCTCCAGGAAGGTGGACAATCACCCAGGCCTTGCCCAGGGTCAGTGGCCACCTCTCCAAGCCAGCCCAGCCCAGCCCACACTTCCTCACCCTGGACAGCAGCTGCATGGGCCCTGGGTCCCCCCCGGCCCCATCAGCTGCCAGAGGCAGCAGCTGGTGCCGCTGCAGTGCCACGTGCAAGGCAGTGTCCCCTTCCTCATCCTCAGCATTGACACTGCAACCAGCGTCCACCAGCAGGGGCACCAGCCCCACGTGGGCTTGCTGCACAGCCAGGTGCAATGGGGACTGGAGCTTCCGGTTGCGCAGGTTCACATCACAGCGTCCCTGGGTCAGGACACGGAGACACAGGCTTAGCCCCAGGGTGCAACTCCTCAACTCTGGGCTGGGCAGTCCCGGGCCCCATGCTGACACCTCTTGGACCAGGATCTGGGCCACATCACGGTGGTTGTTGAAGGCAGCCAGGTGTAGTGCCGTGAAGCCGTCCTCCTTCCTGGCATCCACCAGCTGCCGAGCCCGTGCCAGAATTCTCCGGACGGCTCTGTGGGAGCAATCAGGTCTGGCCAGGCCCAAGGACTGTCTCGAGGACCTGTCCAGTTGCCCACCCGGCCATCCCACTCACAGCACGTGGCCCTTGAGTGAGGCGTGATGTAGCAGCGTAAAGCCCTGGCTGTTGGTGGCGGTGACATCAATGCCTGGCACCTCAGTAAGGATCTCGACAATACCACTGGCCCCAGCACCGGCAGAGATGGCACAGTGCAGGGGGGTGTCAGCGTGGGCATCCTGCCAGGGGATAGGCTGGGGTCACTCAGCCAGAAAGCTACCCAGCTGCCACCTTACCCCAGGGACAGACCGGGAGAGCCGGCACTCACAGGCAAGTTGACATTGCAGCCACACTCGCACAGCACACGCACTACCTCCAGGAAGCCCCTCTGCACAGCCACGTGCAGCGCTGACCCCCGAGAGCTGTTGAGGGCATCGGCATTGCAGCCAGCACTCAGCAGCACCTTGGCAGCCTCTGGCTGGTTCCTGGGCAGGAGGAGGCGAAAGAGGTACTGTGCTGGTGAGCAGGACCCTCCCATACTCCCCCAAACCGCACCTGAGCAAGCCTCACCCCAAGGCCGCATAGTGCAGCGCTATGTTGCCCTCGTCATCTGGCATGTCCACAGCTGCTCGCGCCTGCAGCAACAGCTGAACCAGCTCCACCTGACCCAGGTAAGCAGCCACCTGCAGGGCGGTCCTGCCCTGGTTCTTGGCATCTACCTGTGAGAGAGCCACATCAGCCCAGGACCCTCAACGCCCTGCTCCCTTGGGCTAAACAGGAACAGAGAGGAAGGGCAGGTAGGGAGGGTGTCCTGGGGCCTCACCTGCTCTGGGTGCCGCCGCAGCAGGTCCAGTGCCCGAGTCACATTGCCCAGTGCCACCTCCACCACGAGTCTCCCTGGGTGCTCTGGGTCACTCTTCTGTGCCCGAAGCTTGTCCAGGGCAACGCTCAGGGAGCCTGGCAGCAGGGTGGAGGTCAGGAGAGCAGGGCAGCCCCCGTCCCCCACTGGCCACCCGGGCTTGCCCCTACTTTTGTTCTCCCGGGCCCGCTCAGCCACATCCAGGTTGGTGTCCTCCTCGGGCCGATAGGCCACCAGGCAGGAGGGGCTGAAGGTCCACAGCTGGCCGCCAACAGCCACACGCAGGTTCCCATCCCCGAACACCTTCACCACCTTCCCAACGTGGCCCAAGGCCTACAGGGGCAGAGGGCGGGGTTACAAGCAAGTCTCCAGGGCAGCAGGGTGGGCAGGTTGGGTGGGGTGGGCACTCACAGGGGCCATATCATCTGTCCATTCGCCGTGCCCGGCCTGCAGTCGCTTGACTGCATCAAGATCATCGATGACCCGGACCACATCGCCCACCCAGAAGGAGTTGTGCTGAGAGACAAAGCAGCATGTGAGGTGGCCCCCAGTCAGGGGTGTGGGCTGGATGAAGTCCCTAGGACCAGGACAGCCCTAGGGGCCCACCCAGGTCCTGGAGTGATAGCCGAGAGCAGCTGAGCAGCCCAGCTTAGAAAAGGGAAGGCCAGTGAAGCCTCAGCCCTGGGCATCAGAATGACCTAAAGGGGAGGCCCAAAACCACTGCCCAGGCCCATTCCACCTCTCCTCTGACATCTTTCCTACAAATATGGCACCGCCCCCCACCCCACACACCCATCTGTCCTGAGCCACACCCTTCAGTGTCCTTGACTCACAGGTTCAGAGCTGAGCCTGCCCTCATATTGCCCCCTCCCAGGTCACTACTTATGGCCCTTCACTTCCCCCACCTTCTCCAGCCACCTGGCTTCCCAAACAGCTCTCACTGTGGCCCTCACTCAGTGCTCTATCCCTGCCAATGAAGTCTGTACCACTCTGTCCTCTGTACGGACTTCCCCATAGCTTCTCTGCCATTCTAGTCTGCTCCCCACACTGTGCCCAGAGGGATCACTTAGAAAGCAGATCCAGCTGTGCCACTTCCCTCCTTAAACACTTTGGTGGCTTTTAGCCAAGGGACCCTGGGGACGCTGCCCTCGTCCCCTAGCCTGAACTTTCTGCCTCCTGAATCCTCAGCACCTGGGTTGCCTCAACCTGCAGCCTCTACAGCCTACCCCCCTACCCCTCATAGCGCAGACTCCAGGCACTTGGTTCTCAGGGCTGGGGTCTTGGTAGCACACCTTGATGAGTGCCCCGGGATGGAAGGTCCAGCGAGTCTCATTGCTGAACTGCACGCGCACGTCCCCACGGTCTGTAATGCGGTGCACGGTGCCCGTCTGTCCGATAAACTGTAGTGCGTCACGGAGACTGTGGCTGGGCTGAGTAGGACTCTTAGGGGAGGAGGGGAATGGGGTCCAGAGGACGAGGGAAGAAAGGGGAACTTGGGCACAGCAGACGGGGTGCAGCTCACCTCAGCCATCCTAGGGTTCCACCCGCCGTGACCTTCCTGCATTTCTCTCAGCACATCCGTGTCCAGGAGGCATTTGACCTTGTCTCCATGCTGGAAGGGCTGGCCGTCTGCACTCACCCTCCGCTGCAGCTCTGCTGGCTTGCCTGTGGGTGGCAACAAGGTTTAAGCCTCAGGCAGTGTCTCCTCCCTCTATCTCCAGAGGCTGAGTTGAAAGGGAGGCAGAGCAGGGTGTGCATGGTGTTGGGTGAGGCCAGCCTCCTACCGAGCCGTGGGAGGTGTTCCTTGTAGTAGAAACCGCCAGCCGCCTCGCCCACACACTTGAGGTCCACCTTGCCCTTGTGGCCCACACGGTATACATTGGTGGTGCCATCAGCCCATGTCACACTGGCCACACTCCGGCCTGTTTCCACATCCCAGCCACGGATGTCCACCACACGGCCTGGCTTCCCATCCCCTCCTAGGGAGATGTGGGCCCTGCTGGCAGGCTAAGACTGCAGCATGAGGCTGAATCATAGCCCACCACAGCCCTGCCCCAGCCCACCTTGCCGCCCACTCACCATCTTGAGAGCCCCACTCCCAGTCGGGGCCCCGCACCACCTTCGCCCCCTGGAAGATGCCCCTCAGCGGGACCCTTGGGAGGCTCTGGCGGGGGCTCAGTGTGATGCTGCAAGAGAAATGTGCCAGGGTTGAGATAAGCCCAGCCTTGCTCTTCTATGCCCAGCACCTACTTGCACCCTGGCTGGAGCCTGGTTCCCATGCCTAGCTCTTGTCCTGGACCAGCCTAGGTCAGTCCCCTCCACACCCAGGGCCCAGGGCCCTGGAGCAAGCCTGTTGACCGCCTTCTCCAAGGTCCTCCCCTGATGTTCAGCCAGGCTAACACCCCAGGCTCGTCTTCCCTGCACAGTCTGTGTGCACAGTTGCTCCCAGTCTGTTGCCTCCCCTGGGCTGGGCACCCCTCAAGGTCATCTGTAGTACTCAGCAGAAAGACTCAGTTTGTGGAGAGCAGAGGTACCCATGGATAGTAAGACTCTTGCTCCCAAGGCTGTCCTATTCCCCAAACCAGAGTCAGGCTAATGAGTCTCCCCACCCCTACCTTAGAGCTGGCTCCCAGCTTGATCACCCTGCCTCAGGCTCACTGCTCACAACCCATGGGGTATGGCAGCATCTGCTCATCCCCAACAGGCCCCCAAGCAGCTATCACTACACAGGGCGACTCTGGCTCTTGAGGTGGCACTAGGCCATAGCATCCACCTCTGTAGACCCGTCCCCAGACATTGCCAGTTTCCCCAGTGGATGGGGTTGCTCAGGGCCCCTGAATGACCCTAGTGGCAGCTTTAGGCCTGAGAGCTCACAGCTCAAGACCTGGTCAGGTTTCAGCAGCACCTTCAAGGAGACTTGTCCCAAGGTCCTGAGTTCCACCCACCAGTGGGGCCTGGGTACTCACGGGCGTGAGTGGGCTGTCTCGTAGCGCTCAAAGGCATGGGTGAGGTCGTGCTTGTTATGCATGTAGCACTGCGTGCACAAGTCGTAGTCGAAGCACACGCGGCACTTCCAGCGCATGCCCCGCAGCCCATGCTTTTTGCAGCAGTCACAGATGATGTTGGGGTGACGCACACCTGGGAGTGGGGCCAGGAGGGAGTCAGCTGAACCCCACTCCTCCCTTCCTTCCCATGCCCCATCCCCATCCCCTGCACTTGGACGCACCAATCTGGGCATTGTCATAGAGCAGCAAGTCATGGGCGCCCTGGTAGCCAGCGCGGTAGTTGGTGCGGGTGCCATGGTCCCACTGTACAACGACTGTGCGGTCAGGGGTCGAGGGGCTGCCGTGTCGGCCGAGCTCCACCACTGTGCCCACGCCACCTTCGCCACCGTCCTGATGGCCCCACTTCCAGTCCAGGCCGCGCACCACACGCATGCCCACCTGGACGCCAGCCTGGGGATCTGGGTCCATGGTGGGCGAGGACTGCTGGCGATCTCTCTGCAGGGTGAAAACACCTCTCAGGTCATCACGAGAGGCTCACCAGGCTGACTTGTCCACAGGCCTGCAGCTGCCCCACCAGGAACGGCGGCTTGCAATCAGCCATCCAATACGCATTCAGAGTGCTACTGGGTGGGCCTCGGGGAGTACTCCAGGTTCAGGGAACAATGCCAAAGCCTGGCCTGAGCCTTGGGTGGTCAGGAATCGGAACATCACCTGGGACGCCTGTACACTGTGCCTTAGTAGGTCAGGTGGCCGAGTAGAGAGGGGCTCTCACCTACTCCTGAACACAGGGAGGCCGAGCACTTGACATGGGAAGTAGCAAGCAACCATGGACAGGGACTTGAATGTGCAAATGCCCTGTGGCAGACTGAGCATGGTGAGCAGAAGGCTAGGAAGGTGCTGAGGTGGCACCTGTCCATCAGAGAGGGCAGTGGAGGTGGGGGAGGGAGTCATGGCCCCTCAGTGGGGACCCCATGGCTGACCCGGTGAGAGAGAACAGTAGTCTGGCCTGGTATGTGACTAGGGAGTTCTGTCAGTGGGCACTGAACGTGGGCTATTCCGGGAGCTAGGCACGACAGAGCCATCAGGTGTAAATAGAGTTGGATCCCAGGTGTGAAGGTGCAAGGTAAGACAAAGCTTTCAGGTGGAAGCAGACAACTGCAGTCAGTTGATCATGAGACTGGACTGAAGTTAAGAACAGCTGTTCCTCAATGCCCGACTAAGAGACTGGAAAGGCACAACCATGTGAGTGCAAATCCTTGCAGCCCACCCCATTCCCCGACTCACATACAAAGAGCTTGTACCCACTGTGTAAATGAGGCCTACAAATCTGTGTGAACAAGCAGACAACTCAACAGAAAATGGGAGAAACACTGGAACAGCTTCGAAAGATACCACACACCTGGTTTCTCTAGCCACCAGGCCACTCACTACACTGTGTGTGTGTCCAGCAGGCCAGTACTGGTGAGGACACATGCCCTCCCAGAGCCTTCTTGAGAAGTCTGACCCAGCAGCTGCAGGTATGAGACTGGGATTACACGTGTGCTCACAGCAGCACATGTCTTCATGTGAAATGGGTATACTACGTTGTTTATTCCACGGTGGAGTGTGACGTCACCATAGTAGCACACAGTGACAGAATTAATCTCACAAATGTGGTACTGAAGGGAAATCACCAAATACAATCACTACACAATCCTGCTTCAGTAAAGTCCATCAACAGACCTCACAAATCCAGGGCTCAAAGAGTCAGGGAGGGAGGTCCTTCATTGCTCGTCCTGACCTGGAAGCCAATTATACATGCGTTCCTTTGCATCTGCATCAAATTGTGTACTTAACACTGTCTTTTCTCTACTCTGCTATTCTCAGGAAAAAAGGGTATTTTTTAAGACATAAGTGGATTTGGAAGATAAGTAGAAACGTGTATATCAACTCAAGTGATTTCTGAAGGTTCAGCCTGTCGCCATGCTGGGGGTCAGATCCTTGTAGAACCAAGTTGCTGTTTGTGTTCACAAGGTGAACCTAAGTTCAGGGCCCCAGGCTTGCTCAACCGGGCCCTTCTGCTTGCTGGTTTAGGCTGCAGCCTTGCTCTCAGGCCTGGCAGCTTGGCCCACTGCAGATCCCCCTTCCTTCCTGTATGCTTCCTGTAACAGCCCCTCATCATCATGCCCAGGACACCCAGGGCTTCCACCAACATCTAGGCCTTCCTAACCCATCACAAACCAGGAGAGGAGCCTTTGACCAAATAGCGGATGCCTGCTTCCTGGAGTGGGCTCCACTTCGCCCTGATGGTTCCACCAAATGCCTCCCTGGGCCATACAGTCTCCCACATGGGCTGGCCCATCCTAGCAGAGGGCAGTAAGATATGAAAAGAGCTTCTTCCTCCTTTCAAGGTAGATGGGCAGGCCTGGGTCTATTCCAGCAAGAATGTGTGTGACCCCTCAACAGGGGAGGGTCTCAGGAATAGCTGCCATAGTGGTCAGATACAGTGGCTAGCCCTGCTTTCCCTGTAAATGGTCTTGGGTTGCTGAGTGTCGGTGAGCCAAGAGCAATGAGGGCTAGAGGAAGCACACATGACCTCCTGCGAGCACCTCCAGCATGGCTAGGGTGAGGGCCACTCCTCAGGGTCCTGCAGGGTCAAGCACAGAAGCAAGATACAGTCATAACATAAAGTCACCACACTACACAGACTGGTTGCCTGCCTGAGGCAGTGAGAACCCATGTCTGGGCACTGCCACAGCCCAGTGCCATCTGGCCCCTGCTTACCTCAACGTTCATTCACCACTGAGTGAGAGTATGCGCAGACAGAGAGCAGAGGACCCTCTGTGATGACCGAAGCCCCATGTGTGTCTGGCTACTTTGACCTGTCATTCTTGTCCTCAAACACAGACAGACCATGAGCCTGGCCTGGGACAGCCAGCACTGGGGGCGATGACAACCCTGTCATATGGCTCTAGCGGCTAGCCAGACTCCATGTCCCCTCCTTGGTAAAGGCCCCTGACTCTCCCTAGGGGACCCTCTGTCTCCACTGGAGCCTGTCTTAGTGGGAAGCCCCTCAAGGGGCACACAGGCCACCTACACCAGCTTCCCCCAAGCAGGGACCTTCCCTCTGCTGGCCGGATGGGGCACGGCTTCCAAGGGATGTGACAACCACCAAAGTTGGTCAGGACTGGGTGGGACAAACTGAGCGCTCTCACTACCCCACCTACCCTTCTTACCCAATCCTGTTTAGCTGGAATTTGTGAAAGCATAGCTCAAGACAGACCACCACAAACCACACAAGGACAGACAGTGAAGTAGACAGGTGTTCCTCAGAGGGCATCCCATCCACCCCTCAGTTCTGCCCTGTTCCTCCTGCCCTGCTGGCTTCTGGCTGCCCTGGGTCCTCTCCAGCCTCAGGGGAATGAGCAGGTGGAGGGTGTGGCCAGCAGGCTCCAGGAGATCAGAGCAGGCAGGCAGTAGGCAGGGGTCACCCTCCCCTGCTTCTGGCCAGCACCTGTTTGCGTCATACACGGTATTTTTAGCAGCTACCCTGGAGTACAGCCAGACAGTCTGCCAGCCCAGCCAGTAACCATTCCCCTAAAGCTGCCCTCTCTGAGCTGAGGGTCAAGACACAGCAGGCCTCCGATTGTCCTGGCTTCCCTGAGCAGAGAAGCCCGAGGAGCCTGGGAAACTAGCACTGGTTCTCCCACTCTGCAGCCTTTTCCAGCCCTATCCTCAGCACAGCAGAGTGCAAAGAAGCCCCATCCTGGCAGTGCCACCCTCCGGCAAGCCTGGTCCCCTCCTCTCCAGTCCCCACGTCCTTGGAGACCTACAGTCCAGCAACCCCTCTCTTACTGCTCTGCTCTGAGTATTCACCCTGGGAACACGGCACGGCACAGAGTTCCAAGAGCTCTAAGAGGCTGACCCAAAGGGGCAGGGAGAGGGAGGCTTCCCAGGCCTCTCCCTTCACCCACCCCACCCTGCCTATAGAGCAATCTGAGGCCAGTGTGAACTCTGTCACCACTGTCCCCAGGGCCTGAAACGTCATCACTGATCATGTCCTCCCCACCAACAGCCCCTAGTCCCAGAGCTCACAGCCTGGTCATTTTCCCAGGGCCCAGGGCATTATCGCTGGTAGTGCCCCTGTGACATTAGCCTCTTGGTCCCAGGGCCTCCAAAAGTCAAAGTTCTCTCCAAGGAAGGCATGGGGAGAAGAAAAAGCCAGGAAGCAGGGCACAACAAGGACAGGCATAGGAAGGGGGACCTGGCTGAACTTAGTGCTCCCCTCCTCCCAAAAGCCTCTCCTCACAAGTGAAGCGCAGTGGGTACCCAGGCAATGTGCCCATCTCAGCACTGGGCTCAGTGACACAGGGCGCCAGCAGTGAGCTGTCCCGGCCATCACTGGCCTCCTCGGGCCACCAGAGAGGCCCTTCAGTGCTGGGGCAGGGTGAGACTGGACTTTGCACCCAGGCCGGCCATGTTTCGGACTCTGGCAGACACCTGTCCACAGTATCCAAGATAAGGAAGACCCAGGAAAGGGTGAAGCTCAGTTAGACTCTGACTCACAGATGTACCCCAGGACCCTCCTCTGCCTCCTAACGACCTCCCTGTGTCCAGCCCTTCCTGGACAAGCAGTTCCTGAGCTCACCCTGTGCCTTCCTGCCCTAACCCTCAAGGCTCTAGGCACAGAGGGCCTTCCCATCACAGGCACTTCTCAGGGCTGCTCCAGCTGGTTCATGCTGGGCTGGAGATGGCTGTGGAAAGTCCAGACACTCAAGGCTGACCTGAGCTCTGTCTCCCCAAAAACACCGAAGCCAGAGGAGACTCAGAGCCATGGAGTGAGTCACAGAGGGTCTCCAGGGAGCTGCCTGCCTCTATGTCCATGTGGCCATGTTTCAGATTGAGGAGGAACCAGTGCCAACCATTCCTTTCCATCCCTCTGGGACAGGTGCATGGCAAAGCAGTGTGCTCATGCACAGCACTGCTGCAGGGGACATCTACCCACTGAGGCGCTGCCTCTTCCTTTCTTGGTCTGAACCCCAGGAGCTCACGGGGATGGCCCTGGCCTGGTATGGGAACCCCTCAGAAACTGCTCCATCCAGCTTTTCAATGACTGAGGCAGGCAGTGCATTAGGACTCGGGTGACAAATAAGATTTAGTAAAATCAGAGCTTACCTTAAATCACACACCAACCCCACGTCAGCATCCGAGGTGCCTAACTGTGACTTCCTGGGTCATCAGTGTGGTCAGCCCCCCAGCCTCCATGCTGACACGGAACACAGCAGGACAGACAGGACACCCTGGGAAGTCTGGGGAAAGGTGGTTTTTAGGAAAATGTTTGACAGTTCCAGCATTTAAGGTTGCTCTACTGTGAACTCCTGGAGGGCAGAACTGTTTCTAAATCACGAAGCAGAACAGTGTATAACAGAGGCATCTCCTAACCTGTGACTATTTTATAGGAGAAGCTTTAAAAGGCCATAAGAAATGGAATCACGTTTAGCTAGGAAGCTAGCTAGCAAGCTGTCTTCATTCAGAAGAACATAGTTAATCGGAACTGAATTGCCACAGGAGTTGTGGAGGTTGCTCATCTTTTGTTGGTGGCTGATGATGCTTTTGGAATTGACATTGTGTGTGGAATAATCAAACTGGCAAAATTGAGACAATTCTGGGCTGTCACCATGAGGCAGCTCTGGGTAAGATACAGGTAGACCTAGATGCCAGGAGAGCCCAACCTACTGGGGAGTAGGGGGAAGCCTGAGACAGAGAGCACAGAAAATTCAAGGTGGTGCGGCACTAGGAACCCTTTTAGCGACAGGCCAAAGTGATGGCTGAGTTGTCATCACCTCTAATTGTGGCCACTCAGGTGGCAGCCCTTTAGACAAGGCCAACAATAAGATAGACTGCAGATAGGTGTCACCACATGTGGGCAAAGAGGGATTGCTATTAAGGCACCTGTTGTATCTGAATACAGTGGAGCAACAGGGTCCAGCTGCAGTGGAGAAGACGGGTAGGGCAGGAGCTATGGAGGCAGACACCATTGCCCACTAGCAACCTGACACTTTGCTTCCCAATTGGCTCTCCAAGCTGGGAGACGGAGAGGCAACATCATCTAGCACTTCCCCTCCCACATATGCACACTCAAAGAGAAACAAACATCTAAGGGGTGAAAGCAGCAAAAAAAAAAAAAGGAGCAGGTCACCTGCTCACAATGCTCAGCTCTATAAGCCAAGCAAGAGCTCGCGTCAGGCTGTCAAACTGTCCACCCACCTTGAGACCCTTGGGCTGCAAGCTCAGATGCCTGGAGACTTGAGACTGGCCTCTAGCCGTGCGGAGTTTCTGAGCAAGTCTAGAGTCATCGAGCCCTGTAGCCACAGAAACGCCGTAACGCACACTTAGCACCTGCACCTCCGCCGGGACCGCGTCGCTGCTAGGCCCACCTGTCTCTGCTCCTAGGGCTGCCGCTATCTACAGCCGGTTCCCAGGCCCACGCCCAAAACCCCAAGCTTTCCGGGGCCTCCCTCTTGCCCGCCCAGCCCCCTGCAGTCTGACGGTTCCGCTCCTGCTGCAGTCACTGTCTGGGGCGCGCAGCAGCTGAAGCGCTGGGCCGCCACCTGCCACCCGGAGTCGCCCGGACTCTGCAGATGTCAGGCCCGCGCTGCGCTCTGGCTGGCGTTCTGGTACGCGCTACGGAGCACGAGCAGCCGGTCCTGCGGGGGGTGATGAGGAGTGGCTGTCCCCGACTGCCACCCTGCTCCCAAGCAGCTGGGCTGGGGCGCCCATCTCTTCTGTCTGCACCCCTTGGGGCCGCCCCGCCCCTTGTCATTCCCCCTTCGTCGGGGAAGTTGTCTTGTGCCCGGATCCCGTTCCGACCCCGCTGCCTGGGCCTCAGGACCCCATTGACCCCTGCACTTGCCCGGAAGTTTCTGTCCTGTCCGTTCGGCCCGGGGGAGTTAGGGGCCCTGAGGAGAGCGGTCTGTCAGCAAGCCAGTCAGTCGGTCCGTCACGGTCTACGCGGTGTGCGGGCTGCCGGCACACGGGCCCTGGCTGCTCAGCGGCGGCCAGGCCAGGATGCCCTGCCGCAGCCGCCGCCAACCCCTCTGCGTAGCACTCGCAGCCCACCCTGCATAGGCTACCCCAAAGCCCCCAGCACTTCGGTTTCCTGGGGCCGCCGCGGGACTTGCCGGGAATTGTAGTTCGAAGGCTACCAGGGCCGAGGGTAGGGGGCGGGCCCAGACCACAACTCCCAGGAGGCCTCGCGGTGGCGGTGCTGACGTGTGCGAGCTGCAGGGGGCGCCGCGAGCGGACAAGCGGGAGATTCCGACGCGGCTCCTGGCAGTGCCCTCTAAACATAGGTCCCCTCCCACGCGCAGTCCCCAAGACTTCGACCCAGTCTCCTTCTCTAATCACAGGGCCCCACTCCATCCGCAGAGCCCCGGACCCTCTTGGGTCTCCGATCGGGGAGGACAAGTTACACACCAGTCTCGCATCCTCCTGCCACGGGGATTTTAAACACAAGAGTTGCAAAAAATGACATTGGAATTGTATTGCGTTTTTACAACGTGTAACCGTTTGGGGTCGTGAGAGGTGCGGCCTGGGATGACAGGCGAGCGCGCGGGGCCGAGCAAAGGGATCAGGTTCAAAGCGCGGGAGAAGCTGGAGAACACAGTTGTCCCGGCTTCCTCCTCCTCCGTACTGGCGCCGCTCCCGCAGACAAGGTCAACCCAGGACGTGGACGGGAGAGAGAAACGGACTTGGATCGTCTAGGCGACCTACGAAGGCGTTGCCGTGGCCCCAGGCCAGCCCCAGCCACCGCGTATGGAGGCACCACAGGCCGGGGGAGGCGGAGCAGCGACTGAGACCCTGGTGACGGGTGGGCAGAACAAGAGCGAAGCAGGAGAGACACGGGCGGCGAAGGAGACCGCTGGACAGAAATTGGATAGGCCAGATGCGATATTGTGACCATTCTCCCGCCACTAGGAGGAACGGCACTGGCGCAGGAAGTGCGTAAGGGGGCGGAGCCCAAGAGGGTGGACCTCGCCCAGCCCGACGTGGCGCCGCCGGTTTCAGATCTGCAGCGCCCGAGAGTGTCTAGGCGCCTGTGCATAAGTGGTCTGGAAGATGCATTCCGTTGTCATGGAGACGGAGGGGGCTTGAAGTGAAGGCGGGCGGGTGAGGGAATGACGTGTGTTTAGGGGAAATAGGCGGGTTTCCAGGAATCGCAACAACCTTGCTCTGATTTAGTTTGGTTTAAATGCAGACAGGGATTAAAACAACAAAAAACTACAGTCCCTTCCCCAGTGCTTTACCTTCAATTCTTATTACTGTTTTCTCTGATGTTGTTGTTAAGTGCCATCCTGGCCTACAAGGAGCACTCTGGCTCCACTTCTTCCAACACAGATCTGTTGGTTCTTTTGGCACTTTCAATATTCTCTTCCAACACCATAACTCAAAAGCATCAATTCTTCTACGGTCTTCCTTATTCACTCCTTAGAAGCCAAGCTGGCCAAACTTCATCTCTCATACTTCGGACATACTGTCAGGAGGGACCAGTCGCTGGAGAAGGATATCATTTTTGGTAAGGTGGAGGGTCAGAGAAAAAGAGGAAGACCCCCAGCGAGATGGATTGGCCAAGTGTCAGTATCAGTGGGCTCAAGCATGGCAACTATTGTGAGGCTGACCCAGGACCAGGCAGTATTTCGTTCTGTTGTGCATAGGGTTGCTATGAGTCAGTACCGACTCGATGGCACCTAACAACAACAACAACAATCAGCCCCGTATACAGAGGAGATAGGATCGATCCTCAATGCGATGACTCCCTCCCTCTCAGTTGGCATAGTTCATCAAATTGTTTCCTTTATAAAAACTTGTTTATGTTCCCCCAGTTGAGCTCTGACTATCAAGCCTTTGAAGATAGGTCAAATGGGCATCATCTGCAAGTTTGGGTGTTTCTGCGTATCTCCCCTCACTTCATATCAGCTAGATGCTTCACTCTCAGCTCTAGCCCTCCATGGCTCTGTCCTTGTCCATGGGCTCAGGAGTTCCCAGGTCTCACCATACTTCAGACCAACCAGCCCTTCCTCTTCTCTCTTTCATCTCCAGGACAATGGGAGTCTATGAAACATGATAGAACTCAGCCTATATCTTCAGTGCTGCCTTTCCCATTCTTCCACTCAGCAGTAGACCAACATAGTCACCAGCAAGCTTACATGGCTGCTCATGTATGTGTTCCCTTTGAGTTTTAGTCTTGGAAGGAGTTTGTACTGAAGGGACTTGATTCATGCCTTGTTCCTAATTTTTTTGTAAATCAAAATAGATTTATTCTTTTTTTTTTTTCAAGTTTTTATTGTGAATCGAGTGATAGCTTGTATGGGAGAACATCAATTTTACACTCATCATATTTCATTTCAGTGCAATGAGTATAATCCCCTCCATGCATCATCATTCAACAGTATTTGCTTCTATTCCCACCGTTTTTAAATTTTTTTTAATGTACGCCAAAACACTCAGGAATATATAATCATTCAAACAACCAAAGGGCACACCCTGCAAGCCTACCCCCCAGCCACCAGCACATAGTCCCTTTCCTTCCATGAGTCTAGAGTCCTCAGCTGCTCCATCTCTTCATATCATCATCTCTGCCTCCATCTCTGGTGTCACAGCTTCTCTGGATAGGGCCCATACTCCGCTCCCGCTCTTCTCCCTTGATGGTCCTAGAATCCTCTGTTCCTGAACTGTAAGATCAACCACTCCCCCCATTTTGCTACAAAACTTCACTTTTACAGTTGTGACAATTGCAATTAGTCATGATAACAATTGCTCACTAGTGAATCATAAGAGTCTTATCCCATCTCCTTTCACCAGACCTATCTAGACAGGATGAAAACCACTCATTGGGGATTCTACATTCTCCCTCACACTCTGAAACTAAACTTCCTCTTGAAAACTTGTAAGCCAGTCACTTTGTGCTTTTATAGCTCCCCCCATTTTAGGTAGTGAATGTCTAAGTTACCCTTATCAACCCTGTGTACAGAGGGGATGGGAATGATCCTTGCTGTGAAGATTCCTATCCATAAGTATAGGTCAAGTTTATCAAATTGTAGCAATTAGACTTGATTTCTTTAAAAAAAAAAAAAAAAGTACTTAATTTGAGGCCTATTCAAACAATCTGTCCCCAAAAGGAAGTAATCACATAAAGAGTTCTTTATAT
>NW_006408691.1:1284373-1286067 GCF_000296735.1 Chrysochloris asiatica | reverse complement strand
TTTTTTTTAATCTTTCTCTAGTCGAGTTCTGATCATCCAGCCACTGAGTTAGGTTAAATGGGTACTATCTGCAAGTTTGGATGTCCTTGTGCATCTCCCCTCACTTCATATCAGCTGGACACTTCACTCTCAGCTCTAGCCCTCCGTGCTATGTCCTTGTCCATGGGCTCAGGAGTCTCCAGGTCTCACCATACTTTGGGCCAACCAGGTTTCACCATCCTGCAGGTTGACAGGAGTCTATGTAATGTGGTCAGACTCAGTTCACATCTTCATTGCTGCTTTCCCCCGCCCCCACTACCACTCACTAGTAGACATTCAGTTGATAAGTGAAAGATTGAGAGTTCAAACCCACCCAGTCACGCTATAAAGATTTCACTTGGAATGGACTCAATAGCACCAAACAACAACTTTTTCATATAGTTCCTGAGTGGTGTAAACAAGCATTAATTAGTACCTGAAAGGTTGGCTGTTTGAACCCAACCTGAGATACCTTGAAAGACCCGTGTTCTGCTTTCAAAAGGTCACAGCTATGGAAACCCTACTGAGCAGTTCTACTTTGCACACTCAGGATCACCATGAGTCAAAATGGACTCAATGGTAACTAACAAAAGCAATAATTTTTATCTGTCTAGATTTTTACTCAGGAGACAGAAAAGACTTTCTGTTCCTGTAAGGATTTGCAGCCTTGGAAATCCTACCCATGGTTGCTATGAATTGGAATAGACTTGATGGCAGTGAATTTTGTTTTGATTTTTTAAATTAACCAACTCATGGTTACTTTTATTTTCCATATGCGCCAACATCTTTACCACATTCCTATCAATGATATTTCCTGAAAGACTCAGACACATCAGTTCTATTTAATTCCTGGAGACCTGTTTCCTCAGCCTTCTGTTCTACTGTTCCAATCTGAGCTGATTGCTTTCTAAATTTACTGTACAGCTATCACCTTGAACTTGCTTTGTGCTGGCATACTTGTGATTCCCTTTGCCTTTCTCCTTTATTGGATTCCCTATTTCCTAGAATTTCTGCCATCTTCTCTTTCAGCTTCTCTTATTTAGCTAAATTAAGTCCTCTAGTAGATTCCTGAAAAGGGCATATATCTCAATATGTATTCATTCTATGCTTATCCCTGATTGGTAGTTTGGGTATAGAATTCTAGGTTGGAAATACTTTTCCTTCAGAAAATTTTAAGACATTGTTTTTCTTTTGCTTTACCTTCCAGGATTGCAGCTAATAACTCTAAAGCCACTTTGATTGATTTCTAATCATTGGTGTGTGACTCATTTATTCTCTCTGAATGTTTTTAGGATTTATTTTTATTCTTAGTATTCTTAAATGTTATGATGCTATACCTTGATGTGGGTCTTTAATTCACTGTCCCAGGCACAGAGTGACTCCTTTCATTCTAGCAGTGTGTGTCCTTCAATTTTAAAACGTTTTAAGGAAAAGTCATTTCCTGTGTTTTCTCTTGAATGAATTCCTACTAGGCATAAATTGGACTTCTGGGATAAATCTTGTAATTTTCTTCTTTCGTCTACTGTTACTTCTTTTTCTGGGAGATTTCCTTAACATTACCTCCCATTCTTTCTAATGATTAAACTCTCCCTTTTTTTTTTTAGTTAATGTTAATTTTTTCTGATTGATTCTTTTTCATAATGTTCTTTCACGTGTTCTTTTTTTTTTTTTTTTTT
>NW_006408691.1:1274922-1282910 GCF_000296735.1 Chrysochloris asiatica | reverse complement strand
AAAAATAAGGAAGAAGTCAGGAAAGTGCTACAGGAACAATCAAATAAGATGATAGAGCATTGGAAACAATTCAAATCTTCACAGGAGGAGAAAGCCTCATCTTTCTTCAGTGGAATGGCTGGTAGTTTTGAACTGCTGACCTGTGAAGATTTGCAGTCTTGGAAACCCTATACAGGATTGCTATGAGTTGGAACCGACTCCATGGCACACCACCACCATATATGAGAGCAAGTAAAAAAATTATTACTCCTAGGGTTTCAGCTCATACATGCATGGGATTATTTCTCCATATGATGTACTTAAATGTATCTCTGTAATCAGTAGATGTCTGCAGATAAGCTCTCAGTAATATACTTGTCTTAGTCATGTTCAAGTGCCAGTCAAGACACTGACATTTGAGGGATTTGCTGGGCCAGTCAAATTCAAGGAAGAGAGGTGAGCTCAAAAGATTATGGAGAATGCTTTTTTGGGACTCCAAAGAGGATGATCTCAAAGAACACAGAAAAATCACATAGGCTTATTATAAAGAAGCTTTAAGAAAAGTGAAAACTGCATTAGTGAGAAAAATAAAACTGCATTAGTGAGGAAAATTGTGCCGAGGGTTTGTTTTCTTGTTTTTTTTTCCCCGTCACCACAATGCTTATTCTTCAAGGGTATCAAGGGCTGTTCTATGAGAATTTCATTGTGAAACCTTACCCCATCCACCCTGATCTTGCCTCTTCTTTTTACTCCCCACACTCTAGAAATACTTAAAAGGAACACAATTTGATTCCATTAAAGATTTCAAAACCTCCCTTTGACACAGAGTAAATAAAAGAGCACAGAATTCTTTTGGGGAAGTATAGCAGGGGGGTGGGACCTACTTTCTGCCAAAATTTATAACATCATTCACGGGCCAGACAAAAATATCAACTTTAAAATTAGCCTGCTATGTTTAATCAAACATATAATTAACTCACCCCTAATGTGTGTGGTTCAAGCTCACCAGCTGCTCCTTGGAAACCTTATACAGGGTCTCTATGGGTCGTAATCAACTTGACAGTACTTCACAATACAACAACAATGTGTGTGGCACTGTGGGTTGGTGCATCAGACGGCAAAGCTGTTTCAACTGCAAGGTTGATGGTTCAAGCTCACAAGCCGCTCCTCAGAAATGCTATACAGAGTGGCTATGGATCGGAACTGACTTGACGGCACTTAACAACAACAACAATGTGATGGCTGGAACTACAGTTGCTTTTGAAGAGCCAGACCAAATGATTTCGCGGGCTGGACCCATAGCTGAACATTCCCCAGCCCTGGTAGAGAGATGGTAACACCACTGTCAGAATATACAGACCTAGATGGAGGCTATGTTGAGAAACAATAGCTTCACATTTTGATATTTCTGTTGAATAAAGGTTTCTGTGATGTTATAACAATCTGCTGGAGCAATGGTTAAATGCTCAGCTGCTAACTGAAAGATTGGAAGTTCAAACCCACTCACCAGCTCTATGGGAAAGAAATCTGGCAGTGTGCTCTAATAAACCCTAGGAGGAAGTTCTACTCGGGCACACACAAAGTCCTTTTGAGTTGGGATTCACTCCATGGTAATAGGTGTGCTTAGTCCTTGGTTCTGTTACTCAGTGATATTGATCACATACTTCATATGATGCAGCCTTCGTTCCTCTTCTTTTCTAAATGACCCACTACCATCCAGGATTCATTCTTGATTTTTCTCACCTCAACCCATCCTCAAGTCTTTTGCTTTCCTCCTCCAAACACACCCCAGTCTGACTGCTACATCATCCTGTGAAACTCCTGGACTATTACAGCAGCACTCTGCTCCCACGCTTGCCCCCACAACCTCTCTCTTCTGCAGTCAATGAATTTCTTAGAACTGCCAAAGTCTCCCCATTTCACCTAGAAGCAGAGCCAGGCCGCCTCTGGACCCTCTGGAGCTTCCGGTTGCTGGTCTAGCCTTCTACCCTGTCTGGCAACACCTCTGGGTATATCATGTGGTTGCCAAAATGACCTCTCAGCAGCCTAAATGCTTCAGCTTTGTTTTTGCCCCTGGCCCTTTGTACCATCAGCTCCCTCTGTCTGGGACATACTGCCCCCCAGTTTAGCGTGCCTGACCCCATGCTCTGGTCTCACTCAGATCACATCTTCAAGTTAGGGCTTGATCGAGTCTCCTGTTAAAGTCAGCACCTTTCCAATCATTTAGTCATTAAAAACATTTTTATAGCACTTATCACAACCTAAAATTATCCTGCATGTTTATTTATTGTTTTTCATTGAGTTGACCTTATTTATTTTATTTGAGTAAATAGATATATATGGAGTTCTGGTGTGACGCTGCGGGTTAATGCACTGGACTACGAGGTTAGTTTCAACTGCAAGATCGGCAGTTCAGGTTCACCAGTCACTCCTTAGAAACCCTGTATAGGGTCACTATGAGTCAGAACTGACTTTATAACAATAACAATAACATGTACTGGTGGTAGTTATGTGTCATGGAGTCGATTCCAACTCATACCAACCCTGTATAGGTTTCTCAGGTTGCAAGTCTTTATAGAAGCAGAAAGCCTCGTCTTTCAGAACAGCTGGTAGTTTCAAACTGCTGACCTTGGGGTTAGCAGCCTGACTCAGAACCACAATGCTATATCACGTAATATTTACGGCAGGATAATATCCCATTGTGTGTATGGACCATGTTGTGTTTATCCAGTTAGCTGATGACAGACACTTAGAGAGTGTCCATGTTTGGCCACTGTGACTTGTGCTACAGTGAACACTGGTGTATACGTGTGTATTTATTTGCAAATGATGGTTGTCTGCTGGCCAGGTTTTAAGCTCCAAAAGGATTAGGACTTGGTCTTTTCTGAGACACAGACACAGTGACTGACACAGTCACTAAGGGTCTAGCAGATGGGAATGTGGCTTGGGATCTACTGATAAAGCCATAACTACAGCTCTTCTCAAGGAGCTCTGGTAGTGTAGTGGTATGAATCGGGCTGCTAGTCTCACGGTCAGCAGTTTGAAACTACCAGCCGTTCCACGGGAGAAAGATGAGGCTTTCTGCTCCCGTAGAGATTTATAACCTCGGAAACCCTGTAAGGGTCGCTATGAGTCAGAACCCACTCCACGGCACATAACAACAACAACAACAGCTCTTCTCAATCCAAGACGGGTCACAGAGTCCATACAATTCCCACCACCAAACACTGCTCTTCTCATCACCCAGGAAGAGCTGGCCCCTCTTCCCTCCTACAAGAGGGCTGGAGAAGAGGGAACCACAGAAAATTGAACTCAAACATCTGTGTGCCATCAACCCTCGAGCTCTTTGCCAAAATCCTTGGACCTTAGTGTTCATAACAGCCTATTCTTAATTGCTGACCACTGCCCATTGACCACAAATTGAGGACGGTATAAACAGACTTGATAACACCAAACTATATAGATAGAGACAGGTAGCTGCTGTTACATCAACTCCTACTCACGGTCACCTGGGGTACACAACACAACAAAACATTAGGACTCAGCAATAAAATGGGTAAAGTACTGAGAGCTGCGGCAACATGGGAGAATCTCAAAGATTAGCTGAGTCAACAGAAACCATCCATGGAAGAGAATGTACCATAGTATGATGGCATTTATATGACACTTTAGTGGTCCAGCAGTAGGAAGATGAACTGGGAAGAGACACAAAGAGGGCAGAAATTGTAGGGACAAAAGCTGAATGCTCCAAAATGGTCTCCCTAATGACACCCAGGAGAAATGCTTTGTGATTTTCTTTCTCTCCCCAACTAACTTATATCCCTGACCCCGTAGATCAAAACTCTGTGTTCCCACAGATTAGCTACTGATCTACTAGGGATAGTAGGCAGCTGGTCCTGGGCTGCTTTTATGTTTAACCCCGAGGCGTGGCTAAAAATAAGACTCTCCTCATACCAACCTGCTCCCTTCTGTATTAGAGCCTTGTTTTTTCTTGTTTTTGTTAGATGCCATCAAGTCAGTTCCAACCCATAGCCACTCTATGTACAACAGAACAAAACATTACCTAGTCCTGTGTCATCCTCACAATTGCTGCTACACTTGAGCCCACTGCCGATGCCACTGTGCAAATCCATCTCATTGGGGGGTCTTCCTCTTTTTCATTGACCTTCCACTTTACCAAGCATGATGTCCTTCTTCAGGGACTGGTCCCTCCTGATACGTCTGAAGTATGAGAGATGAAGTCTGGCATCTCGTCATACCTATAACATTGATTTGTTTGTTCATCTGGCAGCCCATGGTACCTTAATAATATTCTCCAACATCACAATTCAAATGCATCCATTATTCTATGGTCTTCCTTATTCATATTGTCCAATTTTAACATGCATATGAGGCTATTGAAAATACCATGGCTTGGGTCAGGCACATTTTAGTCCTCAAACTGGCATCTTTTCTCTTGAACACTTTAAAGAGGTCTTGTGCAGCAGATGTGACAAATGCAATATGTTTTTTGATTTCTTGACTGTTGCTTCCATTGAGTGTTGATGGTGAATTCAAGCAAAATGAAGTTTTTGACAACTTCAATCTTTTCTCCATTTATCATGATGTTATTTATTGGTCCAATGGTGAAGATTTTTGTTTTCTTTATAACGAGGTGCAACCCATACCAATGGCTGTGGTCCTTGATCTTCATCTCTAAGTATTTTAAGCCCTCTTTGCTTTCAGCAAGTTAGGTTGTAGCCTCTGCATATCGCAGGTTGTTATTGAGACTTCTGCCAATGCTGATGCCAGCTTCTTCTTCATATAATCCAGCTTTTTGGATTATTTACTCAGCATACAGATTGAATAAGTATGGTGAAAGGACGCAACCCTGGTACACACTTTTTTCTGATTTCAAATCATTAAACGTTCCCTTGTTCTGTTCAAACAACTGTCTCTTGATCTATGTACAGGTTCCTCATGAACATAATTAAGTGTTTTGGAATACTCATTCTCCACAATGTTGTCCATAGCTTGTCATGATCCACAGTCAAAAGCCTTTGCATAGTCAATAAAGCACACATAAACATCTTGCTGGTATTCTCTGCTTTCAGCCAAGATCCATCTGACATCAGCAATTACAGCCCCTGTTCCACGTTCTTAGAATCCGGCTTGAACCTCCGGAAGTTCCTGTCAATGCACTCTTGCACCTGTGTTTAAAATTATCTTTAGCAAAACTTTACTTGCAGGTGATATTAATGATATCGTCCAATGATTTCAGTATTCTGTTGGGTCACCTCTCTTTGGAATGGGCACAAATATGGATCTCTTCCAATCAGTTGGCCAGATAGTTGTCTTCCAAATGTCTTGGCAGAGATGAGTGAATGCCTCCAGTGCTGCATCAGTTTGTTGAAAGATTTCGGTTTGTATTTCATCAGTTACTGGTGTCTTGTTCTTTACCAGTGCCTTATTGTACCTTGAACTTCTTCCTCTAGTACCATTGGCTCTTGATCACATTCTACTTCTTGAAATGGTTGAACATCAAACATTTCTTTTTGGTACAGTGACTCTGTATATTTCTTCCTTTTGATGCTTTCTGTATCATTCAATATTTTGCCCAAGAATCCTTCAATATTTCCAGTCACGACTTGAATTTTTTCCTCAGTTCTTTCAGCTTGAGAAATGCTAACCATGTTCTTCTCTTTTGGTTTTCTACCTCCAGATCTTTGCACATTTCATTATAATATTTGACTTTGTCTTCTCGAGCTACCCTTGGAATTTTTCCCTTCAGCTCTTTTACCTCCTTATTTCTTCCATTTGCTTTAACACAGACTTGTTTACCACATTGTATAAAAGGGAGTAAAAAATCACCCTCCTGGAGTGATTAACTTTGCAGTTTAGGAGCAGAGGTCCCTGGGACCATCAAAGGAGAAGAGCGGAGAGCAGGATCCTACCCAGAGAAGCAGTGATGCCTGAGATGGAGGCAGAGATGATGACGTGGAGCGATGGAGCAACTGGAGACTTTAGACCCAGAGAAGGAGAGGGGCTATGTGTTGATGACTGGGGGGGGCAAGCTTGCAGGGTATACCCTTTGGTTGGTTGATGATGCATGGAGGGGATTGTAACCATGGCAGTGAAATGATATACAATAGGATGAATGTAAAACTAATGTTCTCCCATGTAAACTATCACTTAATTCACAATAAAACATTAAAAAGTAAAAACAAAAAGTCACCCTCCTCTGGTGTGGAAAATCCTGACTGTCCAGCTGGCCACCCCTGGAAACTTCAGCCATGAAAGGTGTGTTAGGCTGGATGTTCTCAAGAAGCAAAATAAGTGTACCTTACCGATGACACTTAGCAACCACAACACACATATATATATATACAGAGATATTTATCTTAAGGAAATGGTTCACAGTTGTAGAGGTGGGAGAGTCCTAAGTCCAGGTCAGATGATCCAAGATCAACAGGCAGGTAGGAAGGTCCAACAAGAAGATAGACAGGCAGACAGGCAGGCAGGCAGGTAGACAGGAGCCCCAAGTCTGGATCAGATGAACCAGGATCAGCAGGCAGGTCTGGCAGGCAGACTGGCAGATAGACAGGCAGACAAGCCTGGCAGGCAAACAATAGAGAAGGCCACTGGCTCAATGTTGGAAGATGACCCAGATGCAAGATCTAGTCCCAGCAGAAAGCAAGCAAGCTTTGCCTGGGTGTGTATTATACTGGAACTAGGCCACATCTCCGAGGAAATATCCTTCTCATTGATTAACTGCTTATAGACAGTTATCATAGATTAACTATGCCTGCTCATAGGCAATCATCATAGTTAACTACATTTTTCATAGCCACTCATCATAAATTTAACTACACTGGATTAGATCTCATCATGTGGTATACACATCTCAGCTACCAAACCACTGGGAATCCTGGCTCAGTCAAGCTGACACCAAACCTTAACGATCGCTGAAGTTTTTGCATCTTGATTGGGGTGTGGCTACATCCATGTACACATTTGTTAATATGTATAAACCTGTCCCACCATCAGAGAAAGGAAAATACCAACACAGGTGATTCAGAACTTCTGTTCCTTCTCCACCATCAGCATGGCAATACTACATGAGTCCAGCAGGTGGCGAGAGGCACCACACACCCGCAGGTGGAATTTAGCTAGAGCAGCAACTAGGACAATCTGACAAGGACATTAGAAGTCCCTGGGTGGTGGAAAGAGTGACACAAATGGTTTGCACTCAACTGTATGGTGCTGTAAGATAAGTACTTGACTGCAAGGTCGGTTTGAACCACAAGGTCAGCTGTTCAAATTCACCAGCCCCTCCTCGGAAACCCTATGAACCTTGGAACCGACTCAATGGCATTTAACAACAACAAAAACAACTTAAAGGTTGGTGGTTCAAGCCCACCCAGCAGTGCCAGAGATGCAAATCAAAATACCAATGAGGTATCATCTCATCTCAGTATTTTATGGTGATGTGCGTTCATAAAAATTACAGCTAAGAAAAGCCCATAAAACACTTCTATTATGTAATTTATGGGATTATTATAAGTGGGACTTGACTAGATGCAATGGATTTTTAGGTTTTGGTGGTGCTCAGCTTGCCATGCTCAGCTTCTAACCTAAAAGTTGGAGGTTTGAGTTCACCCAGAGGCAGTTTGGAATAAAGTCCTGGCAACCTACGCCTGGAAAATCATCTACTGAAAACCCTGTTCAGTACAATGAGATACTGTCACGACGATGGCTAAGGGTTACCGATCTGACACTATGGGAAAGCGCTGGACTACTAACTGAAAAGTTGGTGGTTCAAATCCACCAGCTTCTACTGGGAAAGGGTCCTATACAGGGTCATTAGGAATTGGAACGTCACTTAACAGTTAAAAAAAAAAGGATGATTAAAGCAAAAAAAAATTAATAAATACAAGTGTTGTCAGAGATATGTGAAAAAGTTGGAACGCTCATCCATTGCTGGCTGTTGTTGTTAAGTGTGTTGAGTTGGTTCCAAGTCATAGCGACGA
>NW_006408691.1:1272834-1274127 GCF_000296735.1 Chrysochloris asiatica | reverse complement strand
CCAGAGCTCCTTCCAAAACATATTACAACCTGGATAAATCTGGAGGACATTGTGTTAATTAAAATAAGTCAGTGACCAAAAAAAAAAAAAAGACAAATATTATATGTTTTAACATTTACTGAATGACATGTTCAGGTAAGTATACAGAAACTAATGTAATTTTGGAGTCCTGGTGTAGCACAATAGGATAAGCACTGGACAGCTAACCACAAGGTCAGTGATTCAAACCCACCAGTCACACTTCAGAAACCCTCTACAGGGTCTCTATGAGCTGCCACTGACTTTAACGGCACTTAACAACAATGCTCATTTTGGAAAACATTGGTCAGTCAACTAGAAGAGATTCATATTTGTGCCCATTCCAAACAAGGGTGATCCAATAGAATGAAGAAATTATTGACCAATATCATTAATATCACACACAAGTAAAATTTTGGTTGTCAGGCTGCTGACCTCAAGGTCTGCAGTTCAAAACGATCAGCAGTGCTGTGGGAGAAAGATGAGGCTTTCTGCTCCCTTAAAGATTCACAGGCTCGGAAACCCTATGCAGGGTCACTATGAGTCAGAATCGACTCCACAGTATATAACCATCACCAAAGATAATTTAAAAATGGTTGCAGAAGTATATCAGCTGGGAACTACTGGAAACTCAAACTGGATTCAGAAGAGAACGTGTAACCAGTGATATCATTGCTGATGCCAAAAGGATCTTGAATTAAAGCAGAGAAGACCAGAAAGATGTTTGTTGTTGTTGTTGTTAGGTGCTGTTGAGTTGGTTCCGACTCATAGTGACTCTATGCACAACAGACCGGAACACTGCTTGGTTCTGTGCCATCCTCATAATTGTTGCTGCTGCTACAGTGCCAATCCGTCTCATTAGTGGCTTCCTCTTTTTTGCTGACCCTCCACTTTACCAAGCATGATGTCCTCCTATGACTTGTTCCTCCTGATAACAAGTCTGAAGTAGGAGAGATGAAGTATCACCAACCTGGCTTCTAAGGAGCATTCTTGCTGTACTTCTTCCAACACAGATTTGTTTATTCTTCTGGCAGTCCACGGCCCTTTAATATTCTTCTCCAACATTGTAAATCAAATGCACCAATTCTCCTATGGTCTTCCTTATTCCTTGTTCAATTTTCACATACACACAAGGCTACTGAAAATGTCATGGCTTGGGTCAGGTGCATCTTAGCCCTCAAACTGAGATCTTTGCTCTTGAGTACATTAAAAAGGTCTTCTGCAGCAGATTTGCCTAATGCAATGTTGTTGTTGTTGTTAGGTGCCATCGAGTCA
>NW_006408691.1:1264104-1272414 GCF_000296735.1 Chrysochloris asiatica | reverse complement strand
ATGGTACTTTTTAATAATCTCCTCCAACACTCAAATGCATTAATTCTTCTATGGTCTTCCTTATTACGGCCCAACTTTAGCATGCATATGACGTTACTGAAAATACCATGGCTGGGGTCAGGCGTACCTTAGTCCTCAAGCTGATATCTTTGCTCTTAAACACTATAAAAAGGTCTTGTGCAGCAGATTTGCCTAATACATTATACATCGTTTGATTTCTTGACTGCGGCTTCCATGAGTGTTGATGGTTGATCCAAGCAAAATAAAGTCTTTGACAATTTCAGTCTTTTTTCTGCATTGATACGGATGTTGTTTACTGGTCCAGTGGTGAGGACTTTTGTTTTCTTTACATTGAGATGCAAACCATACCAAAGGCTGTGGTCTTTGATCTTCATCCATAAGTATTTTAACTCCTATTTGCTTTCAGCAAGCAAGGTTGTATCTTCTGCATATTGCAGATTGTTAAAGAGTCTTCCTCCAATCCTGATGCCATGTTTTTCTTCATATAATCCAGTTTCTTGGATTACGTGTTAAACATACAGGTTGAATAAGTATGGTGAAAGAATACAAGCCTGGTGCACACCTTTCCTAACTTTAAACCATTTGGTGTTCTCTTGTTCTATTCGAACTTTTGGTCTATGTACAGGTTCCTCATGAGCACAATTAATGTTCTGGAATACTCATACTTCACAATGTTGTACATAGCTTGTCATAATCCACACAATTGGAAGTCTTTGTATAGTCAGTAAAGCACAGGTAAACATCTTTCTGGTATTCTCTGCTTTCAGCCAACCTCCAACCTGAGAGTCTCATCTTCCAGCATTATATCTGACTGTGTTTCATTGCTATTCATAAGGTTTTCAATGACTAAATAGTCTAAAGTAGTCTGTTTCTCCTTCTTCCTAGTCTGTCTTTGTCTGGAAGCTCATCTGAAACCTGTCCACCATGGGTGACCTTTCTGATATTTCAAATACCTGTGACATATCTTCCAGAATCACAGCAAAACACAAGCCATGAAAGTACAACAAAATGACAGATAGGTGGTGACAGTATATGCCTAATCAATATGTCATTTGATTTCTTGCCTGCTGCTTCCATGAATGTTGATAGTGGATCTAAGCAAAATGAAGTCTTTGACAACTTCAATCATTTCTCCATTTATCATGATGGTCCAGTGGTGAGGTTTTTTTTGTTTTCTTTACATTGACGAGCAACCCATCAAAGGCTGTAGTCTTTGATCTTCATCAGTATTTTAAATGCTCTTTGCTTTCAGCAAGCAAGGTTGTATCAACTGCATGTTGTTGTTGTTGTTGTTAAGTGCCTTCGAGTCGGAGTCGACATATCAACTGCATATCACAAGTTAATGACTTGTTAATGACTTTTCCTCCAATCCTGATGCCACCTTCTTCATACAATCCAGCTTCCTGGATTATTTGCTTAGTGTACAGATTGAATAAATATGGTGAAAGAATACAATTTGGGGGCACACCTTTCCTAACTTTAAACCTTGCAGTGTCTCCTTGTTCTGTTTGAACAACAGCCTCTTGCTCCTTGTACAGGTTCCTCATGAGCACAATTAAGTGTTCCTGAATACTCATTCTCAGCATTGTTATCCATAGCTTGTCATGGTCCACACAGTCAAAAACCTTTGCATAGTCAATAAAGCACAGGTAAACATCTTCATGGTATTCTCTGCATTTAGTCAAAATCCACCTGATGTCAGCAACAATCAAATTATGGATGACACAACATAGAATAGAACTTCCAGAACACTTTAATTGTGCTCATGCGGATCCCATATAGACCAAGAGGCAGTCATTCAAACAGAAAAAAGGAATACTGCATGGTTTACAACTAGGAAAGGTGTGTGTGTGTGGGGGGGGGGGGCCGGCCTCGACATGGGGGTTCGGTTCATGAAGTTGGGAGATCTGGCGGCAACAGCGGGAGAGAAAGAACACATACAAAGACATAAAGAGAGAGACAAGAAGACACCCCGAAACCAGAGTGGATGCGACACTGGTGGGCATCGTGGTCCCTGCAGGCAGTAAAGCACCACCCTGCAAACCTTAACGCATGCGGGCTTGGGTCTGTGCCTCCGTTTTATTTCGGGGAGGAGCTTTACACAAAGGAAGGCGGGGTTTATTAAGACGGGGTACAGAAGTGAAACGTGATTAATCGTTCAACACAGAACACAATGATTTACAGGAATCAAATTCTAGAACATACATCACAAATTGTCTTGATAATCTAACATCCTTAGTTTTCCAGAAATTCAAGCAAATTACTATATGGTACTTTTCAGGTTCGAAACTCCGGCAGCAACTCGGTTTCTCCAGGCTAATTAACATACCTATAGCACCTAATCTCGAATGGGGAAAGGTGAAAAGGATTGAAAGGAATCCTGCTGTGTCAGCGGGGGCCAGGTCTGCAGGAGGAAGCCTAGGTGAATGGGCTGCACCTGGAAGCTATCTGGGAAGGCTGAAGCTATTGTTCTTTAGATAAAGCCCGGGAAACTTGTCTCCAGAGCTTCTTAGCAAACTTGTTTTGGGAACTTTTTCTAGTCTCGGCTTTAGGAGCAGTTTAATATTTGTCCATGGGTATCAAGGCCTATGTAGTAAGTTAATATCAAACATAACTAAATAATTTGATAAAGAATAGTTTGGACATACTAGCTCAGTGGCCAGAGTTTGTTCCTCAGAGAGATTTGTTCTTAGAACCTTACACACTGCTAACATAGTGGAGACATTGAGAGAGGCACATTAAGAAACCATTTTCTCAGAGGCTGCAATTATAGGGGTTCGAAGCATAGAGTGAATTAATAGGACTAAAGAGAATTATACAGAGCTAGCCCCACAGTGAGTTCGTAACAGCCAATGATCCAGGACGTCCGGAGGTTACTTCCTTGAGCCCACAGGGTCTCTGGCCAGCAGGCCACGTGCTGGAATTTTCGTCCATGACACTGGTCCTCAGCACCCCAATACCTGCGGTCTGTAACAGAAAGGTGTGCATCAGGGTTATATCCTTTCATCATACTTATTCAATCTGTATGCTGTTGTTGTTAGGGACCGTGGAGTCAGTTAGGACTCATAACAACCCTATGTGCAGCAGATCAAAACACTGCTCAGTCCTGTATCAGCCTCACAATTGTTGCCATAGTTGAGCCCATGATTGCAGCCATCTTGTTGAAGGTCCTTTTCTCTTTCACCTACCTTTGTTATGCTCAGAATTCAGGGTCCCCAAAGACCACCCAGGAGCCGTGTACCGATGCAAATACATAAAGGAAGCTTAATCAAGCTCGAGCTAGGTCTCTTACCTTATCCAAAGCATCGGAATAGGGAAAGAGCCCTGAATTCATTGTCTGCAGGGTTTTTATAGAGTTTTCAAACAGCTCAGGTTTCTCAGCTTTACAATCTTTGGATTGGTTAACAATTGGCAAACTATGAGATGTTACAGTTTAATTGGTCAGGACTGGTGGTCTTTGTTCTTAGGCTAGGGTAAAGGAAAACATCTGGCCTCTGGCCTTGAGCTGCCTGGCTATTTATACATATATCATTTTCTTGGAGCTAGAGGACGTGTTCAGGCTAATGTACAGAATGGAGACTGACCTTGTCTCTGGAGGGCACTAAAAACTGAGGCCTTGTCTATTTAAAATGCTTTCCTGAGCCTGACTAGAGTTTAGTCAAGCAGTCTCTAGGTAGGCAAAATCAGGTAAAATCAGTTTGGTCCTTACACCTTCCACTTTGCCAAGCATGATGGCCTTCCCCAGGGACTCATCCCTGCTGATAACATGTCCAAACATGAAGTCTCGCCATTCTCACTTCAAAGGTGCTTTCTGGCCATGGTTTTTCCAACACAGATTTCGTTGTCTTCTGGTGTTGTTGTTGTTAAGTGCCATCAAGTCGATTTCAACTCATAGTGACTCTATATAGGGTTTCCAAGGAGATGAAACTGAAGAGAACCTTTCAGTTCAAACCGACCTTGTGGTCCAGTGCTTATCCTATAGCACCACACCTGGGCTCCATTCTTCTGGTAGTCCATGGTATATTCAATACTCTTCAACAACATCATAATTCAAAAGTATCAATTCTTCTTCACTCTTCCTTCTATATTATCCAGCTTTCATATGCATGTCGTTAAGTGCTGTCAAGTCAATTCCAACCCATAGCGACCCTGTATAGGGTCTCCGAGGAGAAGCTGGTAAGCTTGGAACCTCCAACCTTGCAATTCAAACAGCTTTGCATTAAAAACATCATGACTTGGGTAAGGCAAACCTTAGTCCTCAAAGTGACATATTGTCTCTTGGATGCTTTAAAGAAATCTTTCACAACAGATTTGGTCAATGCAACACATTAATTTGATTTCTTGACTGCTGCTTCCATGAGTGTTGATTGTGGATCCAAGTAAAATGAAATCCTTGACAACTTCAATCTTTTCTCCACTTACAATGATGTTATTTATTTTTGAAATTGTAAGGATTTCTGTTTTCATTACATTGATTTGCAATCCATACTGAGGCTGTACTCTTTGGTTTCCTTCAGTAAGTACTTTAAGTCCTCTTCACTTTCAACAGGCAAGGCTGTGTCAGGTTATTAACTAAGCTTCCTCTAGTCCTGATGCCATGTTCTTCACATAGTCTAGCTATTTTGATTACTTGCTCCCATACAGATTGAATGAGTATGATGAAAGAATACAACCCTGACACACACTCTTCTTGATTTTAAACCACATAGAATCGGGCTGCGAACCGGAAGGTCAGCAGTTCGAAACTACCAGCTGCTCCGCGGGAGAAAGATGAGGCGATCTGCTCCTGTAAAGATTTACAGCCTCGGAAACCCTATTCAGGGTCGCTATGGGTCGAAACCGACTCGACGGCACTTAACAACAACAAGTATCCTTTTGTTCTATTTGAATGACTGCCTCTTAGTCTATGTACAGGTTCCATGCAAACACAATGCATGTTCTAGAACTCCTATTTTTTGCAATGTTATCAGTAATTTATTATGATTCACACAGTCTAATGCCCTTGCATAGTCAATAAAACATAGGCAAACATTTTTCTGGTGTTTTCTGCTTTCAGCCAAGATCAACCTGACATCAGCAATGATATCCCTCATTCCACATTCTTTTCTGTATCCAGTTTTAATTTCTGGCAGTTGATGTTTTGCAAACATTTAAAAATTATCATCAGCAAAATTTGACTTGCATGTGTTATTAATGACATTGTTTGATATTTTCCACATTCTGTTGTGTCTCCTTTGGAATGGGTGCAAATATGGATCTCTTCCAGTGAGTTGGCCAGATATCTGTCTCCAAAGTTTTTTTGGCATAGATGAGTAAGCACTTTCAGGACTGCATTCATTTGCTGAAACATATCAACTGTTATTCTGTCATTTTCTGGAGACTTGTTTTTTTTAAACAATGCCTTCAGTGTAGATTGAAGTTGTCAAGGATTTAACTTTACTTGCATCCAGAATCAATGCCTATGGAAATAGCAGTCAAGAAGTAAAATGATGTATTGCAATCAGAAAATTTGTTGCAAAAACCTCTGTAAAATGTTAAAGAGCAAAGATGCACTTTGAAGACCAAGGTGTGCCTGAGCCAAGCCATGGTATTAAAAAACAAAACAAAAAAACTTTTTATTGTGAGTTGAGTGAAGGTTTACAAAGTAGATCATCAGTTTCACATTCAACAAATCATATATTTTGCTTCATTACAACAATTACAATCTCCTCCATGTATCAACAGTTAACAGCATTTACTTCTGTTCACTTTAACCCTCCTGCGCCTCCCATAACCTTCATCTCTCCTCTGCCAACCTCCCTCTTGTATATTGCCTGCCCCATCACTCATGTTAGCATATGTCTACCCACTGTTGTTGTTAAGAGCCATTGAGTCGATTTCGACTCATGGAGACCCTGTATAGGGTTCCCGAGGAGCAGATGGTAAGTTTGAACTGCCAACCTTGCAGTTCAAATGGCTTTACAGTCTGGCACCTTAGTCCACAGAGCCACACTAGGACTCTGTCTACCCACTAGCTGGTGAATAACTTCCCTCCCCTCTCTCCCCAGAAACCATCATAGAATGTTTCTTTTATCAAAAAAGCCTTTTCTTAACTTTTTACAACTATAGTATCATAAAGTATTTGTCCTTTTGTGATTGACTAATTTCTCTAAGGAGCTTTGGTAGCGTAGTGGTTAGAAGTTGTGCTGGAAACCTCAAAGTCAGCAGTTTGAAACTACCAGCCATTCCACATCAGAAATCCTATATAAGGTCATGATGAGTCAGAAAGTCTTCATGGCACAACACACCACAATTTCACTTAGCATAATGCCCTCCAGGTTCATCCTGTTGTTAGTGTTTTGCAGATTTAATGTAAATATCTGTGTTGGGTTGTATTTGTCCAAAGTTTGTTTAACCATTCTTCTATTGATGGACATTTAGGCTGTCTCCATCTTTTTTATGTGTCTCTTGCAGACAGCATATTGAAGGATCCTGTTTTCTTATCCATTCTGCTACTCTGTGTCTTGACTAGTGCATTTCATCCATTTACATTCAGTGTAATTCTCGGTATGAATTGATGGCTGTCATTTAGTTGTGTGGTTTTTTTGTGGTGCTGCTGGTTCTTTCTTCCACATAAGTTTCTGTGCTGACTTCTTTTTGTTTTGGCATTTTCTTTTCATTTTCATTTCTGTTTTGTTAATGTTTATTAAATCTTTCTGATTTTCCTCTTTTTTATTTTGATGTGAAGATGTATTGATTTTCTTTGAGGGATCATTTATTTATTATTCTTTTTCTGCATTTAAAACAGTCTGTTTTAACTTGAAATCTACTTGACTTCCTTGCCATTTGGAAGTTCAAGACCTATACTGTCCCCCCTTTTTACTGTGTAATTGACTTCATAATACATTGATATCTCTGGTTCCCTATTTTCAGTCTTATTGGTCCGTTTTACTTTATTTTTTTAAGCTTTTTAATGTGAATTGAGTCAATGTTTACAAATAAGATGATCAGTTTTACATTCAATAAATCATTTGTTTCATCTCAATGACTGCAACCCTGCTTTCTCCCTGGGGTTCCTATTTCCATTCCACCAACCATTCAATCCCTTCTCAACTTTGTTCTTAGGTAAATGTTGCCCTTTTAATTTTGAGTGATTGACCATTCCATGGTGAGCAGATCTTAATAGTGTTGTTGTCTCCTAACTACTGCTTGGCTGAAAATTTGGCCATGAAGGTGATTTTTCATTATTCCCAAAATGCTCTCAGAATTCCTTGTCTTTGGTTTTGGAAAGTTTGATTATAATATGTCTTGGTCATTTTCTTTAGAGATCTACCCTGTTTGGTGTTTGTTCACCTTCTTGTCCATTTATCGTCTTGTCTTCGTATGTTAGGGATGTTTTCTTCCAACAACTCTTTGACAATTTTCTCTGTGCTTTTTATTGTCTCCTTCTGTTCTGGAATTTCTATCATGGTGTTCCTCTTCATGGTGTCCACATAATTCTTAGGCTTTCTTTGTACAATTTTCATTCTTTTTTTCTGATTGTTCTTCTAGTATACTAGAAGAGATAGAAAAGTCCCCAGGGAAAAAGAAGGGGTGGGGGAGAAGGAATTGCATCTTTCTGAACCTAGTGTTCCAGGCCATCTTCTGTTACCAAAGCTTCTCACTCACAAAAGTTCAAGATGATCACTTGCATCTGGCCTGCTGTTTACCTGTCAGCCTCCTTCTCTCAGCACACCTGTTCAGCTTCTCCTCCCAGCAAGCACTCAATCCACTCCTCTAACCTTTCCTCTGAACTTTAGAGTACCAGATTTTCCATCTGTGTCTGTTTCATTTGCTTTCTCACATCTTTCCTGTAGAGTCCATGTAGTGCATCTGACTAGACCACCATCTTTCTGGAATTCCTTTCCCTATTCTTTTTTTTATTATTTTGAATTTTGTTCCACATTTTTCTTCCACTCTATCCAGGATCTTCTAATAAGATCCCTTTCACAGAAGTTGATAATGGTAACTTGTTTTATCAGACAAATTGTTTCCATGTGTCTTTGATTTTCATCACTATTCTTTCCTCCTGAAAGGGAGAGACCAATAGTTATACCTTAGATAGCTGTTCAAGCCCTTTTTTTTTTTTTCTTTAATGTTTTATTGTGAAGTTTACAAGGGAGAACATTAGTTTTACATTCATCCTATTGTATATCGTTTCATTGCCATGGTTACAATCCCCTCCATGCATCATCAACCAACCAAAGGGTGTTCATGCTCTTTTAAGACCCCAGTCACTACTCACCAAAATAGGATGTAGAACATTGTTTT
>NW_006408691.1:1262363-1263434 GCF_000296735.1 Chrysochloris asiatica | reverse complement strand
TGTCCATTTCTGAAATCCTAGTATTAATCTTCTGTATTTCTAATTGCAGATTTTGTATTGTTTCAAAATTTGCATTTACTTTTTCTGTTCTTGTAGTATTTTCTTGAATTCTTCCAAAAGTTTTTCCCTATGTTTTCCTTGTTTTCATCAACCTTTCTGTCAATCCTTTAAAGGTATCTAAATACCACTCTTTTGAATTCTTTTTCTGTTAGTTTCACTACCTTTTCTTCCTCAGAAATGTTTTCTGGCTCTGCATCTTGGTCATTTGTTTGAACTATTTTCTCTTGTTTCTTCATGTGAGCTAAAGTTGTTTGTTGTCTCTGAAACATTGTGGTGCTGTTGTATTTGTATTTAATTGGTGTTTGTATATTGATGTGGCCCCATCAACTGTCTCCTGTGGGTGTAGTCAGAGAATGAAGCATGTACATTATTTTCCATTCTCTGTTTGTGATCTCAGTTTAGAGTGAATCTGGGGGGTGTTGACTGATGTCTATTGTTGATCAGGTGATATAGGCGCTGGTATTGGCTCTTTTCCAGAGGGTGGACCTACAGAGGGTATGGTTGTGGCTGGGCTGTATGGGCACAGTTGCTGTCTTCTGTTGGGTGGGAAAGAGGAGAAGAATCTGCCCCCCACACACACACACATGAAAACCAAATAGAAAGACAAGCAACCAACAATAAAAAGAGAAAATAATAAAGGAGAAAAAATCTGAATAAACAATATGATAACTAAAGAGAGAAAAGAGTGACCAGAAAATGGAGTTATAGAAGAGAAAAACAAGGAAGAAAAATTTTAAAACACTTAGAATAACCAGGGAGAGGGAAGATTAAAATAGGAAGAAAAAAACTGCCACCCAAGAATCCTCTACCCAGCAAAGCTGTCAATCAAATACAATGGTGTAATCAAAACATTCCAGGATAGGCAGAAGTGAAGGGATTTTGCCAAAGCCAACCCTGCTATAAAAAACATCCTAAAGGAAGTTCTGTGGACCGAGAACCAACAAGAACACATAACAACTACAGAATGACATACATGGCAGCATCAACCTGAACTCAGTCGACAAATGAAAG
>NW_006408691.1:1256154-1260825 GCF_000296735.1 Chrysochloris asiatica | reverse complement strand
TAAAGAGTAAGAAAGAAAGAAAAGAAGTCAAAAGGAAAAAAAGAAGAGGGGAAGTGAGAAACATAAGAAAGAAAAACAAAAGTGGAGATAGGATAAAGTTCAAGAGGATGGAAAGAGAAGAGGAAAAAAAGAATAAAAACAATGAAAAAAATGAAAGGAAAACAACACAGAGCTCATGAAGTGAGTGTAGACGGGAAGTGACAGCGGAATTCCTAACACTTCATACAACCCAGCTTCTCATATCATGTGCTAAGTATATAGATTGAATAAGTATGGTGAAAGAGTACAACCCTGTTGCACACCTTTCCTAATATTAAACCATTCAGTGTCCCATTTCTATTTGAACAACTGCCTCTTGGTCTATGTACATGTTCCTCATGAGCACAATTCAGTGTTCTGAAATATTCATTCTTTGTAATGCTCTCCATAGCTTGCCATGATCCACACAATTAAAGGTGTTTGCTCAGTCAATAAAGCATAGGTAAACATCTTTCTGGTATTCTCTGCTTTCAGCCAAGATCCATCTGACATCAGCAATGATATCCCTCATTTCACATCCTCTTCTGAATCTAGCTTGAGCCTCTGGAAGTTCTCTGTCAATGTATGTTAGCAGCTGTTTTTGTACTACCTTTAGTAAAACTTTACTCACATGGGATATCAATGATATTGTCCAATGATTTCTGCATTCCATTGAATTACCTCGCTTTGGAATGGTCACAAATACGGATCTCTTCTAATCAGTTGAGCAGGTAAGTTGTCTTCCAAATATCCTAGGCATTAGTGAGCTGAAATGGACCGGTCTTGGTCATTTTGAATCTGACAATCACATGGTTTACTATGTTGGGATTGAAAAATTGAAGCGGAATGGTGTCACATTCGTAATCAAAAAGAATATTTCAAGATCTATCTTGAAGTACAACACTGTCTGTAATAGAATAATATCCATACGCCTACAACGAAGACCAGTTAATACCCCTATTATTCAAATTTATGCACCAACCACTAAAGCCAGTTAAAACGAAATTGAAGAATTCTACCAACTTCTTCAGTCTGAAATTGATTAAACACACAATCAAGATGTGTTGATAATTACTATAGATTGGAATGCAAAATTTGGAAACAAAGAGAAAGGAAAAGTGGATGGAAAATACGGCCTTGGTGATACAAACAATGCTGGAGATTGCATGACAGAATTTTGTAAGACCAATGACATCTTCATTGCAAACACCTTTTTTAAACATAAAAGATGACTATACACATGGACCTCACCGGATGGAATACACAGAAATCAAATTGACTACATCTGTGGAAAGAGATGGTGGTAAAGCTCCATATTATCAGCCCAAACAAGCCCAGGGGTAGACTGTGAAACAGACCATCAATTGCTCTAATGCAAGTTCAGGTTGAAGCTCAAGAAAATTAAAACAAATCCACAAGAGCCAAAATATGACCTTGAACATATTCCCCCTGAATTTAGAGATCATATGAAGAACAGATTTGATACATTAGACACTAAAGACTGAATATAAGAAAAATTGTGGGATGACTTCAGAACATCAAGCAGGAAGAAAGCTAAAGGTCATTAAGAAGAGAAGAAAGGAGAAAAAGACCAAAATGGGTATCAGAAGAGATTCTGAAACTTGCTCTCCAGCAGAAAGATGCTAAAGCAAATGGAGTAAATGAGGAAGTAAGAGCTAAATGAAAAATTTCAAAGGGTGGCTCAAGATTATAGAGTCAAATATTATAATGAGCTGTGCAAAGACCTGGAGTTAGAAAACCAAAAGGGATGAACACACCCAGCATTTCGCAAGCTGAAAGAACTGAAGAAAAAATTCAATCCTCAATTTGCGCTATTGAAGGATTCTATGGGCAAAATATTGAATGGTGCAAAAAGCATCAAAAGAAGATGGAAGGAAAACACAGTCACTGGACCAAAAAAGAAATGGTTGGTTCAACCATTTCAAGAGGTAGCATATGATCAAGAGCCAATGTTACTGAAGGAAGAAGTTCAAGATGCACTGAGGCATTAGCATAGAGCAAGGATCTGGGAATTGATGGAAAGCAAATAGAAATCTTTCAACAAACTGATGTGGCACTGGAGGCACTCACTTATCTATGCCCAGAAATTTGGAGGACAGCTACCTGGCCAACTGACTAGAAGAGATCCATATTTTTGCCCATTTTAAAGAGAGGTGACCCGACAGAATGTGAAAATCATATAACAATATCATTAATATTGTATGCAAGTAAAATTTTGCTAAAGGTAATTTTAAAACAGCTGCAACTGTACATTGACAGAGAACTGCCATAGTTTCAAGCTGAGTTCAGAAGAGGACATGGAATGAGAGATATCAATGCTGATGTCAAATGGATCTTGACTGACAGAATACTAGACAGATGTTTACCTGTGCTTTATTGACTATGCAAAGGCTTTCAATTGTGTGTATCATGACAAGCTATGGTTGACATTGTGGAGAAGGAGTATTTTGGAACACTTGATTGTGCTCATCATGAACTTGTACATAGACCAGAAGGCACTTGTTTGAACAGAACAAGGGAACACTATAATTAGGAAAGGTGTGTGCCAGGGTTGTATTCTTTCACCATACTTATTCAATCTGTATGCTTTGCACATAATCCAAGAAGATGGATTATATGATAAAGAACGTGGCATTAGGATTGGAGGAAGACTCATTAACAACTTGCAATATGCAGATGATACAGCTTTGTTTGCTGAAAGCTAATAGGACTTAAAATATTTACTAATGAAGATCAAAGACAGCCTTCAGTAAAGAAATAAATGCAAAGAAATCAACAATCCTCACCACAGGACCAATAAACAACATCCATATAAATGGTGAAAAGATTGAAGTTGTCAAAGACTTCATTTTGCTCCGATCAACCATCAACCTCATGGAAGCAGCAGTCTAGAAATCAAATGAGGTATTAGACAAATCTGCTGCACAAGACCTCTTTAAAATATTTAAGAGCAAAGATGTCAATTTGAGGACTAAGGTATGCCTGACCCAAGCCATGGTAATTTCAACAACCTCATATGTGTGCGAAAGTTGGATAGTGAGTAAGGAAGACTGCAGAATTGATGTATTTGAGTTGTGGCACTGGAGGAGACTATTAAAAGTACCATGGACTGCCAAAAGAACAAACCAATATGTGTTGGAAGAAGTACAGCCAGAACGCTCCTTGGAAGCTAGGATGGCCAGACTTCATCTCTCATAATTCAGACACATTATCAGGAGGGACCTGTCCCTAGAGAAGGATATCATGTTTGGTAGAATGGAAGGTCAGAGAAAAAGAGGAAGACCTCCAATGAGATGGATTGACAAAGTGACAGCAGCAATGGGCTGACATATAGCAATGATCGTAAGGTTGGCACAGAGCCTGGCAATGTTTTGTTCTGTTGGGTATAAGATCTCTATGAGTCAGTACCAACTCAATGGCACCTAACCACAACAACAATTCATACCTCTGTGACTATGTGGGGTTTAACAGGAATAGGAGGACACAGCACCACCTTTTTCGGGATTCAGAGTATCACAGAAATTGACATCTTGATGAAAGATCCCAATGCTACCTGGTTGTGGCCATGAAAGGGTGTTTACCAACTCTGGGATGGACTAAGTTGGTTGGTTCCTGAACAGGGTGTGCTGGAGAAACCTGCCTCTGTCTGTTTGGAGCTGTGAAAAAAAGCACTGTAGGTTCCGATGTCTTCCTCCAAGTTCTTCCCCTGAATAGTGGACTAACTCTTGTGTCCCACTACCAACAGGTGATAGAGCTAGTTGCAGAACTGCAGAAGCGTAACTCATCCCTAACAGCACTCAATGGCTACGTGGCCACTTCTTATGGCCTTGGGTACCACACAATTAGATAGGGGTTACCCTATGTTGAGGAGTCCTGGTGCAGCACTGTGGGTTAATGCGCCAGACTGCAAAGCCGTTTGAACTGCAAGGCTGGTGGTTTAAGCTCACCAGCATCTCCTTGGAAACCTTATACAGGGTCGCTATGGGTCGGAATGGACTCAACGGCACTTAACAACAACAAAAACAACCCTATGTTGAAGTACTATTAGGAAACCTATATCAAAACTTCTGAATTACCCTATGGCAAAAGCCAGGTGGGCCAGGCAGTTTTTTCCACTAGCATGTTATCTTTTAACTGTTTTTGCTTCTCCCCTGGCTGCTTAGAAGTAATGTAACAAATTGAAGTTCTGTCTGATTTTCCTAAACAGGCTCTGAACGACAGCAGAAACAGCTTGCAGGTATTAACTTCCAAACCCACTCAGATGAAGAAGGCAGTCTTTAGAAACAAATGGCTCTAGATATTCTGACAGCCACTCAAGGTGGGACATGTAGTAAAGACTGAATTTATACCTTTATACTAGGTCAGTGTTTCAAACCCATCAGTTGCTCCTTGGAAACCCTATACAAGGTTGCTATGAGTCAGAACGGACTTGATGGCTACCAGACTACCACCAGAACATTATTGACTTATTTGTCCACATGAAGAAGCAGGTAGAAATCTAACACACCTGATTGCTGGCTTCTGTAGCTGCCTGTTTTTCCTCCGTCCCCTCTGGCTGGTTGTTGTTATTGTTGTTAAGTGCCGTCGAGTCGGTTCCGACCCATAGCGACCCTGTACAGGGTTTCCGAGGGT
>NW_006408691.1:1249899-1256054 GCF_000296735.1 Chrysochloris asiatica | reverse complement strand
AGGGTGTAAATCTTTACGGGAGTAGAAAGCCTCATCTTTTTCCCGCGGAGCAGCTGATAGTTTCGAACCGCTGACCTTAAGGTTCGCAGCCCGATTCGTAACCACTACGCTACCAGAGCTCCTTAAGAAGAGTTTTTTTTTTCCTGGGTACAGAGTATAGTCTTTTCCTGGATATAGGATTGTTCTGTTGTGTTTGTCTATATTGTTGAGGTGACCTATGTTTCCAACATATTAGACATATTATTATTAGGAGGGACCTGTTCCTGGAGAAGGATATCATGTTTGGTAAAATGGAGAGTCAGAGAAAAAGAGGAAGATCTCCAATGAGATGGATTTACAAAGTGACGTACCTACCTACATACTCACTCATTAATGCCTCCCCTCAGGGCCCTCAGGGCTTTTGCAGAACAGAGGAGATGTGCCAGATTATAAGAACCAGCCTCAAGTGGTGGATTGAAGGGGAAACAAGTTTTCCAAGGTCAAACGTGGTCATTCATTGTTTTCCACTCGTTTGCTAAATCATTCTTAATGTAACTTCTACTGGGGAGGCCTTGTAAGTCTGAAATCCTAATATGTAACCACTTTCATTTATGATATCCATAAAAAACCCTGTCTCATGGGGCAGGGAGAATTGAACTGGTCCTGCTCCCACCTAGGACCTGCCTTGTATGTGTTGTTGTTGTTAAGTGCTGTTGAGTTGGTTCTGACCTATAGGGACCCTGTATAGGGTTTCCTAGGTGTGGCTGGTGAGTTTGAACCACCAACCTCAAAGTTCAAACAGACCTTGTAGTTGAGTGCTTATCCTACAGAGCCACACCAGAACTCCATTGCCTCACCACCTTGTAATTCTTTTGTATTTGTAGGTAAGTTTCGTTGCTGGCCCGTGCAGAGGCAGCAGCTTTGTGGAAGAGATGTTTGATAATCAGAGATCACAATGCCCATCCTGTGGATTTCAGGCAGCCTCTTTCCACAGCTCTGGTCAGAGCACAGCATCGTGGACATTACTAGTACTGCTGAGTGTCCACAGTGAGTCCAGGCAGGGCCCTGATATGCACCATCTTCAGACTAACTGACCATACCATGGCAGAAACTTACCTGGGATCCTTTTACTACAGAGGGGCAGCGATTTGACTCCACAGGAAAGGCAGGCAATCTGGAGCTGGATTTGCCTTCCCTACTTTTATCCATCTTCCAGGACTGTACTAAGAAAAGACCACACACAAACTGGATGCTTAAAACATCAGAAGTGTATTGTCTCTCAGTTCTGGATGCCAGAGTCCAGAGCCAGGGTGTCACCAGCTGGTTTCTTTCATAGGCTTTCTGGAGAGTCAGTTCCGTACCTCTCTCCCAGCTTCTGGTGGCTGCATAATTTTAATCTATGCTTCTTGCCTTCACATGGCCTTTTCGTTGTATGTCTCTGAGTCTCAAATCTCCCTCCTCTTCTAAGGACACCTGTCATTGAACTTAGGGCCCAGCCTAAATCCAGGGTGATCTGTGGCCCTATAAGATAAGCACTGGACCACAAGGTCGGTTTGAACAGCAAGGTCGGCAGTTCAAATCCACCAGCCGCTCCTCAGAAGTCCTATAAGACGGTCACTGTGACTCAACAGCACTAATCAATAATAAAGCAACACTAATTATATCTCAAAGTCCTTTTTTCAAAATGAATTCACTCACAGGGCCCAGAGGCCATATATTTTGGGGGCAACTATTGAACCCACTGGTAGCGTAGTGGTTACGAATCAGGCTGCGAACCGCAAGGTCCGCAGTTCGAAACTACCAGCTGCTCTGCGGGAGAAAGATGAGGCGATCTGCTCCCGTAAAGATTTACAGCCTCGGAAACCCTGTTCAGGGTCGCTATGGGTCGGAACCGACTCGACGGCACTTAACTTAACTTATTGAACCCACTAAAGATCCATGGTGGCACTATGGTTAAGCATTCAACTTTAGGTGAAAGGTGGGCAGTTCAAAAGCATCAGCAGTGCCTCAGGAGACAAGACATGGTAATTTGCTCCCATTAAGCTTTCACTATAAGAAAACTGGTGGGGCAGTTCTTTGTCATACAGAATTGTTATGGGTTGGAATTGACTTGGCACAACAGTTGAACCCACTACACCTGCCCACCATGATTCTGCTGGCACCATTATGGTAGACTTAGAATACCTCCCTCACTGTCACTATGTCCCATGTAATATCATCTCAGACCAAGAAAACACTTAATAGTGAAGAAGGTAGCAAATGGGCTCACTCCCATGAGCTCATGGTCTTCCCCTAGAAATCAGGGTCTCACCCTAAACCCTATCCTTGTCACTTAGACCCAAATCAAACTGTCCAGTTGAATCCAACTCACAGCAAGCCTCTAAGACAGATTGTGGTTGTTGTTAAGTGCTGTTGAGTTGATTCTGACCCATAGTGACTCTGTATAGGGTTTCCAAGGAGCAACTGGTGAGCTTGAACCGCTGACCTTGTGGCTCAAATTGACTTAGAACTGCCTCAAAGCGACTCCAAGGCTGTAAATCCTTACAGAAACAGACAGCCATATCTTCCTCCTGTGAAACAGCTAGTGGGTTTGAACTGCTATCTTTATGATTAGCCACGGAACATATTTAATCACTCTGCCACTGGGGCTCTTTCATCACCTGGAAGCCCAGACCTAATAGAAAGGTAGCTGAAAGCCACTGGGGTTGTCCTACAGCATTTGGAGTTTGCCTTAAGCCAGAAGCTCGGACCTGGGACTGCTCCCCCGCCCCAGGTTCAGGGTTTGGGAGCCAAGGGACAGAGCTATACCTTGGCTTCCCATCCCTGCAGTCTTGGATCCAATATCTTGACTCCTTGTGTTTCTGAGCCTATTGGCAGAGAAAGGTGTCAATGATGGGCAAGGTGATGAACTTGATGAACATGTTCAGTGGGGGTGTCTGGGGCTTACTGAGCACTTCTCGGCCCTCCCAATCTAAGTAGCAGTGGGCAGTGGGAAACTAAGCTAGTCCTCCAAGAACAAAACCACTAAGGATTAAGAGTTTATGGGAATGAAGTTCTATTCACCCACCTGATGAAAGCCCACCCAGTCAATCTGCTAGTTGGCTCAGCCACTGGAGGGGGAGTGAGGAGGTAGATTCACCTTTGACCCCCATGACAACCTGTGCCCTTATCCTGGTCCCTTTCCCAACCCCCTTCACCTGCTGAAACAGATTCTGTTTCAGGTGAGTGGGACCTGACTTTGGTGCAGAGGTGTGAGGAACCCCTTCAGCTGCATGGCCCTTTTACTCCCTGTAGCTGACCATGGACATGGTAGGAGGACCAAGGGCATCTCTCCCTACTCTGACCCTGAAGGCCCCTGGGAAGAGAGAGGGTCACACCCTTAGACCTTAAGCTGCCTCAGCCTGGAGCAGGGCTCACTTCAGATGCAGATCTTACTGCAGAGGCAGGCCTCAGCTAGCACCTCTGGAAGGAAGGAGACAGGTGGGTGTGGGTGGACAGGAGTTGGTAGCAACCTAACTTGGCCTGAGCAGTGACACCAATCCCGGCAGCCCTTTCCTTGAATATCTCTCCCTCTGCAGTACAGACAAAACAAGGGAGATAGGGGTGGCCCTAGAGGCACAGGTTGAGTGGACCTGGAAGGTGCCATCTCCAAACAGCCTTACCTCCAATGGGGTAGGAATGACAGTAGCCATAAATGCTTCTGAACCCAGTTTATCCTTATTTGTCTAGCAGGGGCTATTCTTGTGACATCATCCCCACCTCCCTTAGGATGCCAGCTCTCTTGGGGGAGGAATTTGCTTCCTGCTAGGGGAGGGGGCTTGCTCCCTGGTGCCAGAGAGGTGAATCCTTCTGCTTTACTCACAGGCTTTGGCTGGTAGGATCAGGGTGGTAGCTTGGGGGCTCCAGACCCTCCACAGAATCCAAGCCCAGGACTAGAGGAGGTGTCGTCTCTGGCCCCCTGTTGGTCACTGGAAGGTGCAGCTGCAGAGGTGAGCAAACATGGATGGAAGGCCGGATGGGACTGCCTCATGATCTTTGGAGACAGCAAAGCGTTTGCTTCATCAGCTCAGAATCCTGGCAGATGGGAAGTAGGGCTTCTTTGAGGCTTCCCTCCCGCCCTCTCCTGCATCTGGAAGCTCCTGAAACAGGGATGCCTGGGCACAACCCCTGCCCATCCTCTTTGCCCAAAGTGAGCAAGAAACCACGAATGAGGAAGGATCCAGATGGGGAGCAGAGCCCTCAGCCATCCGCTGGCCCCTCTAGACCCAGTGAGAGGTCAGCATGTCTCAGGTAGCTGATCAGGAGAAACTCACACCAGTGAGTCAGTCTCTAGAATCAGATTCCGGGGTGACAGACTCCCTAGGGAGGCTCTGACCGAGACTAGCCAGACTCCCAGGGGAAGTCCTGACTGAGTCTAATTGGATTCCTGCCCAGCTCTGCTCTTTTCCATGAAGTAGGGCTGGTGGACTAGCCCCACAGCTGTTTTCTGGCCCTAGAGGCCATTGTAGCTAGAGGCTTGGGCAGTCAGACCCTGGGGGCACCCTCATTCTATCACTTAGGCCCTGGTCCTGCCCCTTCCAGAGCTCCTACCCCTTAGGGTAGATGGTCAGGGGGCTGTAGATCCAATAGTGAGGCCAGTCATACCTCTAGAGAGCTTTTGGTGGGGACCTGGGGATCCCAAGCTCATGATTGTTTTCTGTTTCTCTGGGGTAGTTTGAGTCCCCTATAAAGCTGAGACCAGGTCCTCCATCCTCAGAGCGAGTAGAAGCTAGAGGCAGGGTTGAGGAATACCCCTCCAGGTCTTTTAACCCCATACCCACCCCTTCCCACTAATAGCAGAAGCCTCAGCAGACCCTGCTTAGGGTCCCAGCAAAGCCTGATGTTGGCCAGGGCATTCCACGGCAAGTGATGAGGTGCACTAGCCTGGAGAGGGAGGACTTTTGGTGCTGGGTTCGTCCAGATGACCAGGAGTTAGTGAAGTCAGGTCAAGGGTCTCTTCTCAACGGTGTGGAGGAAGCTTGGTTGTACAGAAGTACAAGACCAAAGACCCAATGAGCATCAGAGACCACTGTCCCTCAGTCCCTCCTCTTCCACTCTCCAAAGAAGGGGACAGGCTGTGTCAACAGGACAGTCACCCTGAGCCCTGGGGCATGGCCCCCTGCACGTGAAACCTCGGGCTAATTTTTAATCGGCTCAGGCAAGGCTGAAGGGTGAAGGGCTAAGGGCCCTGGAAGGGGATCCTAGGTGCTGACCAGCAGAGGCAAGGATGGGATTGAAGGCCAGGCGGTGGGACAGACCCTGGGGACTAGCTGTGGGGGAAACATGTGGTGTGCTTTCTTTTCAGGAGTGCCACCCAATCTGTGTACCAGTGAACTTTTGGGCAGTTGTCCACTTAATCAGCTCTTCCCCCTCCCCACCTCGTCTAGGACCCTCCTCACATCTCCACCCCCCAGTCTAAGGGGTTGTTCTGAGAAAGGCATTGCTCAGCCAGGTGATGGAGCAGAGCAGAGGGCTGGGGTCCCCACCCACCTGTATCCCAGAATGACTGCCCCTTCTCAGTATGGCAGAGTGAATCATGCACCTCCTTCCCCGTGACAGAGGCAGAGGACCTGATTTGTTGGTCCTTGTCATGGGTCCCAGGTCCTCAGCGTGGGGGGCTTGACCCCGGGTCTTGCATCCTCCAGGCTGCCGCCCCCTAACCTATCCGGAAGTGCGGCTTCCCATACTGGTGCAACTAGGGGGGTTGCGGAGGTGCCCTTAGGACCCACGCTCTGAGGACTGCACTTCCCGCCAGTCGGGAAAGCCTCGGAATACCCTTGCGACAGCGAGGAGGCAGCAGTGGGAAGCTGAGGTTCTTCCACACATTGAGACCGTGGATTCAATGGTCTCTGTCCTTCAAGCGGGCTCTCCCCATACCAGGGGTCCCGGACTCTTCTCCCACACTCTCCCCTCACGATCCGCGGTCTGGCGAGGAGACTAAGCGGGGCATCCCCAAAGGACCTGGAGCGCTGCAGGGGGCGAGCTGAGGCAGGCACCCGTAGGCCGGCGGCCCAGCGAGGGTTAAGGGGGGCGGGGCGTGGGGTGGCCCCGCCTCCTCTCCACTGCCGCTGCCACCGCGCCGGGTCCGAGCGCGCACCGGGCGTGGGGGCGGGTCGGAGCGGCGGCGGCCAGGGCAA
>NW_006408691.1:1241842-1249724 GCF_000296735.1 Chrysochloris asiatica | reverse complement strand
CGCCACCGTCCCCGCCGGCCTGGGAACCGGCCGCCGACGCGCCGTGGTGCCCCTACAAGGTGCTGCCCGAGAACCCCGAGGCGGGCGGCGGCCACCTGTGTTTTCGCAGCCCCGCGCGGGGCTTCCGCTGCCAGGCACCTGGCTGCGCGGTGCACAGCTCGGCCGGCCACTCGCTGCGCGCCAGCGTCCTGCGCAACCGTAGCGTTCTGCTGCAGTGGCATTTGGCGCCGACCGAGGCGCGCCACTTGCGTGGATTCGCGCTCAACTGCTCGTGGCGCGGCGCCTACACACGCTTCCCGTGCGAGCGCGTGCTGCTTGGTGCCTCGTGCCGCGACTATCTGCTGCCCGATGTACACGACGGCGTGCGCTACCGCCTGTGCCTGCAGCCGCTACCGCTGCGCACCGCTCCCGGGGCGTCCCCTGCACCCACCACGCCGCCGTTCACACCGGCCGAGTGTGTGGAGTTCGCCGCTGAACCGGCTGGCATGCGGGAAATTGTAGTGGCTATGACAGCGGTGGGCGGCTCCATCTGCGTCATGCTGGTGGTCATCTGCCTGCTGGTGGCCTACATCACTGAGAACCTCATGCACCCGGCCTTTGGGCGCCCCGGGCCACGCCGCCAGCCCTGAGTCACGACTTCAGCCCTCAAAGGAGTGCATCTGTGCCCCAGGCCCGTATGCCTGCCCACCCTGCCCTCCTTGTACCTGCGACCACCTTAGGATTCCATTCAGCGCCTGCTGGACTTGGATGGACTTGGACGGGGTTTGGCTGACCCACGACGCCAGAGCCTTATCATCGCAGGACCTTCCCAGCCAGGCGTCTGTGTCCCAGAGCCCAGCTCAGGACTGACCCTTGGACCCTGGCTAAGATGCCAGCCACATCCAGGGCTCTACCCACTCTCCAGAGGCCTTTATTAGAGCGGCCAGAACACGTGGCCCCTTCCAGCAAGAGCCATTGTCACCCTGGGTTGTCATCCCACACTTGCAGCCTGTGCCAAATTGGTAGAGCTGGCCATCATCAATCACTGCTTGGTCACTGTGTGCTTTGCAAGCCCAGGAGCCCCTTGGAGCCTGTTCTCCCCCCCACCCTACCCCAATGGGCTTGGGTTTGCTTTGTGCCTTAGTACTCGGGCCACCCACCCATCCCCCAGGCCAGAGCCCAGCACCCTGTTGTCCAAGGGGGTGCGGTTTGTGGCCCTGAGACTGGCCCCTGTGTGTGCTGTGGCCAGAGTTCCTTGGGACTCCCTTTCCAAGGTTTGCAGGAGCGCCCCATTGCCCTTAAATAGAGATGGGTAGAGCAGTGTCCTGGGTGTTGCCGACCCAGGCATCTGAGGAGCCAGCAGCTGTGATGTAGCCCAGGAAGCCCAGGTCCAGCTACAGCATACAGGGTGAGTGTCCCTGACCTTGGGGAAGCTAACTGCTCTCAGGGGCTGGTTCCCTGTTTCCTTTTATGTGAGTCACCTTTGAGTAGGACTTCCCACTGCAGGGTGGGCTGGGCCGGTCACTGGGCAGAGGAATCCTGGATTGGAGCGGGGACAGCAGAGGAGTTGATGACAGCTGAGCCCATGTGGCCCTTTCACTGTGGTCTGGACCCTCAGCCTCCACCTACCAGGAAACCTTGGTGACCACAGGGTAACCCACAGCACCACCCACCTTTCCTTCGGGGCTCAGGGTCAGGCGGCCAGGATCCAGGCCCAGTGAGGCTGCCTGCCCACACCATTGACAGAAGACCAGCGTTGACTCCCCCAGGCAGACCTCAGCACCCTGGCCACTTGGCAGCATGACATTGCTGCCAAGCTCCCTGTGAGTCCCACACGAATCACCTGAACTTGACCTTGGCACTTTCTGGAGTCACTGTGGCTAACCCCATCCTCTGCCCTAGCGACCACCAGCCCTGGTAGGTATCCATAGAGCCCACTCCCCACCTCCTGTGTCTCTTCTCTGCCCGCCCTGCTCACGGCGCTGGCCAAGTGTGAGCCTGGTGTCCATGTCTAAAGTCTCATCATTCTCTCAGACCAAAAGCACTGTTGTGTGTATTTATTTGGGAGACAGAAGGAAAGGGTGTAGGAGTGAAAGAAGGCAACAGTGGTCCTTTTTTTTCCACAAAGGCATCTCTAACATCAGCAAAGTGGCTGGGCCTGACCCTTTTAATTGCATTGGGGTCTGCCCCAGGTAGGGGTACACAGGCACCTGGTCCTTGCAGCTTCTGGCAGGAGGACACCAGTGACCCGCTGCCCGTCTGTCCACCTCTGACCTTGGGAAAGACACCAACAGCCTCTCCTCTGCATGCTGTCAAGCGGGGGTGGGGGCGCGGCACCTGCTGCAGTTAGAAATAGCCCAGGCTCACGGTGACCCACTTGAGCTGCGACAGGCAGCAATTAAGCGACTCCGGGAGGGGGGGCCTCCTCCCCAGCCCGGGCACCCCCTCACACAGCTGACAGGGAGGGTGTTGAAGTCACAGTTTGTCGGGGGATAAGGTGATGAGCCTGGGCCCTGAGTGTGGCAAGGGTGGGGGGCTACCACCCTTGCCCCAAATTGGCCACTCCCCACCCCCTGCTGTCCTTGAGCCATGGTGACCCTGAGCAAGCAGAGGCAGCTGGTGATGGCCAAGCTCTGAGAAATGACTCATTCCCCCAGGGGAGGGAGGTTGGGGTGTGGAGACATGTCTAGACAGCCAGGGGTAGCAGTGGGAGGGCTTAAGTAGTGCCAATCCTGGTGCCTGCAGCCCTGTGCCTTGTTGGACTCCTGCCCACCTGTCAAGGCATAGATAGATGTCTTCTTCCAGTAGGAGCCAGGCAGTGGTGGTACCCAGGATCTGGGGGCCTCTGAGGCCTCACCCATCTGCCCTCCTCCTGATGGGGCATAGGCAGACTCCAGGACTGAGCTGTGAAGTTATGGGAGAGCTCCCATCTGCCCACTCCAGCCTTCCACCAGTATGTCCCCCACTGTGGGCATGAGCTCCCTCCTGGGACTGTCAGGTGAGCACTCAGAGTGGGCTCAGCTCTGACCTGTTGTCTTGGCCTCCTGCACATGACAGGTGTACAGATACTCTCTCTTAGACAAGCCTGTCCCAGGGCTTCATGCAGGTCGGCAATCCAACTTTGGTTGCAGGGACTGAGTCTGAGAACCCCTGCCCGCAGGGTCTGGATTGAGATTTGGCCCGGGATAGCTGAAACTGGACAGGAGTCCAGGCATAGTCACCTCCACTAAGCTCTTCAAGGACAGCCCTACCCACCTCCCTGGGCCACAGGAGCACCCTGGCTCCTCCCCACCACCCCTGTGCTGTGACCCTTCAGGTTGACTTTGTACCTCCAGCCTCATCCAGACATTTCCTTTTCCCTATCTGCCACCTTCCTGCTCCCAGCCTCTGAGGCTCCGGCCTCACATCTTGGGTTACCTACCTTGGGAGCCCCACCCTACACTGGTAGTGGAGCCCAGCTCCTCTGAATAACCCTGGAGACTTGGCCTCTCTCCCTGGTGCTGCAGGATAGGCTGGGTGGCCCCCTGCTCCACCCTTGAGAAGCCCTGAGCTTTTCCATGCTCCAGTTCTCATCATTTACACATGGAGACCAGAACCATCTTGTTGCAGGAGGGCTTCAGTGAGGTAACTCAGGTGGAGGGCACTACATCCAACCATGTCACCTTCTGTGCAGAGCCTCCTCTTGACATGACCACCGAGGTAGCTCAGGAGCTTCGTACACTGCTTTGTGTCCAAGACAGAACTTTGGATGCCCCCTTCTCACCCCCAAGCCCTGACTCATAACACATGTTCTCTGTCTTCCCACCACGGACGATCTTCATTCTACCAACATTTTCTGAATGCTTCTACAGGCCTGGCTGGCTAGTTGGTCAAGCCAGAAGCCAGATACTAAGATGTAGGTACAGGTGACAGGATGCTGGCATGCTGGGTACAGGGATGAAGGAATGCAGGATTGAGGGCATCCAGCCGTCTGCCCACCCAAACTAGGCTCCTCCCCAGAGTCCCCGACAGGTAGCTGCTCATTCTGCTTGGTTCACCGGCTGAAAGTCCATGGGCTGTCATTCAGGCCTCAGGTTCCCCTGGTGGAGTTAGGACTTGGTCAGCATTGGTGGTGGAAAGACATCACGCTTCCTGGAATTGCTGAGCTGGGGGACATGACGATGGGGACAGGCAGAATCAAAACAGCTGCCTTTTCTTTCTTCTTTTTCACTTTTATCTGGACCTTCTCTTTCTCTGCTCGATTTAGTCAAGTCCAATAGATCCTTCTCATTGTGGGAGCTTCAATTACTTATTGCTGAGGATTTATAAGGCCCAGATTGACCCATATCATTTACTTTTTTCAACTTCTTGAATAAAACAAAAACCAAGCCTACTGCCATTGAGTTGATTCAAACTCATGGTGACTCAGTAGGACAGATCAGACATGTCCATGGGGTTTCTTTATAGTAGTAGACAGCCTCATCTTTCTCCTACAGAGCGGCTGGTGGATTTGAACCACAGACTTTGTGGTCAGTAGCCCAATACTTATACCACTAGACCCCTTGCATAGGCGTATGCAGATTGGAACCTGGGAGTCCGTCTCTACTTTTCTTGTCGATCTCTGCTGGGCCTTGTGAGTTTTCCACTCCAAGTGTCCCCAACTGGGCTTGGAGGTGGGTTTTTTGGCAGTGACACAATGTGTCAGTTTTCTGGGTTTCACTCTGCCTTCCACCCAATTCTTCCCTATACCACAAGGTGGTGTTTCTGTCAGAAGTTGCATCTCACTATTACATGGGAGGAGTTTATGGGAACCACTTGTGACTTTTTTGTTGTAGATCTCAGATAAAGATTTTTTTATTATCCTGGTTGCTTTGTGTGTTTTTGTGGAAGTGCTTTATCTGCCTCTGCCACCATCTGTGTAGAGCTTCTTCGTCGCTCTGATCTCAACCTCGCCGTTTCGCCATGTTCAAATTACCTTATGGAAACAGCATGTAACTATCATCATATTTGCTCTACTTTAGTTTTCATAATTATTTTGTTCAGATACCAGTCTGACCACACATGGTCCAAGAACACTTAAACACTAAACCAAATATAAAGATTGATTCGTCTTCAAATGTCATAACCAGTGATACCATGCTTGCCTATGATCTTGCCAATCTAAAACCATATCCACGCCTCAGTGACCACCAAACCATTCAGCAGAGCTTCCTTAACCAACCAGTTTTTTTTTGTTTTTTTTTCCAACCAGTTTTTAATACTACTGACTCCGTGGCATAGTGGTAAAATGTGGCCAAGTGAGGCTTTGAGTAAGTCACAGCAGCATTTACCATTGCCAAAGCCTTCTCCATTGGGCTACAGATAAACCGGGCCATAGTTCTAGGATAGAGAGCCCATTGCCCCTACCAGCCAGCTGAATGTCCACTGTTAATATATTTGTTATAATTGTCAGTGATAATTTATTGGTAGTAGTATTTTGGGCATGTATCTACCATCTGATTTGGGGATTTGTAATGAGTAGGATTTGTCTTTGTTTCTTTTTTTCTCCTATGGAATGAATTGCTCATTTTTATCTCCCCTTTCCTATTGGTGCTTAAAGAAACATGAAATTAACAAACGTGGCCATGTAATGAACATTCTCCATTTCTTCCTAAATCAGGGGGGGGGGGAACCTTTTTTCTTCCAAGGGCCAATTGGATCTTTATAACATCATTCAGGGTCATATAAAATTATCAACTTAAAAATTAGCCTGCTATATTTGGATGGCTAGAACTGCAGTTTTCTTGCCAGGGCCAGACCAAATGATTTCTAGGGCCTTCTATAGCCCATGGGCCTGACATTCCCTACCCCTGTCCTAAATAAAGAGAACCTTAGATTATTACTTTCAGTCCCCTTCATCTTTTATAATCTCGCTGATATAAAACCACATCCACACTTCAATGATCCTTTCTGTTTTAAATCCCTCCAAGTACATTTTAAAATGTATTGAACTGTAAGGGTCTGCTTGGCTCTACCAATATGTTAACCAGATTTTTTACTCAACACTACATCTGCTGTCTCACTTCTTTCTTACTGCTGCTTCTTCAACTGCATCCTTGATTAACTTTTTCTCTGATGGTGCTTGTGGGTAACAATCCTGTATTTGTCTGAAATTACCTTTAGTTAATAACTTCTACACCTGAGTGATATTTAAGCTGGTTATAGAATTCAAGAGTAACAGCTATTTTCTCTGAGAACTTTAAAAATATTTACCCCATTTTTTCCTTGTTATTTACTATCTGTGATGATAAGTTTATGATTTCTTTGAGGATGACCTGTTCTTTTTTTTTTTTTCAAATTGATTTTAAGATTTTCGTCTTTGACATACACTCTGTTTGTTTTTTTGTGTTTTTTTTTAAAGTTTGTATTGTGATTTGAGTGAAAGTTATCAGCTTCTTTGACATAAAGTTTTCAACAATATGTGTCTCAGCAGTGATTAAAAACCCCCCAAAACACTCTCATAGAGACTTGTTCTTTCTGAATCTAGGGCCTTATGTCTTTCTTCAATTCTGAAATATCCTCAGGCATTTCTTCAAATATAAATCCTCCCTGATCTCTCTTTTCTATTGGTCTGAAAGTACAATTAGAATAATATTAGAACTTCTCATGAGTTTTAATGATTTCCTTATAGAGCTCTTCATGTTGATTCTGACTTCAGCTGTCAAATTTGGTATTTTGAAATTAAACCATGTTAATTTCTTTATGACACACCATTATTATCATTAAACCCAAAGACGCTTTCCTAATTTATTTCCCCCTCACCAGCCACTTTCATGCTTCTTCCTCTCGATAACCTGTGTATCCTTGGAGACATTTAATTTTACTTAAAAGTTGTGCTATTTCTCTCGTTTGTTTTTTAATATTCTGTGTACGATATTTCATCCTTTCTGTACACTACATATTATTTCTAGAATATGCATTCACTTTGTTTACTTTTCATACACCTGGAAGAACACATAAAGCCAAATCAAAATCACTGCCACTCAGTGGATCCAACTCATAGTGACCCTGTATAGGGTTTTTGAGACTATAAATCCTGATGGGAACAGACAGCCTCATTTTTCTCCTGTGGAGCCACTGGTGTGTTTAAACCACCAACCTTCTGATCAGATGTCCTGTGCTTCTCCTACACCATCGCCAGGGCTTCTTATGATATTCTGTGGTTGTACACAATGTTGTGATGAATATCATCATACAGATTCCTTGTGTGACATTTTTCTAGGTGAGAGATAAATGGATCTTAGGAGGATGCACTGCCACTGATCTGGCCGTTTGTCATATTGTGGTGGCTTGTGATGTTGAAAACTATGCCATCGGTATTTTAGATACATGGTCACCCATGGTGGAATGGTTTCGGCTGAGCTTCCAGACTAATACAGACTAGGAAGGAGGAGAGGCAAACCCCTTATGAAGCATTAGCCACTGAAAAGCTTATGACTAACAGTGGAACATCATTTGAGATAGTGCCAGAAGATGAATCCTGTAGGTTGGGAAGCACTCAAAGTACTACTGGGTAAGAGCTGCCTCCTCCAAGTAGAGTTGACCTTAATGACATGAATGGACTAAAGCTTTTGGGACCATCATTTGGTGATGGGGCATACTTCAAAATGAGAAGGAACCACTGCAAACATTCATTAATAATCAGAATGTGGAATGTACAAAACTTGAATCTAGGAAAATTGGAAATTGTCAGAAATAAAATGGAATGCATAAAGTTCAGTATCCTAGGCATTTATAAGCTGATATAGACTGGGATTGGCCATTTTGAATCATATCATTATATGGTTGACTATGCTGGAAAGACACATTGAAGAGGAATGGAGTCACATTGTGTCGGGGACCTGCCTCGACATAGGGGTTCGGTTCACGAGGAGGAGATACCTGA
>NW_006408691.1:1239911-1241112 GCF_000296735.1 Chrysochloris asiatica | reverse complement strand
TTAGTCTTAGGCTTTAGGAAAATATCACATTTATCTGTGGATTATCAAAGGCTCCGTGTATTAATTTAATATATATAACTGAATATTAAGATGAAAGCAATTTGCCATTAACTGCCAGTGGCCTCATTTGTTACACTCGGCCCTAGAGGGCCTCGAACCTCTGACTAGTCTTAACACGGTCTGCAACAACATTGATCACCAAACAGAACTATTTAAGAGCTTTAAATACAGTGATGTTTGTGATAGGATAATGTTCATACATCTATAAGAAAGACCAGTTCATACCACTATTATTCAAATTTATGCAACCACTAAAGCCAGTGATGATGAAATTAAAGAATTCTACCAACTTTCTTCAGTCTGAAATTGATCAAACATGCACTCAAGATGCACTGATAATTACTGATGATTGGAATGCAAAGTTGGAAACAAAGAAGAAAGGATCAGTCATTGAAAAATATGGCCTTGATGATGCAAACCATGCTAGAGATTGCATGATAGAATTTTGCAATACTAATGACTTATTCATAGCAAATACCCTTTGCAACAACATAAATAGAGTATACACATGTGGTCCTACACAACAGTCAAATTGACTACATCTGTGGGAAGAGAAGATGAAGAAGCTCCACATCACTGGTCAAAACAAGAGCAGGGACCGACTGGTACAGATGATGAATTGTTCATATGCAAGTTCAGGTTGAAGCTGAAGAACATTAAAACAAGTCCACGAGAACCAAAATATGATCTTGAGAATATCCCACCTGAAGTTAGAGACCATCTCAAGAACAGAGTTGATACATTAGATACTAATAATGGAAGACCAGAATAATTGTGGAATGATATCAAGAACATCATACATGAAAAATGCAAAAAATATTTAAAAGACAAGAAAGAAGGCAAAGACAAAAATGGATGTCAGAAGAGACTCTGAAACTTACTCTTGAGGCTAGTGATGCTATAGTGACTAGAAGAAATGAGGAAATAAAAGAGCTGAAAAGAAATGTCAAAGGGCATCTTGAGAAGACAAAGTAAAATATTATAATGAAATGTGCAAAGTCCAGGAGTTAGAAAATCAAAAGGGAAGAACACGCTTAACATTTCTCAAGCTAAAAGAACTAAAGAAAGAATTCAAGCCTTGAGTGGCAATATTGAAAAATTCTATAGGCAAAATATTGAATGATGCAGGAAGCATCAAAAG
>NW_006408691.1:1234144-1235891 GCF_000296735.1 Chrysochloris asiatica | reverse complement strand
ATGCTCATATTAGCAGCAGTCAAGAAATGAAATGATATACTGCACTAGGCAAATCTCCTATAAATTACAAAATCCACCTGAAAGTGTTAAAGAGCGAATATGTCAGTTTGAGGACTAAGGTGAACATGACCCATGCCATATGAATATGAATAAGGAAGACCACAGAAGAATCTGTGCATTTGAATTATGGTGTTGGCAAGGAATACTGACAGATTGTTCCTTAGATGTGATCATGGCAAGACTTCACCTCTAGTACTAAGGTTATATTGTCAGGAGGGATCATTCCATGGAGAAGAATATCCTGCTTGGTAAAGTGGAGGATCAACAAAAAAGAGGAAGACCCCCCGGAGAGATGGATTGATACAGTGTCAATAACAATGAACTCAGATGTAACAATTGTGAGGATGGCACAGGACTAGACAGTGTTTTGTTCTGTGGTGCATGGAGTGGCTGTGAGTCACAACCTACTTGACAGTACCTCATAACAACAAAATCCCATTCCTTGGTATTAATCCAGGAGAAATAAAAACATACCCTTAGACACTTAAATGAATATCTATTTTTTGTTTTGTAAGTGTACATCAAATATTTTTGCTTTGTTCTTTTGTGAAATATAAGATATAAATGGGGAGCCATAGGGAGGAAGTAGAATAAATGTTGTTGCAGGGAAGGGATTATAATCATTGAGATGAAACAAAGTGTATAATTTGCTGAATGTAACGTTGATGATTTTGTCTGTAAACCTTCACCCAATTCACAATAAAAACTTAAAACATGTCGATAGAAAAATGTACACATGGATGCTCATAGAAACATTTTAAATACACAAACATGAAAATAACCTCAATGTTCATCAAAGGTGAATGAATCAACCAAATGTGGTCTGCTCATACAATAGTATCTGGTGTAGTTAATTAAGGTCATGGAGTCGGTGCTGCCGACTCATGGCGGCACTGTAGAGGGTTTCCAAGGAGCGACTGGTGAATTTGAACCATCAACCTTGCTGTTCAAACTGATCTTATCCTACAGCGCCACATCAGGATTCCATATAGTACAGTATACTACTCAGCAGAAGGAAGAGCCAACTACTGATACATGCAACAATATGGATGAATCTCAAAATAATTATGCCAAGTGACAGAAGCCAGACCAAAAAAAGAATATATACTCTTGAGTCGATTTATATAAAATGCTAAAAATGAAAACAAAAATATAGTGACAGAAAACAAATCAGTAGTTGCTTGAGGAAGTGGAGGACAGATGTGGCAACCACAAGGAGGAATTATAAAGGAATAGGAGCTAAGTTCTGAGAGTGATGGATAGGTTCATTATCTTGTTACAATTGGTTCATTAATGTATATATATGTCAAATGTATACCACCCCTCGTCTGTCAGTTTGTCGTACTGTGGTGGCTTGTGAGTTGCTGTGATTCTGAAAGCTATGTCACTGGTATTTTAAACACCAACAGGGTCACCAACAGTGGACAAGTTTCAGATGAGCTTCCAGATGAATACAGACTAAGAAGAAGGAGTGACAAACTACTTCTGAATATTTAGTCACTGAAACCTTATGAATAGCAGAGAAACACTATCAGATATAGTGCTGGAAAATGAGCCCCTCACGTTGGAAGGCATTCAAAATGCGACTGGGGAAGAGCTGCCTCCTCAAAGTAGAGTTGACCGTGGGAAAAGGCCCATGGGACCTTCATTTGCTGACGGGGCACAACTCAAAATGAAGAGAAACAGC
>NW_006408691.1:1189718-1231782 GCF_000296735.1 Chrysochloris asiatica | reverse complement strand
TCCTCACCACTGGACCAATAAACAACATTCTTATCACCGGAGAAAAGATTCAAGTTGTCAAGGACTTCATTCTTCTTAGATCAACAATCAACACTCATGGAAGCAGCAGTCAAGAAATCATTATCTTGTTACAATTGGTTCATTAATGTATATATATGTCAAATGTATACCACCCCTTGTCTGTCAGCTGCACAAGATCTTTTTAAAGTGTTGAAGAGCAAAGATGTCAGCTTGAGGACTAAGGTGCACCTGACCCAAGCCATAGTATTTTCCATAACCTCATATGCATGGGAAAGCTGGACAGTGAATAAGGAAGACCACAGAATTGATGCTTTTGAGCTATGGTGCTGGAGGAGAATACTGAAAGTGCCATGGGCTGCCTAAAGAACTAACAGGTCTGTGTTGAAAGAAGTGCAGCCAGAGTGCTTCTTGGAGGTCGAGATGGCCAAACTTTGTCAGAAGGGACGAGTTGCTGGAGAATGATATCATGTTTGGTAAGGTGGAGGGTCAGAGAAAAAGAGGAAGACCCCCAATGAGATGGATTGACCAAGTGGCAGCATTGATGGACTCAAGTGTGGCAACAGTAGTGAGGTTGGCCTAGGATTGGGCAATGTTTTGTTTTGCTGTGTGTAAGGTTGCTATGAGTCAGTACCAACTTGATGGCACTTAACAACGACAACATTTGTCAAAACGTATAAAATTGCTATACAAATTTATATAGTACAAATGTGTGGTTTATTATATGTCAATGATCAATAGATAGGGTGTGGTGCTATAGGATAAGCACTGGACTGTAGGTCAGTTTGAATCACAAGGATAGAGGTTCAAACTCACCAGCTGCTCCTCAGAAACCTATACAGGGGTCACTATGCATTGCAATCAACTGGACAACAAACTCATGGACTATCTTGGTCTGGGTTCTCCAGACAGTAGGGGGTTTTAAAAAGATCATAGATTGGTTCACATTATCAGAGCCTAACATAATGCATCAAAGGTCAGCACACATTTTCTGTATGATAAATATTTATGCTTTGTGGGTTATATATACTCTCTGATGCTATGGCACCTCTGCTGTTGTAGAGCAAAAGCATCCATAGATGATATATAAACTAATGATTAGAAATATCCCAATAAAACTTTTAAAAGCAAAAAAAAAAGATCATAGAAAAATGGAATTAAAAGATAATGGATTTCCCATGAACCTTCTGAAACCCCCTCGTGTGTGTGTGTTTGTGTATAGAGGGAGTGATTGATTTACTTCAAGGAAATGTGGGGGTTGGCTAGAGGCCTCTGCTGATTCATGGGATTATAGGGATAGATAAATGCAAAGTCTGCACGTCAGATGCAGACCAGAGATTTCTACAGGTTTATGTCCTGAGTACTGGAGTTCAGGCAATGAGAAGACCACAGTGCTGAAAGAGAGCAAGTTTTGCCAAAATATCCATTTACACAATGGAGGTAGGACACACCCACAAGGAAACCCCGCTTTCAACTGATCACACCTTGGAAAGTGATTATGTTATATTAATTATGGAAGAGCACCTCATCCAGTGTTTGCCAAAACACTAAGAATCATAATTTAGCCAAGTTGACTCATAAAATTAACTATCACATGGACCAATGCGCCTATCTGGAAGTCTCTTTTCAGATTGTTCTATAATCTCCAGCTTTTGAAGAATTAAGTATCCTATTTGCTGAGTATGTCAATTTACCCTCATTGCAGTTCCTCATTATTGGAAACACATGTTCACAAAAGGCTGACAATCCCATAGGAAAGCCATGTGCCCTGGGTTGTGGCAGTGTCCTAAAAGGCAACATGAGACTTGTTTATGCTAGAGTGCTAGAGATTGCAATAGTCATAGATGGATAGATAGATAGATGCATCCTATTGACTTCTAGGAATTTTATGTACCACAGAATGAACTGCTGTCCAGTCCTGCGTTATCCTCATGGTTCCCAGCATGTGCAAGTCCACTGCTGCAATTACTATGCCAATCCATTTCATTGTCTTGCTTGACCTCATAGGCCCTCTACTTTGCCAAATATGGTTAATGTTTGGTGATGGGTCCCTTCTAATGATGTGTCCAAAGCAAGTGATTGGGGAAACATCCTGGTTGCAACCCATAAAGTTTCCATTGACTAACTTTCATAGCTAGATCACCAGACCTTTCTTCTTAGTAGAAGCAGGAGTACGCACTGCTAAAGAGAATGTTCAGAACCACAAGAGCAAGTCAACTGTGGTGTTGGAAGCAAAGGAAGGTTCTCAGCCCTGAGTGTGTGGCCTTTGTGAAGTCAATGACATCTGTGCTTTCAATGAGTGATTAAAACTTCCCTGAGCAAAGCAGGACAAGGAGAGATGGGGGTGTCCAGGAAGGAAACTTGAAGTGTGAGAGAAGCAGATGCTAAGATAGGGAAGGTATGGGGTGAGTAGTTTTCAGATGTTGGGCTGTGTAGTTCTAGACAGGGAGTAGGGAGAAGTGAGGTGGGAAAGATTAGAATTGTTAGACTATAAGGCCTTGGAATGCAGGTTAATGAACGTGGACACTATTCTGACCACATTGGTGGAGTTATGGAAGGATTTTGTTTTCTAAACAGAATTAAGTCTTACCATATGTTCTGAGTATAAGAGAAAATGCATTTTCACCATAAAAAACAAAATCAGAGAATTCCAAGAAGAATAAAGGCTATTCATTGTTGGTGGCACTGACTGCTATTAAATCAGCTCCCACTGATGGCAAATCCATGCACAACGGAACAATGAAATGTCACCTGGTCCTGTGGCATCTTCACAATTATTGGTGTGCTCAAGCCCATTGCTGAGGTCACTGTGATTATTAAGTGCCTGCCATTCTAGGGGCTACTCATCTTTTAGCACTATAGCAGACAATATTCAATTGTGATCCATAAAGCTTTCATTGGTTAATATTCAGAAGACTGACGAGTTTTTCTCCATACTCTATCTTAGTATGGAAGCTCTGCTGAATCTAAGCACCACGGATAGCGCTGCTGGTATTTGAAATACCAATGGCAGTGTCCAATATCATAGTAACACACAAGACACCACAGCAGGACAAACTGACAGACAAGTGTTGGAAAGGACATGTCAAGCACCGCACTGGAATACCTGAGTGTGTAAACATGCTCGGCTACTAACCAAAAGGTTGGAGGTTCAAGACAACCTCAAAAGAAAGGCTTGGTAATCTTCTTGAAAAAATCAGTCATAGTAAACCCTGTGGAGCACAGTTCTACTCTGACACACTAGAGTCACTACGAGTAGAAGTTGAGTGGTTTAATCCTCATGACAAGTAGTTTAATCCCCCAAACAAAACAAAAACCCATTGCTATCGGTTTCCAAAGCTTATGGACGCAGGCAGCACATCTTCCTCCAGTAGAGTGACTGGTGGGTTGAATCACTGACCTTTTTGGTTAGCAGTTGAGTGTTTTAACCACTACACTACCAGGGCTCCCTGGCTTAACCTTACCATCCATAAATACTTGTTTCACTATAATCATTTTGGTACATATTCATGTGGACTTTCTTCAAACTCCTATACCCTTCGAAGCATATGCTTTTTTGTTACAGTCATCTGTCGTCCCCTGACTATGCTCCATTGGTCAATGAAGATTTTTAGCTCCTGGTTCTCAGCTTTTTTCTACACGGAAACACTAACAACAATGATAGATTTCAATATCAGTTAGGATAATCCCCTCCACCTCTGCCCTCCATATAACCAGGATTCTGAGTTTCTTCCTCTCCTCCACAAAGCCTGTCTTCCATCTGAGTCTACTGTCATGCCTGTTGTTAGCTGCTGTTGAGTTGGTCTTCAATGAATGGTGATGCAAGTGCTGTAGGATAAGCACTGGACTGCAAACCACAAGGTCAGCAATTCAAACCCACCAGCTGCTCTTCAGAAACCCGATACAGGGTTGCCATGAGTCAGAACTGACTCAACGGCACTTAACGCTGTCTATACCATCCCTATGATTGATTAGAGATCTAAGCACGGTGATCCAAAAGACTTTCACTGACTGGTTTCCAAAAACTAGGTTTTTCTTCCTAGTTTGTCTGAAGTCTAGCTCTACTGAAACCTGTTCAGCATTTTAGCAACACACAAGGTGCCACAGCATGAAGTGGACTGTCCAGAAATCAAACCCTGGTCTCCCAAATGGAAGAGAATTTTACTATTGATACACCATCTACTATCATGCCTGTTGTTGTTGTTGTTAAGTGCCGTCGAATCGGTTCCGACCCACAGCGACCCTGTACAGGGTTTCCGAGGCTGTAAATCTTTATGGGAGCAGAAAGCCTCATCTTTCTCCCACGGAGCAGCTGGTAGTTTCGAACTGCTGACCTTAAGGTTTGCAGCCCGATTCGTAACCACTACGCTACCAGAGCTCCTTATGCCTAGCCTAGGTGTATTCAGAATGTACCAGCCACCTCCACATCCTGAGTTTCAATCATCCCACTCTCCCAGCTGGTTGTTCTAGTGACAATTCTTCCACTCACTGGGATGGCCCAATCCAGTACACACAATGCCTTTTCACCGCCTTCCTTCCTTCATGGTCAGTTCCCATCTCATTCAGTGCCTATTCTGTGGTTGATCATCAGATGATCAACCCCATGCCCCTCTTTCTGAATACACCTAGGCTAGGCATGATAGTAGATGGTGTATTAATGGTAAAATTCTCTTCCATTTGGGAGACCAGGGTTTGATTTCTGGACAGTCCCTCAGCTGCACGTGGCTGGTAACGATTTAGACAAATTCCACTGCAGCAAGTTCTGTGCCTCCAAATAAACCCATGACAAGCGCCTCATCAATTTAGTCTAGAAGGTTCCTCCTCACATCACCTGTAAACCGAAATCAAACCCAGTATTCTGGTTTATATTATATTCTGACTCATAGGGATTCTATAGAGTACAGTAGAACTGCGCCATCGGGTTTCCAAGACTGCAACTGTGGCCGTCATGGTTAAACACGGTACAATCACCACTGAACTGCTAACCAACAAAGCGTTGCAGAAGCAGACTGCCACATCTTTCTTCCTCAGAGAGGTTGGTGGGTTTAAACTACCGACTCTTAACCATTGCTCATTACATCACCTACACTTCCTAATTCTTAAACGATTTCAATTAAGTTTTAAAATTGGAAGGGTTTTCATCAGGATGTTGTTGTCCGACACATAGTGACCCTGTATAGAATTTCCGATGAGCAGCTGGTGGATTTGAACCGCTGACTTTGTGGTGCGCAGTGCAGTGTAGATCCTACAGCGCCACACTGTGAGTCTGTGGAAGGGAGGTGGTAAGAGGTCGTGGCAGGCGTTCTAGGAGTCCCTGGGGAGAAATACTGATAATGAAGGAGCATCGACAGCTCTCGGAAACAGACATGTTGACGGAGAGGACCGGTCCAGGGAGACACTAGCTTTGAGAGTGGCGAGAGTGAGAACGGCAGGTTACACGCAGATGAACAGAGACCGGCTAGGCCTCCTGCTGCCTGCAATCGAGGACAGACCGACGCGATGTCTTACGCGTCACTCTCAGACACTACGGCGAGGCGTTGTGACGTTACCAGCGTCGGCGCGTTGCGCCCAGCCGCGCGGCCACGAACCTCTCTGCGGCGGAACCTCGGCTACGTAGGCCCCGAGCAGAAGCGGCGGACGCCGGCGTCTGCTTTCGCAGTCTGCGGCGTGTAGCCGATCTTCGCCCTCCACCCGCCGGCCCGGCATTGCGGGCCGGCGCGCAAACGTCCGTACCGCGCGGTTCGACGCGCGACGCTGCCGCTGCCCCTCCTGCAGCTACGGCTTCCGCATCGCCGACTTCCGCCCATTGCTGCCGCCATTTTGGTCGCTTGGAAGCGTTGCCGCCGGGTGGGAGTCACGGAGAGGGGGAGTCGCGGACGCCGCGGACGGTGCCGCCACCGCCATGCCGTCGTCACCGCTGCGGGTGGCGGTGGTGTGCTCGAGTAACCAGAACCGGAGCATGGAGGCGCACAACATCCTCAGGTAGTTAGGGCCTCCGCCCCGGCCCAGCGCGCACCGTCGGACGCTGGCCGACCGGCACTCTCTCCCAGCACCCACTCTGCTTCGGCCCTGACCCCGGCCGGTGCTGGACGGCGGGTTGCGGTGGCTTCGGCTTCCCGTCACGACCGCTGCTGATGGCCCGGCCGTGCTGGGCTGCCCCACTGGAGGAGGACCGAGGTTACCCGGGCTTGCGACGGCGCGGGGCCGGGCTCCACTTAAGTGTTCGGTGGCTCTCGCAGGCCTGGGCGTAGCGAGAAATCCACAGCGCTTGGTTCGCCTCGGCCTGCTTCTCCAGCGTGCGGGGCCCAGCACATGTGCCTAGCAACCAAGGAAAGTGTTCGTTTCTAAGCCAAAATGTTCACGTGTAGAAACCTCAAGGTCTTCATAAATTCCAAAGGCTGACAGCGTTTGCAGCTGTTTTGCCTGCATGTTTATATAGCTGAAAATTAGTTGTTGTGTACCGACTCATAACGACCCTATACACAACAGAACGAAAACCTTTAGGCATCTTTTAAAACACTGAGTAGCAAACAAGGTTAAGGTCCAGCGAGTCTGCTTTCAGAGTTGTGTCGTCATCAGACTTGGCATGGCTTAACTTCAGGATAGGCTGATCCTTTAAAAAACCTTTTGGGTTTATTTTGTTAGCTTTACAAGTTTGTGTATCTGCCACTATCTGCATTTTCATGTGTCATGCAAAAAAAAAAAAAAAATACTCTCCACCCTTCCAATAATGAAAGCCTCTTGGAAATTCCTGGAATACTTAAGGAGAATTCTATTTGGCACTGCCAATGAATATTTCAATATTGACTAATTTTGTGACCCATGTTTATATGTACGTTAATAGAAGTTTAATCCCATTTGATGAAGCTTGTTCTTCAGAATTACTTCCCAAAATGTGAAATTGACAATTTTCATTACTGTTAAATTTTGATAAACTTGTCAACTTCGATAATAAAATGAAGTTGCAGTTATTTTTCCTTTTAAGTTTCCAAACGTGACTTAGGGGGAAAACTACTACTTTGAGTCTCCTGAGCCTCTTTGGAACACCTGCCATATCCTGCCATACGGCCCTCTCTGTTTTCTTAATTTTGGGGGTTGGGGTATAGTGTGTTTTGAACGTAACAAATCAGGGTAAAGGTTTTTCAAAGTGAGAATTCAACTAGAATTACAATGTGGTGGGTCCAGTCCAGCACTACATTTACCTGTAGGGTGGTGGTTTAAGTGCCATCAAGTGGGTTTGTAACCTATATAAAGCTTTATAAGGTTTCCGAAGAGCAGCTGGTGAGCTTGAACCAACAACCTTGCCATTCAAACCGATCTTGCAGTTTAGTGCATTAACCCATGGAAGTTAGGCTAAAAGTGTGATGAGTTTAAGCAAAAGATTGCAAGTTTCTCACTCTTGGAAAATTCAATACAATTTTTTCAGTTAAGACCACAAGAGATCCAGGACCTTATTAAAACTCTTCTGTGTCACTATAACAAAGTAGGAATGAAATCTTACAAAATGAACTTTCTTAATTATTATATGTAGCAAGTTTGTAAATACATTCAGGTTTAGTGGCTGTTTTGCACTCATGCCAATGTGATCCTTCCTTGAGACAATCTCTGCAAGATGGCAAGTCCTGCCTGCATTCAGAGCAGCTGTAGCTGACACAGTGCTGTGGGCCTCGGAGCAGAAGGGTAGAGAAGAGCCTCTCTACACCCCACCAAGTGGGGACTTCCCTGATGTGTTTCTCTCTGCTGTCCTCTCAGATTTATTGATAGAGTAGGCTCAGAATGAAGGGACATGAGGTAAGTTTAGAGTAAAATCCAGACATCGAATATGAAGCTACTGTTACCATCTAGAGATTTCATTTAAAAAATGCTTATAGTTGAGTGTTTTCCTTAGTTGAAAATAGCTTATTTTAACTTTGTTGTTGTTGTTAAGTACCGTGGAGTCAGTTCCGACTCATAGTGACCCTGCATAGGGTTTCCGAGGCTGTAAATCTTTACGGGAGCAGTGCTTCATCTTTCTCCTGCAGAACCACTGGTAGTTTCGAACTGCCGACCTTGAGGTTGGCAGCCCGACTCGTAACCACTATGCTACCAGAGCTCCTTTACAAGTAATATTTTCATGTTGCAAAACAGAAAATAGAGGAAAGTAAGGATTAATCACAAAATGACACCTTTGTACACATCTTCCCAGGTGTTTTTGTGCACACAGTTTGCTTAAGGAAGTAAGTTACTGTCATTTCTGCGCTTCACGTCAAGATGGTGAACATATTTCTAATTTAGGGTTCATTTTTGTGTTCATTTGGATACTTTGAGCTTGAGTATGTTTATGCATATTGAACAGTGCAGAGCAAGGTTATAAAACCAGGGCACAGGAATCCAGAGAACTCCTGGGAACTACTGATTTTGCTGCCAATGTACCATTAATAGACTGTGGCGCAGTGGTTAAGCATTCGAGTGCCAACCAAAAGGTTGGTGGTTCAAATCCACTAGCTACTCTGTGGGAGAAAGATGTGACAGTCCATATTTGTAAAGATTGTTGTTGTGTAAGTGCCATGGAGTCTGTTCCAACTCATTTCGACCCTGTGCAGGGTTTCTGAGGAGCGGTTGGTGGGTTTCAACTGCTGACCTTGTGGTTCACAGTCGAGTGCTTATCCTACAGCACCACACCAGGTATCCCTCTGTAAAGACTGCAGCTCTGGAAACCCTGTGGGGCAATTCTGCTTGTCCTGTGAGTCAGAATGGGCTGGGCAGCTGTAGCTGTGGCAGCGAGGTCTGGTTTCCCTGTTTTCAGGCCCAACATCCTTGTTTATTATAAATATGTCTTTGCAAACTTTTACATTTTATTTTCTCAGAACCAATTCCTAGAGGTGAAATTCCTGGTTAAAATGCTTTTACCTTCATTCTAGTTTTTAAATTGTTGTTTGAGATTGAACAATTTTTCATCTTGTTGGTGTTTTCACTTTTGAAAATTTTTGTGCTTTGTCTCTTCTATTGGGTTTCATTTACAGGGTTTTGAAAGCAGCTTTAGGACACTTACAGGCAGTCCCTGGATTACGAACAAGATCTGTTCCTAAGACTGTCTTTAAGTCGAATTTACGTAAGTCAGAAGGTCGGAACAGTTAGGTATGGTTTGTATCTGCCGTCATTCAAACATATGTCTTAGTATTAAGTCCTTCAGATATACTAGAACATCCTTGACATAAAAATATAGTAATAATAACAGTATTAATGTTTTGACACGTCTCACTGCAATACACATTTGGTTACTATGACTCCTCTGTATTCCTCAAGCTTCCAGTAACCTTTTCAGAGATTGTTTCGTAGGTCAGATGTTTGTAATGGGGGACTGCCTGTATAAGGTAAGGGATTTCTAGTATGAACTAGGAGATCTTATAAAGGTCAGATAGAGACTTGAGTAGGCCTTGAAAATGGAAAGGCACGGAAAAATGTTGATAACTGGGAAAAGGCAAGAGATTGTGTATGTACTTTAGTTAAAACTGCATAAATAGCATAGGGAAACTTTTGGAATGAACATTGTCAAATGGAGGTAGCTAATTGAACCTACATAGTTTATCAGTGAAGCCCTGTTGTTACTCATTTTACTCTATTGAAAACCAGCCTTGAATGTGTTTTCCTGACATCAAATTAAAGTGTTAGCATTTTTGAAGTGCTAGTCATCACGTTCCTTGAAGTGATAAGTTTATGTTTTGAAACGAAATTGTTTAGATACCAGTCCTGGGTGTTGTTTATATTTGGGGTGAGTGTAGGGAGGACTTGATTTTTACATTTCCATAGAGCCTCCTATTCTCTGTACTCCATGGGTTAAGGTCTCCCTTTGGAGCCAATTAACTTGTTTTTTTTTTGTTCTAAACCCTTCTAGATGGATTTAACTATCATTAATTTTTAATGTTAAGGAACCTAATGATTTTTGAAAGCTGCATCTTTACTTATAGCTATAAAGAACAAATTTGCTAAAAAGCCTTCTCTAAATCATTATCCTAGAGTCTCTCTCACTCTCTTCTCCATCCATGGCTTACTGTAGCCAGTGTGATTTGGGGAAGCTAGAGGCAGCAAGCCTCGACTTTTGTTATTGAAAGATTCTCTGGGCAAATTATTGAATGATGCAGAAAGCATCAAAAGAAGATGGAAGGAATACACAGAGTCACTGTACCCAAAGGAAATGGTTGATGTTCAGCCGTTTCAAGAGGTAGCATATGATCAAGAGCCAATGATACTGAAGGAAGAAGTCCAAGGTGCATTGAAGGAATTGGCAAAGAACAAGGCTCCAGGAATTGATGGAATAAAAATTGAAATCTTTTAAGGCAGCACTGGAGGCACTCACTCATCTCTGCCAAGAAACTTGGAAGACAACTATCTGGCCAATTGAATGAAAAAGATCCGTATTTGTGTCCATCCCAAAGAGAGGTTGACCCAACGGAATGCGGAAATCATCGGATGATCTTTGATACCCCATGCGAGTAAAGTTTTATTAAAGGTAATACAGAAACGGCTGCAAGCATACATTGACAGAGAACTTTCAGAGGTTCAAGCCGGATTCAGAAGAGGACGTGGAATAAGGGATATCATTGCTGATAACCGATGGCTCTTGGCTGAAAGCAGAGAATACCAGAAAGATATTTACCTGTGTTTTATTGACTAGGCAAAGGCTTTCGATTGTGTGGATCATGACAAGCTATGGACAACATTGTGAAGTGTGAGTATTCCTGAACACTTAATTGTGCTTATGAAGAATGTGTACGTGGATCAAGAGGCAGTTGTTCGAATAGAACATGGGAACATTGAATGGTTTCAGATTAAGAAAGATGACAGGGATGTATTCTTTCACCATACTTATTCAACCTGTATGCTGAGCAAATAATCCAAGAAGCTGGGTTTATGAAGAAAAATGTGGCATAAGAATTGGAGGAAAGCTCATTAACAACCTTTGATACGCAGATGATACAACCTGGCTTGCTGAAAGTGAAGAAGAGGACTTAAAACATTTACTGATGAAGATCAAAGACCACAGCCTTCAGTATGGATTGCCTTTCAATGTAAAGAAAACAAAAATCCTCACCACTGGACCAATAAACATTCTTATTAGCGGAGATAAGATTGAAGTTGTCAAGGACTTCGTTCTTCTTGGATCAACTATCAACACTCATGGAAGCAACAGTCAAATCAAATGACGTATTGCATTAGGCAAATCTGCTGCACAAGACCTTTTTTATAGTGTTGAAGAGCAAAAGGTGTCGCTTGAGGACTAAGGTGCACCTGACCCAAGCCATGGTATTTTCAATAACCTCATACGCAAGCGAAAGCTGGACAGTGAATAAAGACGACTTTAGAAGAATTGATACATTTAAGTTAAGTTATGGTGTTAGAGGAGAATATTGCAAGTGCCATGGGCTGCCCATAGAACCAACAGATGTGTGTTGGAAGAAGTGCAGCCAGAGTGCTCCTTGGAGGCCAGGATGGCCAAACTTCATCTCTCATACTTTGGACATATTATCAGGAGGGACTAGTAGTCACTGGAAAAGGATATCATGTTTGTAAGGTGGAGGGTCAGCGAAAAAGAGGAAGACCCCCAGTGAGATGGATTGGCAAAGTTGGCAGCATCAGTGGGCTCAAGCGTGGTTACAATTGTGAGGTTGGCCTAGGACCAGGCAGTGTTTCGTTCTGTTGTGCCTAGGGTCACTATGAGTTGGTACGGACTCGATGGCACCTTTCAGCAGAAGCACCAGGCTGAAAGGGCCAGGCTGAGACATCTTTACACTGAGCTCCTTCCTACATGTCTGGTGCTTCTCATCTGGTTCACCCCCTCTGCTCTTCAGGTGGCCCACACATACACAGGTCCATACGTACAATGATGGAGAGGGTGTGGACACCAAGGGCTCTGTGAAAGTTGACCCCAGATGGACTAAAGCGCAGACGGAGCAGGAACCTAGAGCCTCTTGGGGATCGACAGTCAGGTCAGCTAAGTAAGGGCTGACTGCTCGGATTGCATCTCCTTTCCACAGGCAAGACCCCTTAGGACTTCCCACGTGGCTACTATGTGGGATTTGTAACAGCATGCTCCGAGTTCCAGTGCTAGCCACCTTGTGGCCCTAGACCACAACACTCTGTATAAGGGAAGGGTGGTTGGCTCTCCCCTGCAGCCCCTTCAACTGCCTCTGAGGTTTTGGTTGTGGGTTTCCTTGAAGAAGGGAAATTGGAAACCATTTGGGGCAAGTGAGAGAAGTTGAAATCTTGTCCTTAAAATGGCTGAGTGTGTGCCCTCAGGGAACACAGTTGTGGATTTAAGAAATTGGGCACTTGTTTTCTTTTGAAGGCAGAACTAGGGACTGGGGGATGTTTGTGGAAAGGTCATCTTGTTAAGTGCCCTTGAGTTCCTCAAGTGACCCTGAGTTCGGTTCTAAGAAGCCGCTGATAACCACAAACAGTTGAGTGCTTATCCCACAGCCTCAAACTGAAGGTAGTTCTCTGCTTAAATGTGAGCATTGGGAAAAGACAGGGCAGACCAAGCTAGTCACAGCTCCAACTGCCCTAACACTTAACTGCATGAAAGGCCTGTCTTCCCCAGCTGACTTTATAGATGAGGAAACAGGTGAAGCTCAGACCAGGGAAGGTGATTGAGAGGGAGGGCTCACACATGGGCAGTAGCATTCTTGCTTAGAATGACTTCATGTTCACATCAGAAACACGTGGGTGGTGGTTGTGAGTGGCACTCAAGAGGTCAGATTTTGCTGTTGAGGGTATAAATTCTGTTGGATGTTAACACTTCAGAAAAGATGAACCTTGGTGTGGATAAGCACTGGACTGTTAACTTCAAGATTGGCAGTTCAAAACTGCCAGCTGCTCTTGGAAATCCCATACAGGGTCATAATAAGTTGGAACTGACTTCGATGTCACACAATCATCACCCACTTTGGCTAGGGAATCCCTGGTGGTGCAGTTATTAAAGCACTTGGCTGCTAAACATAAAGATTAGTGGTTCAAACCCACCATTGTGTTCACAGGAGAAAAGACTTCACAATGTCTCGTAAAGATTACAGTTTAGGAAATCCTTCGGGGCAGGTCTCCATAAAGGAGCACCATGCATCAGAATCAACTTGATTACATACAACAATGTTTCTTTGTACTGTGCTAAAAGGCCTGCAGCCTCTTGAGTGGTTGGCTTGCATTCTGTAAACCTGAGGTAACAGGCGCTATTGTTTATGATGTCTCTGAGTTAGTGAGCTCATGTACCACAGAACAAAGCACTGCCTGGTCCTGCTCCATCCTCACTTGGTGTGTTTGAGCCCATTTGGCAGTAACTGACTGCTTCAAGTCTGATCCTCTATTTTACCAAACCTTTCGTCATTCACCAGAGACTGATCTTTCCTCAGGATGTGTCCAAAATGAGAAAAAGTCTCACTATCCTTGCTTCTAAGGTATATTCTGGTTGTGCTTTCTCCATAGGATTTATTCCTTCTCAAAAATGCAGTTAATGGATTGTGAGCATTCCTCCTCACTGAGGTTGCGTTTTCAAAAGGTAGTATTTTTGCTTTGTTAGTAGCTTCTGTCAAGTTGATTCTGACTCAGTGTCCCTGTACGTGCTTCCCAAGGAGGAAGCTGGTGGGTTTGAACTGCCGAACTTGTAGTTCACAACCAGTGCTTATCCTACAGCACCACACCAGGAGTCAAATTAAAAAAAAAAAAAAGATTACTCTTAATCATACTACAAAAAATTAGAAAGTTAGGGGGGAAATGTCTTCCATAACACATGCTTATTAATTTGGATATTTTCATAATAATTCATCCAAACTTTTGCCATTGAGGTTGAATAAAGACAACTCCATTTCTCAGAATGAATGTTTTCTGTGATAGATCCTCAATGACAGATTATTGTAAAGATTGTGAATGATGCTTATAAAGATTCTTGATAGATCTCACAAGTTCTTGACTCGGAGATCAGTTCACATACACAGTATCTGGCTCTTGTGAAGGGACTTTACTGGCTCCCAGAGCATCCATGCTGCGCTGTTGTCCCAGCACAAGGTGCTGTTGTACCAACTGCCTCCGCTCACAAGAAACATGCTTCTGATGATGCTTAGCCTTTTTGTCACTTGTGAACTTATTTCTAAATACACTTGATTAATATTTTGGAAAGTTGGGGAGAGGGAAAGGGGAGAAAAATAATAAAGTTCATGCTATTTCTTGTGCTATCATTTCTGTTTTTAAAATTAACTTTTGAAACTGGTTAATCCTCATAAATGATATTACTGTTTAAATATTTGCAGTAGGTATACTTGTAAATGTTTTAATGAATGAAGACTGTTGGGATAATTTTTCAGGGGTTTGGATGTGCAGGCACCAGCAGTCACTATGTGGGCCTCCCAAGTCTTGATGTGGACCCCTTGGGTCCCTTTGAGATCTGTGCCATTTAACGCAAGCAACTTTGCTCAGGCAGGACGTGACCATCCGCCAGGACACGCTTCTCTAGTGACCTTGAGAGCGGGCACTGGCAAGTTAGTCCCACGCACCACTTTGGGTGGAGTACCTTGGGACATGGGTTGGGGACATGAGGGTGGCAGGTATGTCTTCCCTGAGCAGAGTTCCTGTGCTTTTGAAGCCTTGTTTCGTGTCAACCATGTTATCTTTGTGATCATCCATTCTTAGGCATGTAGACAGATTCAAGTGGCAAAATTTCAAACCTCACAGGAGATACAAGCAAGATACAAGATCAATATGTGGATGTCTGCTTTGCCAAGTGGTAAAACCCAATGTGAGCTGAAGGATTCCCACGTCAAATGGCCGTTCTGCTGTGGTGTGGGTCCTTCCTGGCTCACTTCAGATGTCACCTGCCTCTGGCCTGTAAGTCCCCATGGCCTCCATCCTGTTTCTCCAGTGGCTGGATCACCTGTGCGTCTAGATGGACTGCCTTCCTTCTGCTCGGAGCATCCTCCTCCTGCTCTTCTCTTCTTCACTCATTTCCTGGGAGTGGCCTCCACCCAGCAACTGCATTACTGTTCAGGACAATGTTGTGCTTTATCATATCACACAGCTTTAAGGAAGAACTTCCTGGTTTCCTTTTTTATTGATTCCGAGAAGCAAGTGGCTTCTTGTCAGGCTAACCCCAGGTCCCAGCACATAGTGCAGTCCCTGACATGGTGGGTGTGGGGCACTCCTGGTTTGAATGTATATGAATGGGGAGAGGGATGGGGATTGTAGCTGGAAGCAAGGCCACTGATGGAACATGGGAAATCCTCACTGGCCCCAGACATAGGTGAAAGGGGCATTGCATTGAACACAGGGTCCTTTTGGGCGTCTGTTTTACTTGATGTCACTGCTGACCCTCTTGACACCCCACTGCCCATCACCCAGAGGGGTGCTCAGGGATCATACCCAACTTCAGCACACACACTCCTGACAGCTTCTCTGGTTGGAACACAGTATACATGTGAGGTGGATAGAGCTGCTCTTCCTTCTGATGAGTTAAGTCTGGCACATCTTCATCTGTGGGGCTCTCGGGCTTTTGCCTCAGTGCCTTCAGGTTCTTTAGGAAGATGGTAATATCAGCTCCAGGGGAGGGGCAAAGACAAGGTGACAGCAGTAGACCTGTGGTGAGGAGGGCGCTGGGTCTTCAGCAAGGCATCTTCCACAGAATGGCTGACAGAGCAAGGGCTACCCAGAAAGTTCTGACAGCCTGTGGTCTTGCTTGGGGAGGGCAGCATACTGCTTTCATGTTTCTGTTAAGGAGAAACATGGATTTGTCACATGTGGTTCTCACTGTGTGTAAAGGGCACATGGTGGTACTGCACCCCATACTCCTGAGCACCAGTTACTCCAGGGGGATTTGGGACCAAGCGAGCTCTTGATCTAAGTATTTCAGAAAGTGAACTGTCTCCACAGGCAACACTGGTCTGAATTACGTGGGCTATTTAGACTCTGATTTCACCACCTCCCATGTTACAGTCCTTTGGTGCTGGGCTGCAGGGCACTTGATTTTATGGATTTGCTGGGAATTGTGCCTTAGGCTGTGGTCTGTAAGGTTGTCAGGTGCCCTGTAGTTGGTTTCAATTCTTAACTACCTTACATACAACAGAACAAAACACTGCCCAATCTAGTGCAATCTTCACAATAGTTGTTACTGGTGGAGTTTGGGAAATCCTCGCTGGCCCCAGACACATGAAAGGGGCTTTGCACCAAACACAGGGTCCTTTTGTGGGTTTGTCCATCTCGTTGGGGGTCTTCCTCTTTTTCGCTAACCCTCCGCTTCACCTAACTTGATAGTCTTATTAAAGGACTGGTCCTCTGGATAAAGTGATGTGTGAGAGACAAAGTCTGGCCATCCTGGCTTCCAGGGAGCATTCTGGCTGTACTTCTTCCAACACAGCTTTATTTATTCTTCTAGCAGTCCATGGAACTTCCGATACTCTATTCCCAACACCATAACTCACATACATCAGTTCTTCTGTGGTTGCCCTTATTTACTATTCGGTTTGCACATGCATATGAGGCTATTGAAAATACCATGGTGTGGATCAGGGCACCTTAGTCCTCAAACTGACATCTTTGCTCTTCACACTTTGAAGAGGTCTTGTGCCAAATGCACTATGTCTTTTGATTTCTTGACTGCTGCTTCGATGAGTGTTGATAGTGCAGTCAAACAAAATGAAGTCTTTGACAACTTCAATATTTTCTCCATTTATCAGGATGTTATTTACATTGAGGTGCAACCCACACAGGAAGTTGTGGTCTTTGATCTTCATTTCATCAGTAAGTATTTAAACTTCTCTTTGTTTTCAGCAAGCAAGATTGTATTCTCTGGATATCATAGGTTGTTAATAAGTCGTCTTCCAATCTAGCATACACCTTTCCTAATTTTAAACCATTCAGTGTCCCCTTGTTCTGTTCAAACAACTGCTTCTTGGTCTATCTATGTACACTTTCCTCATGAGCACACTTAAGTGTTCCATAATACTCATTCTTCACAATGTCCGTAGTTTGCCATGATTCACACAGTCGAAAGCCTTTGCATAGTCAGTAAGGCACAAGTAAACATCTTTTTGGTACTCTCTGCTTTCAGCCAAGAGCCACTTGTAGTCAACAATGGTATCCCACCCACATTCTCATTTGGCAGTTCCCTATTAATGTACTATTACTGGTAGCGTAGTGGTTACGAATCGGGCTACTGATCTCATGGTCAGCAGTTCGAAACTACCAGCTGTTCACAGGAGACATATGAGGCTTTCTGCTCCTGAAAGGATTTACAGCCTCGGAAACCCTATGCAGGGTCACTATGAGTTGGAACTAACTCCATGGCACATAACAACAGCCGTTTTTTTTTTGTTTTTTTAATTTATCAAAATTTTCATGTAATGTTTGATATTGTCCAGTGATTTCTGCATTCTGTTGGGTCACTTTTTTTTGGAATGGGCACAAGTATGGATGTCTTCCAATCAGTCGGCCAGGTAGCTGTCTTCCAAATTTCTTGGCATAGATTAATGCATGCCTCCAGTGCTACATTAGTTTGTTGAAATTTTTCCATTTATATTCCATCAATTCCCAGAGCCTTATTCTTTGCCAATGCCTTCAGTGTATCTTGGACTTATTCCTTCAGTACCATCGGCTCTTGAGTCTATGCTACGTCTTGAAATGGTTGAATATCGACCATTTCTTTTTGATATAGTGATGCTTGTGTAGTCCTCTCATCTTTTTTTTATTTTAAGCACTTGGGCATATATAATAATTTACACCACCAAAGGGCACATTCTGCAAGTCTGCCTCCTGGCTGCCATCTCTTACTTCCTATCGTCCCATGAATCTAGAGTCTTCAGCTGCTCCCCCTCTCCGTGCTCCCATCTCTGCCTCCATCTTTGGTGTCCCTGCTTTTCTGGATAAGGTTTCACATTCCACTGTGCTCTTCTCCCTTGATGGTCCTAGGGTCCTTTGTTTCTGGACTGTAAGATTAACTACTTCCCCATTTTTGTTATAAAACTTACACATTTACAATTGTGACAGTCGCAATTAGTCATAACTATTACTCCTTATTGAATCATCAGAATCTTGTCCCTACCTCTTTTAACCAGATGCATTGAGACAAGATGAAAACTATTCAGTGGGGATTTCCCCCATATACTCTTAAACTAAACTTCCCCTTGAAACCTTGTAAGCCAATCACTTCATGCCTTCATCGCCCCCTCCTTTTAGGTAGTCGTTTCATCTTTTGATGCTTTCTACATTATTCAATATTTTGCCCATAGAATCCTTCAATATTGCAAGTTGAGGCTTGAATATTTCCTAAAGTTCTTTGCGCTTGAGGAATGTCGAACGTATTCTTCCCTTTTGGTTTTCTAGCTCTGGGTGTTTACACATTTCATTATAATACTTGCACTGTCGTTTGAAATTTTTCTATTAGCTCTGACTTCATTTCTTCCATTAGCTTTAACATCTCTGCTGGAGAGCAATTTTCAGAGTCTCTTCAGACATCCGTTTTGGTCTTTACCTTCTTTCTTAATGGCCTTTTGTTTCCTTCCTGTATGATGTTCTGGATGTTATTCCACAACTCTTCCGATCTTCAGTCATTAGTGTGTAATGCATGACATCTGTTGAGATGATTTCTGAATTCAGATGGGATATGTTCAAGGTTAATTTTCTCCAGCTTCATAACTTACATAGCATTCGTCATTGAGTTTATCATACTATAGTGGCTTGTGTGTTGCTGTGATGCTCGAAGCTATGCCACTGGTATTTTAATTACCAGCAAGTACACCCATGGCAGACAGGTGTTAGCTGAGTTTCCAAACTAACACAAACTAGGACAAGAAGAGCTGGACTACTTGTGAATGTTTAGCCACTGAAAACCTTATGAATAGCAGTGGAGCACTGTCAGCACCAGAGAAATGTCAGATATAGTGCCGGAAGATGAGTCCCTCAGGTTGGAAAGCACTCAAAATATGACTTTGATTCATACTTTGTATGAATCTAGGAAAACTGAAAGTTGTCAAAAATGAAATAGAACACATAAAGATCAATGTTCTAGGTATTAATGAGCTGGAATGGATTGGTATTGGCCATGTTGGATCTGCTGGGAATGAAAAAGAGGAATGGTGTCACATTCATCATCAAAAACAGCATTTCAAGATGGATCTTGAAGTTCAGTGCTTTTGTGATAGGATAATATCCATAAGCCTACAAGGAAGTTCTGGTGTGGCGCTGTAGGATTGGTACTGGACCACAAGGTCGGTTTGAACTGCAAGGTTGGCAGTTAAGACTCACCAGCCGCTCCTCAGAAACCCTATACAGGTCACTATGAGTCAGAACTGACTTGATGGCACTTTACAACAACAAGGAAGACCTGTTATTATCATTATTCAAGTTTACACACCAACCACTAAAGCCAGTGAAGATGAAATTGAAAAATTCTACCAACTTCTCAGTCTGAAATTGATCAAAATGCAATCAAGATATATTGATAGTTACTGGTGATTGGAATGCAATAGTTGGAAATAAAGAGAAAGGGGGAGATCAGTAGTAGGGAAATACCATCTTGATGATAGAAGTAGTGCTGGAAATCTCATGATAGAATTTTGCAAGATCAATGACTCCTTCATTTCAAATACCTTTTTTAAACATCATAAAAGATGACTGTACATATATATGGACCTCACCAGATGGTATACACAGAAATCAAATAGACTGCATCTGTGGGGATAGATGATAGAAGTTATATATCATTAGCCAAAAGGAGGCTGTCTTGCAAGTTCAGGCTAAAGCTGATCTGTGATGGGTCAAACCTGATCCTTGCCTGAAAGCTGTCCTTTGTTGCTCCCTGGTTGGTTTGATTATGTGGAGAACGTTGGCCTGCACGACATGACCTGGTCGCTATTTCCCTGGGCCTTCGTGCAGATGGGTTCTCACTTTACCAGTGGAACAATGGCTCTTCCACAGGCTTAGTGCAATCTGTCAAAGAAATTTTTCCTTATTGTATGTTTTCAAGAATGGTGTACCTCTTCAGACAGCAGGTGTTTCAGGTGCCCTCACTTTGGGCCACCAGGTGAAGACGCACTCTAGTCACAAGAAATGGTTGGTCTTCTAGCTCGTTTCAGTGGGATCTATAGTGATGAGCACACTTGGGAACTTTATTTTTTTGATGGCTCCAGACTCATTTCACAGTTTAGGGGTATGTGGACTTTGGTTTGTTGACAGCTAATCTGCTAACTGTCTTCCTTACTATATGTTCAGAGTTTGGGGGGCGAGAGCAGGCTGCATGTCACAGGATAGAGAACATGAAGAGGCTCTTTTCAACCACACACAGTGGACTCTAAGATAGGTCAAACTAGCTAGAGCCACTTTTTTAAATTTATTTTTTAATGTGCTGTTTTGTCTAGGTGATATGAGCCTGGGGGAAGTGCTGGTATAGTGCCTGGGACACCTGATTCTCCCTGGGGGTAATGGCCTTCCACAGTCCTGTGTCCTGGCAGAACCATCTGGGTTTGCACAGGGTCCCCATGAGCACAGTCTCACCATATGTTCTGGAGCGGTTCCATACCTGCCTCCACCTGGAGGCTCTTCCAGCTCAGGATATCCACCACCCCTTTCTCAGTCACAGTGGCCTCTGCAGGAAGTTCTTTTTGGTCTCTTGTGAAGACACTGTGATACTCCTCACTGTGGCTGGTTCACAAACACATGTGCATGTCCTGGAGGATGATATTCTATACATGAGGTTGCTGGTCAGTCGGGTGTTGTGCAGATGTCATCTGCTGTGTTCCACCACAGTGTCCTCCAGTTGCATGTCTGTCAGCCACGATGCCACAGCTCAGTGGCTGCTCTAACCCTGTGAGTCACGGGCAGGTACTGTGTGTCTACTTCGTGCTGTTACAGACATGCGCTGCTTCAGGGGCGGAGACGCAGCATTGAACAGGGCTGTTGGACACAACCCCTCATCCCATGGTACTGTCCCACTTGTAGTGGGAAAACACCAAACAGAAGACACACCTTCTAAACTTTCTCAATTTGACAGGTGAAAAGTAGCCTGTGCTTTGCATTCCTCTTTTTAGGAGTGAGATAGAACCTTAATATATCTATGCTTACGGCCATTTCCTTTTCCTGGAGACATTATGCTCAGGCCTTAGTCTCTCTGCGATTATTGGTCATTAGCTATATATTTGGGCTCCTGGGGGAGGGGGGTGGCACCATAGGATCAGCACTGGACTGTGAAATACAAACCTACCAGCTGCTCCTCAGAAACCGTATCTATCAGGTGTCTCTGCCTCAGTCCACAGTGGGATGTGAGCAGCATTCCTGCCCACTCAACACCAGTTGTTCCCTCAGTTGTGATAGTCAAATCTGTCTTTTAGACATTGCCCAATGAAGGCCCCCTGAACTGCAGTTTTAAAATACGCAGGAAGACGTGACAGTGATAGTTTTCACCAGTTCTGTGCACACTGGGCTCACGGGACCAGTGAGGTAAGCTTGTCCTGATGGAAAATCCTGCCATCAGGGGTCAGCTGACACACCCCGGGGGTGGGGTGGGGCAGAGATACTGGCATATAAATGTGCAACAGGGCAAGAGGTCTGTTATTTAAACTGGATGTTTATCTCTTGGGTGTTTTAACATTTTTGGCTGTTTAGAAGAACACCGGTTCCCAAGCTGACTTATTTGCATGTGATATATTACACCAAGAGTGGCAGTGTGACTTTGACCAGGACTGAAGAGCCTTTTGCTGGTAAATGTTCATATGGAGGCTGACTGTACTCTAATACAGTAATACATGTGAGCTGACTTTGCTCCCCATAGGTCAGATTTTCATTCTCAGGCCTTATTTCATGCCCCACTTCCGTGAAGCCTGTCCTTTCCTGCCAGCACGTAGCTTCCCAGTTTATCAGGAAATGCATTTGGTTGGTTTTATTATCTTGACTCAGATGGACTTTGAGAGCGCAGATCATAGCTGCTGCAGCTGTGTGCTTTTCACCAGATCTGATCCTAGAGCAGTCTTCATTGTGCTAACGACCAAGGATGCGGCACATCAGTGTTGTTGTATCTAGTTCCTGTGTGCAAAATGGTTCCACATACAGGCTGCTCTTACATACATGGCTCTCCTGGCTACACGCGGCTGCTAGTAACCTGCTTTTAGTTCCTGATGAAGAGATACTTCTGCAGACCCTGGGAAATGGAGGCCTGGGATTGCCTATGGTAAGGGATGGCAAGCTTCAGAATGGGTGCTTGAACAAGCTCTCTACACTACACAATCTTCTTAGGAATTTGAAAATATAAATCTAGTGAAATATAGTAAAGCTAGCTCACCCCCGTTTCCTAGATGAAATGTTCTGGATGCAGCGCTCTAATGCTATCTGTCAGGGCTGCCATTTCAGACAACCTGTGATGACAGATCCTTCATCTTCCATGTAGATGGATTTCCCCCAGCTGAACAGAATTCTTAATTTTGAATAAAGTAAAAACATTTTCTCTAATATCAGCATTCTTCTGGTGTGGCGCTGTATGATAAACACTAGACCACAAAGTTAGTTTGAATTGTAAGGTTGGCAGTTCAAACTCACTAGCTGCTCCTCAGAAAACCCTGCATAGGGTCACTATGAGTCAGAACTGACTGAACAGCACTTAACAACAACAATAATATCAAATAAGTTTATTCCATTGGCTCTTTTTCCATTTTATATGCCCTAAGTTTGGAACTTTGCATTTCATTTACTCAAATTGTGACTTTTTGGTCTTTGTTTTTGTCTTTCAGCAAACGAGGATTCAGTGTGCGATCCTTCGGGACAGGGACCCATGTGAAGCTCCCAGGACCAGCCCCAGACAAGCCGAATGTCTACGATTTCAAAACCACATACGATCAGATGTACAATGATCTTCTTAGGAAAGACAAAGAACTGTATCCCCGAGGATGGCCCTTTAAGCCCCATGGTCATCTCTGGAGGTGTCCTGTGCTGCGTATGCCTCAACCTGGAGTTAGTTGTAGGCAGGCGTCCTTGGAGAAGCAGGAGGAGGTGGAAGCACTACTTCTCTCATTTGCTGAGTCATGGTGTATGCGGTGATGCAACACTTCACTCCCTCTGTTCCTCTTCTTTTCCTTTTCTTTTTTCTTTTTTTGAGAGAGATTTACATAATCCTCAAAACCACTTTTCTCTTCCCGGTGCTCACTGGATGGTCCCAGGACTCGAGCCATCTGGGCAGAGAACATCCCAGGGCACAAGACAAGTGAAGACCCTGCTGGTGCTGTCAGTCACGCAGAGGGTCTGACAGAACTGGGGATGGGGGCTGAGAGGAGGAGGAGGAGGAGGAGGGCGGGAGCCACAGATGCCATGTACCGCCACAGTGCAGGGCTGCTCTGTCCTCTGTGAGCGTGTGCACGCCTGTGTGTGCCTGTGTGCCTGCACATGGCGCTGGAGCTGCTTCACATGTGTCCCTGGTTCTGTGTTTAGAGGGATCAGGTAACGAGGGCCCATTTACTACCTACCAGTGTGTTAGCACCTTGTAACTTGACTGCATTCCAGGGAGAGTTCAAACAGACCGCATCTGCTGCTTAAGATGGATGTGAGAAGAAAAGGTATTTTAAACTATGTTTTTACGAATGTGACACTAAGTGTCTCGTGGTATGACAGGTGCCCCGTTGTCTGGCCAGGGCACCTCATGGTCCCCTCCACACTCACCCTAAAATCCTGGGCCCCCCTCATTGTGGAGCGTGATAGTTCTCACTGGGGCCCATGCGTGTGGGAATGTAACCGCAGTCAATATCTTCTTCATGTTGGCATTCTTGCCGTGTTCAATAAACTAAATGTATTCTCTGTACATCTGTAGATTATTTAGGTAGCCAGTGTGACCTTGGGGCCCTTCTAAATGGTGAACCCAGATCCTGCATCTCTGGCCTCTTGTGCCTTCTATGCTTACCACCACCGTTGGAGGGTGGATGTTGGGGGACTGCTGCGACAGGGACAGCGACAGCGACATCTCACTTCCTGTCATCCCTGTGGCTGGAGTTGTAGAGTGAGGAACCCTGGGAGGTAGCAGTGAGTAGAGTCCAAGGCCAGATAGGGCTCTAGAAGCAGAGGGAGTGCCATGGTTCCCACAGGGGGAATTTTAGAAGCATTTAGGACATATCCCTCAGTGAGCGGATTGCATCCTGTGAGGCCCAGCATCTTGGGTGAACCACCTGGTAATGCTCTGGGTTACCAGGAAGCAGCTCTCTGGAAGGCCATTCTTGTGTGTACCTATGAGTGAACTGCCCTTCCTCTTGCTTTGCTCTAGAAGCTTGATGACAAAGGCCCTTCCCGAGAATCTCATGCTGGGCTGGGTTCTTCCATGGTCTCACTCAGCCTCAGATTTGCATGGTTTAGCTGAGATCCTGGTGTGCTCTGCAAGACTGTCCTGCAGTTAGGTTAGCTCCACTCAGTGTGTAAACCTGGACCTGATGAGACGGGTGAAATGGAGACAGCAAGTAAAAGCACAGATGATCAGACTTGTAAACAAGGCTCATCCACTTTGGTACTAACAGTGACCTGGTTGCTGAGGAAGGGCAGCACTTTACACGGGTCTTTAAAAAAGACCGTCTCGCTTTGGGAGTCAAACCCACTGGGCTTGGAGTAGGTGTAGTGGCCTGCATGTCCTGAATACTGAAAGAAGGATCAGGGGTCAGCTTGTCAGAATTCAGAATGTCCTATATAGGATGACTTCGTAGAGGTAGGTGGTCTCCCTGCTAAGTGTTTGTCTGTGTGCTTGATGTGCACATGACTACTTTGGTGTGCATATGCACGTGTGTGCTGGGTGTGTGCATGTGTGTTTTGTGTTAGCACGTGCTCTTGTCGTCGGGGTGGGGGAGTGTGGCTGCTCAGGCTCTGTATTCTTTGTATGGCAAGGGACTTGTCCCCTCCCATGACACAAGGACCCAAGTCCCCACCTCACGCCATTCCTAAGAATTAAGAGGTTAGACCCTGGACCTTCGTTCATTGCACTCTCAATAAATTGTGGCCAATAGTCCCATCAGTAATATTGAAATACTTTGTTCTAAATCTTTGGCCATTATTGGATTTTGATTTTGTTTTTTTTTTCTCCAAGAGCAAAAGTCTGCTCTGAAGAATTTGAGAGATGCCCTTAACCCCTTTCTTAACTGTGACCCTGCTGCAGGGCAGCGATGCTGGGGTTATGGGGTCAGGATGACCCCTTGTTTAACTAAAACTGAGCTAGTTGTTTGTTCGCCCTAACCTTGGTTGATGAGTAATGTTAGGTTTCAATTTCCCTTATGGAACTCATCTATTAGTGTAATGTACACACGGACCAGGGGTGTGAAATGGAAATTCCATGATACTCCACAGATAGGTGGTGTGCTTTGTTCCATGAGGGCACTGTTTTTGATGACAACTTTGTTGTTAGGTGCTGTTGAGACAAATCTGACACAGATTCTATAGGACACAGCAGCCATGTCCCATAGGGTTTCCAAGGCTGCAGTCTTTATGGAGGGGCCCTGGTGAGGTGCTGTAAAATTAACCCTGGACTACAAGGTGGTTTTGAACTGCAAAGTTGGTGGTTCAGACTCAAACAGCCACTCCTCAGAAACCATATACGGGGTTGCTATGCATTGGAACCAACTCCACGGCACTTAAACAACAAACTATGGAGGGAAACCACTGCATCTTTTCTCCCTTGGATAAGCTGGTGGGTTCAAACCACAGACCTATTGGTTATCAGCTGAGCACTTAACCACTGCACCAACAGGGCTCCTTGATAACTTTGTTGTTAAGTGCTGTTGAGTCAGTTCCAACCCATAGCGACCCTGTATAGAGTTTTCTGAGGAGTGGCTGGTGAGCTTGAACCGCCGACCTTGTGTTTCAAACCAATTTAGCCTACAGTGCATTAGGATATAATTCACTCATTCAAACTGTAGAGTTCAGTGATTTGTAGTGTATTTACAAAGTGGTTACAACCATCATCACAATAAATATTAGAACATTTTTTTCCCAAAAAGAAAACATCTCTTCCCCACTTCCCCTCAACCCTCCCAACCCCAGGGGTCCCCTTCTCTACTACTTGTCTGTGGGTGTGCCTGTGTTGGCCCTTTCATAGAAAAGGAATCCGACAACATGTAGCTTTTGGTGCCTGACTTCTTGACAAATTATTATAAACATTCTTAGCAGGTGAACATTCTTGGCAGAATGTTTTCAAGGTTCTTTCATGTCATAGCATGTACTGAACTCTGCCCCTTCTCTTTCTTGACCATGAATTTTTTCCTTCTTTCCTTTGCTTTAGATTCATCTTGAATACAGCCTTGCACTTAAATGTTTTGCTTGGTGGGTTTTAACAGCCAATTCTAATGGATGAGGGTTTTGGGGGGGGGTGGGGGAATGTCTTTTTTTATTTTTTTTTTAGCACCAAGCCAGTTCCTATGGGTGAACACCCTTCCAGGGCCTTTTTCTTTTTGATGGAGAGGAGGCTGCAGTGAGGAAAGCTGAACTGAGCTTTGAAGAAGAGAGAAGTAGTTTTTGATTCTAAATGTAAATAAGTAGAATAGTGAAGGAAGACAGAGTCATAGGCCAAGAGTATCCATTTGTAAATTTAGGATAGATAGATACTCATTTAAAACCTCACAGCAAATACTGCTGCTGCTTTGTGAATTAGAAAATCACTTGTGTTAGAAAGGCACTATTTAACTGCATTTTAAAATGAATAAATATCTATTTATTCATTTCCATCTTCATTCGTCCTCTTTTTAGGGTTTGAATTAATTTACACACATCCTCATATCTTCCCTGTGCAATTCCTTGAGGTTAAAGGGGGGAAAAATGTTTTTAGGATTGGTAAATCTCCATCCTTGGCCTCTGGCCTCTGTCCTGGACAGAATGGGCACTGACTCACTTTCTGTCACTCCACACAGTCGTCACTCTCTGAGCCAGCATCCTGAAGCGGCTGTGCATTTCACCCACCTCTCGCTGTGTGCTCTCTCTCCTGTACCTACACAGTAGCCTGTGAAATACTGGTCTACTTTGGCTTGTACTTAAACTTCAGGAATTTAGAAAACAACTTTTGATAGAGTAGTAATGACCATGTGTAGAATGTCTGCCGGCTCAGTTCATCTGACCCCATGTCGAAAGTGGGGACAGACCTATCAGATGTGGAGTTTTAGGGGTGAGTACTGGAAGGCACTGAGCTGGTGGAGTGGCCTTGGCGGCTGGGGCATCAGTTCAGGAGACAGCCTTGGTGCTGGCCCATCTACTCAACAGCCTATGACTGCCCCAGCCCAGGTCAGCTCTGGTACGCGCATTGCTTTCTGCCTTTGGGAAATGAGACCCAATGCCATGCCTAGATGCTCAGAGCCAGCATGGGGGCTTCCCTTGGGTCTTCGAGTCTGTTTTATGCACCGGTCACTTTGCTCTAGTTCACACAATTTGCCACTTGTCCAGATAGGTCTTTTTCTTAGTATCCTGACCTTGAGCTCATAGCCCACAAGCTTTTTTTTTTGGTGTGGGCTCAGGGCACAATGAGTTAGGACTCCTGAGGGTCCTCCCAGACCCTTTCAGGAGATCCGGGAGCTTAAAACTGTTGGCATAATGATACTAAGATGCCAGTTGCCTTTCAGGAGTCTCTGATAGTGTTCAAGGGAATTTGTGGGTGCCGTTACCTCTGATAGCAGGACTGCATGTGTGCACATGTGTGTGGTCTTTGCTCCCGGCTGTAGACACCCCCTCAACTCAGCATTGGTTTCTAAGACAGTAAGCCCACGTCAGTAGAGGCTTAGGTGTTAACACCCATACCCCGGGAGGTTCTAAGACTGATGCTATTGCACCCCACCCCACCTTGCCACTGGCTCTCCTGTAGCCCTGACCTCTTCCTGCTTAGCTCAGGCTACCAAGCAAGGCGGTCCTCGCACTGTGGCACTACAGCCTTGTCCGGTGTGTGTGGGGGGGGGCACATGAAGCCCCTGGCGGCACATCTCAGCCTTGTCAATGCTTGGTGGAGGCCTTAAGGACCGATCACATCTACCTTGTCCCTGGGTACCTTGTGTTCATCACAGGCCAGGCGCTGCTTGTGTCTTAGATGTCCCCTCAGGTGTGTGTGGGGGCGGTTCTCCGGTGTCCTCACCTATGCAATAGTGTCACAGTGTCAAATTCAGAAGGTCAGTGTCCACAGATACGACATCAGAGAGCAGGGTCATCTAGGAGCTCCGGGGCGGTTTAAACGAGCTCAGAACAAGGCTGAGCTGGTGCTAAAAGGGGGGCTGTTCCAGCTCACATAGGATGGCCCAGAAGCACCTGGAGCTGGGCAGTCAGGGAAGGGTCTGTAGGCCCTTTCCTTTGTGGAAGGAATTGGATGGGCCAGGTGTGTGGGCCCTGGCAGAAAAGAGCAGAACTGTCCTTACAGGGGCAGGGAACCTTCTGCTGACTTGATCCTGATATTAGGTCCTATACACAAGAGCGGTTTCAGAGGGCAGAGGTGGACAGCCAGGGAGTGGCAGGGAAGGGGGTCTTGTTAGTGAGTGGGATGTGAGGTAGAAGAGGGCCCGGAGGGTGAGTCCCAGAGCCTTGGTAGAGCAGCCAACAGACAGAGGTCTTTGCCTCATGCATAGTGTCTGATGGCTCTAAACACAGCCCTTCGGTATTTGACACATAGTGACACTCCTGCATCTTCAGGGCTCTGTGCTGGGGCATGCCAGTCCCGTCATGAGGCCACAGCCCTCAGGCACCTGTCTTCATGTGCAGCTTCAGAGAGGCACCCTGTGGGCTGGGAATCCCACCCCAAGCCTCACATCCCCAGGTCTGGCCCTGGTCTGACTGTGTCCAACAGAAACGTGCCTCTGCCACGCATGTCTTGTGTATCAGCACCACCCTGGGCTGCTGTCCTCTTTCTTTGCGAGGTTTTGGAGACATCACAGGGTGTTTTATGACCTCACCTCCCTCTAAACAAGGCCTCAGGGGTGTGCGTACTTGGGAAGGGCCCCTCTCCTCCAGCTGACTTTGGGAAGGTCCTGACCAATTGCCCTAGGCTGAGCTGGGGTTTCTGAGTCTTGGTGGATAGCTGAGGAGTAGCAGATGTGTACAGTTCTGTGAGTCCAGAGCAACCTCCAGTAGGCATGTGACTCAGGGCTCCCTTGTTGGCCTTTAACTGGAGGGTGGGTGGGGTTTTGCTGAATGCCGTTCTCTGGCTTTAGCCACTTTCCTCTGCTGCCCTTTGCTATTGGGGACACTCCAGACTTCCAAGTAGCCAGAGTAAATAGAACTCAAAGTCTCGTAAGGAGAAACGTTACTGCCTATTGCTGTAAGCCATCCTTTATGCAGCCCTGCAAAATTTGTGCTGAAAACAGTAGTAACTCAGGACAGGTGAGGAGCCAGGGGTGATAGATTTCCAGGGAAATAGCATCCATCACTCTTTCCATTGGTTCGCCTTACTTCCTCAGCCTGGTTTCCTTGTTGATGGTGAGTCCCACTCTTAGATTTTACTTCTCTACTGTGCTTGTTTCTGGGAATGGTTTAAAGCCTCAAGCTAGATTCCTACCATGGAAGACAGACGGGGCCTGGCGATCTCCTGAAAACCAGCCACTGAAACCCCTGTGCTGGAGCCCAGTTCTACTCTGACGCATAGGGGATCACCAGGGGTTGAGGTTTGTAGACACAACTACTCACTCTTAGTGTCCTGTGGCCTCAGCTGGGAGCTGCACAGTCCCCAGGTGTTGCCCTGCAGAGCCCTCCCCAGGGAGGACAGCCTCTTTGGATGATGAGTACCTGACAGTTAAGTTCTTTGTAAAAACTGCATTGTCATGAGACTCACAGCCCCAGTGCCATCCTTTAGACAAGGGGTGGGAAGCTTTTTTCTGCCAAAACTTTATAACATTATTCCAGACCATACAAAATGATCAACATAAAAATTAGCCCTCTGTAGTCAAACATTTAATTAACTCACCCCTAATGTGACTGCTGGATCTGTGGTTGCCTTGGCAGGGCCAGACCAAATGATTCCCCAGGCCTTATATGACCCACGGGTTGAATGTTCCCCACCCCTGCTTCAGACAGAGGTATGCATTTTATGTCAGCTTCATGGAAAAACAATGTGTTTTTCTATAAATCACTAAATAGAACAGAGGGGGCAGTCCATTCTTTTTTTTACCTCAACCCAAAGTGTTTGGCACAAGATAACCCAGAGCTGGGGTACTGAAACCAGTAGCACAGGCACACTGACCCAGGCCTCAAGCCCCTGCATGGGGAAGAGCCAGAGTTCCAGAACATTCTCAGCCCACGGAACTCCTTACTTTAATGGTAGACATTAGGTCTGATATGCTAGGATTCTTACATTCACTTCATAACAGGCTAATTTGCTACATTTTGCTGGGTCAGCTTTGCAGACTTAGTCAGCTTTCCATGCGTACCTTATTTCTCCAAATCAGTGTGCTCTGACTAGGGACTCGGTTTTCTTCATAAAATGTTTGGGATTTGATCTCCTTTTGAGACATTTCTGTAGAAATAATTTGGTGTTGCAGACTAAATCATAATTTTACTTTTGCTCAGAAAGGAAAGGGAAACAACCCAGAACTTTTATTAAAATGCTCCAAGCAAGCATAAAATACTCCAAGTAAAAATTACTTAATTTGGTTTTATTTTGAAAATTCCTAATTATGATGCTAACCTAAAGCAGCCAGCGGGAGGCAGTATATCTATTTCAAAACACAAAGACTAAAGATATTTTTCCTCTCTTATTTTCTCTTAGTTTCCCAACCAATATTTGTTTTAAATTTAGGACTTTTAGCCACATTTCTCTCAAATGTAAATAACTATAGTGTGGTATTGCTGCTCGGGTTTTCCCTAGTTAGACAGATAGTAATCTACCATTTTTACTTAAAAATCTAGATCTTGTTAATTGAGCAACATAATTTGATACTGGTGTATTTGTGAAAACTATCTTATAATCCGTTTGCTTTGGTTTAATATTCAGGCAAATTAAAAGACAGTTAATGGAACATAAAGTTCTTCCCTGGTAGAAACTTCTGTTCTGGCTCTCCATGCAGAATAGAGATCGTTCAGCAGAGCAGAGTTCTTTCCAGCAGTGACTCCTTGAACTTTGAACTATACTGGCTTTGAACTACACTGGCTCTAGCCCTGGAGCATCCTGGGACCTTTGCCTCCATAGAGTGAGGTGCTATAATATCTAATGTGTAATTTATCAACACAGTCCAGGGCTACAATAGACATACAGTGTATATAAAGCACACCATATGCTGTAGTCAGGTGCTGTAAGACAATGTTGTTGTTAAGTACCATCTAGTGGATTCCAACCCATAGTGACCCTGTATAGGATTTCTGAGAAGCGCCTGGTGAGCTTGAACCGCTGACTCTCAGTTCAAACCGACTTTGCAGTCCAGCAGATTAACCCACAGTGCCACGCTGCACAGTGTCTTTTCTGTAAGTGCTCCAGTAGACACCCACAACATCAGGAAGACTTTCCAGTCCCAGTGGACTGTCTTCCTGCAGACACTTCATGGAGCTGAGACTCGGTCAGGTCTCTACCTAAGGAGCAGATTTGCTTGTTCCTTGATAACAGTGACCTTTGGATGCTTGATCAGGAGCTGTCTTGAGGGACAGGTATCCTGCCATGTCCCCACCAGCATGTTGCTTTCTTAGAAGCAACAGTGGCTCAATGACCACCAAAGCTGCTTTCAAAGCTGTGGTCTGCATTTTGTTTTTATATGAGTTGGGGGCGCAGTGTATGTCTGAGGAGAACCCATGGAGAAGAGCATGGTTCTTGCTGGTGACTTTGGAGTGAAGGTTTACAGAACAGATCAGTTTTTCATTCATCCTCTTGTTTCCTATCATTGACTGCATGGAGTTTTGCTGTGTCACTATAAGCATTGGACTGCTAATCATAAGGTTGACAGTTTGGACCCACCGGCCGCTCCTTGGAAACTAACTGGAAGGCACTTCACAATAATGTAACTCCTCATCTCACTTCTGTTTCCTGTTTCCCTTCCTCCTCTTCCTCTCCTCACCCTTCTGAACTCTGTCCTGGTTGAATATTCTGAGGACTGCTATTACGCTCCCTAGTGGTGGGGTTCCTCTTATAGGCCTGTCTGTTGGTTGGCTGAACATTGAGCCATAGGGCTGAGTTCATTTCCAGACCTGAACGGTGGCTAAGAGTCATTAGTCTCTTGTCCTAAGCCTAGTATTCTATTTTATTTTTTATAACATGATTTTTTTACTCCACATTTTTCTTCCACTTTTTCCAAGACCACCTAATTGTGATCCCTTTCAGAGCAGTTGGTAGCTGGGCACCATCTAGTTCTGATCTCAGGGTCGTGAAGGCTGATGGTCAGGTGTCCATTAGTCCGTTGGATAATTGGTTCCCCTCATCTTTCATTTTCTTCATTCTTTACTCTGGACAAGAGAGACCAATAGTAGTCTTATTGTTAAGTGCCAATGAGTTGGTTCCAACCCATAGCGACCCTGTATAGGGTTTCCAAGGTGTGGCTGGTGAGCTTGAACTGCTGACCTTGTGGTTCAAAGCGACTTTGCAGACCCGCACATTAACTCACAGCACCACACCAGGACTCCAATAGTAGAAGTGAAAAACCACTTACATGAGTTTTTAAAATTCCAGTTGCTACTCACCAAAATAGGATTTAGAACATTGTCATTGTGAACTATGTTATGCTAATTAACCTTGGCATTCCACCCCACCCCCACCCAAGCGTTGCTGCTGACTTTTTAACAGGTATCCATAGAGTCCATGTGCAAGGACATCCTCTGGGGGCCCCCAGGGCCTCTGAGAGCCCCTCAGGATTTCTCAAAGCCACTGCTTCCATACGTATGTCTGCCATCACACCAGGAACTGAGCACTTTCCAAAAGCAGCTGTCACATGGGACACACTTTACAAAACACCAGGTTAGACTGAATTCTGCTTTCCTCCTGCATCTTGAACTATCAGGAAATTAGTCAAGTCAGGTGAGCTCCTCTGCTCTGGGATCCTTTGAATGAAGTGTTTCCTGAAATGAGTTTAGAGGACGTTAGCGTTCTGTTTTGTAGCAAGTCTTTGAGTTGGGCTATCAGTGCCACACAGACGGCTGTGGGTCAGATAGCACTGCACGCCTCTTGCAGCTGGGCTTTAAGCATCTCTAGAGAGTGGGCGGAGTGGCAGAGGTCCCTGGGAGGATAAGGCTTGGTTGGGGGCTGAGGGTGTGCAGGCAGGAGCTCAGCATGGGAGCATGCACTGACTATAGCAAGTTAGAGAGCAAGTGTGTGTTTTGTCCTTTGCAGTTCTATTTGGTAGCTTGAGTCTAATTTAAGCCAGGTGGCTGTTACTTTGCTCTTTTGAGAGACCTTATCAATAGCACCTGCTTTGGTTAATGTTGTCTTCTCTCTTTGCCCTGCTTGGTTCCCAGTGCTATATGACGGGGTGGGCTACAAGGAGGCACTTTGTAGCATCAGCAAGATCTACGGTGACTGGTGTACTTCAAGGCCGGGTGGAGCATGCACTGGAGGTGAATGTGCTTGACGTTTCTGTTTTTCATAGAAGTAATAATTTAAAGTGCCCACGTCAAGTTGGTTCTGTGACCCCGTATAGTGTTTCTGAGGCTGTTGGGGTTTGCAGGAGCAGAAAGCCTCTTCCTGAAAAATGAGATGATGTTGACACTTTTTTGCAACCTCGTTTTTTGAATTAACAGCTTTGGTGTCATCTGTCCCGGTGATGCTGTTGTGCCTTTTCACGCTTGTGTTTCTTTAAGGTCAGCGTGTAATTCACATGGAATTTCCATCTGAGGTCTCCAACGGAGCTTGTTCTCTTCCTGGTGTGGTAGCTTTGTGAGGCCTGGTCCCATAGGGGCACAAGGGACTCACATATAACATGCAAGGATCCCCACAACACCCAGACACCCCGCATAATACACGAGCCCCACACGGCAGCACTTGAGGACCATCACAGTCTAGGGGAGCCCCACAACATGCCCCTCCCAGGTGGGCTGAACCTCCCAGTGCTTCTGGTTGAGTCAGGGAGGCATTTTTTGTTTTATTTTGCTTTTTCAAGGCCAGTGGTGTTGACATTTAAACCATAATGTTGTCCCAGCAGATTATACGTGAAGGAGGGGTTGTGTCCGTCTCACACTGCGAGACATAACTGGTTGGAGCGTTTAGAGCCTTTGTTACTGTGCCTGCCAGGGGCCCAGAGCACCATCCAGTCTTACTGGTCTGTCCCCCAGACCTCAGTGGGTGGAAACCACCCTTCAACAAGAGCAGGGAGGGCAATGGAAGTGTCCCCATGAGGACTCGTGACGATCCACTGGAGGGTGATGGGGGTGGGGTGAGGCTGAGGGGTAGGCAGTCTGTGCTTAGCTATCCAGTGTCACCAGCACAGTGAGGTTCCTTGCTGCTGGGGCCACCTGTTCCTTTCTGCCTTGTGCCCAGGTTCTGCCATCAGGCACCCTGGGATGGGAGGGAGTCTAGGGCCAGCACAAGAGGACAGGGCTGTGAAGGTGTGACCTGCCTTGGGGTGGGAAGCATGAGCGGATCCTCACTGGACCTCATCCTCTGACCTGGACCTTCGGAAGGGTGTGGGCAGCACAGACACTGAAGTGTGCTTACCTGAGTGTGATGGAGCTCCAAAGCCTGGCCTGATGTGTGACCGCCAGGGTGCATCCTGGGCTAGTGACAGTGGCTTGTGAGGACACAGTAGGGCCCTGTGGCTGGCACTGGCCCCTGAGCCTGTTGAAGTCACAGAAATCCATCCTTAAAGCTCTTTTCCCAACTGAAGAGTTCTTGCTTTATGTCTTATGATTTGATTTGTTCAAACTTGCAGTTGGAGGTTGTATTGGATGATGGGGGTTTCATAAAGGTGAGCCGAATCAAGCTTGGGCTGTGGTGGCTGCCTGGCAGCCTCCGCTCACGGTCAGCTTGGCCCTCACTGAGGGGGAGCCCCTGGCTGGAGGCAGGCTGTGTGCCAGTGGTACCTTTGAACCCACCATGGCCTGGCCTGGTGCCTGCAGACACCACAGGTCTGGCAGGATTTCAGTGCTTTGTAGCAGGGTGCAGCTGTGGCCTTTGTACATCTCAGTGTTGATGGCAGCCCCTCAGCAAACATAGGATGAAGCTGGCCTGGGGACGCCTCCCTCTGAAGGCCTGATTTCCAGCAGCCATTAGCTTTTGGTCAGACAAGACTTTAACGAAACCACTGGGCTAAGTTTAAAACCCCAGTTAAGTGACACAGAGGCCCTTGCTCTGACCTCCAGGTCCTGGTATTCAGCTGCACAGTGGGGGCTTCAGGGTAGGTGGTGATCCCGGCCTCCAGCTTAGCTCCCGGCCCAGCAGTGGGCAAGGAACCAACCAGTAGTGTATTCTGACTCCCACAATTGCTAGGAGAGGAACCCAGGGGGCAGCCCATGGGGGTGGGGATCCTATAGGCTCCTGGGGCCAGCAGCCCTGCACGTACCCTACCCACCACTCAGCTCGAGTTGTGTCTCGACTTTAGGGAGATGTGCTCTCAGTACCCCAACTCAGCGCTTCCTTGGAGGTTTATGTGAAGCTCAGTCGATTTCATTTTGGATGTTCTCACCCTTCGCTGGCTTCCCAGAGCCCCAGGGGCGTGCCTGGTGACCTCTGTTTTGTTGCATGGGTGCTAAGCTTAGCCCTGGGAGCTGGGGTGAAGGGTGTCAATTGATGATGACTCAGCCCAGGATAGTTAGACCTGAAGGAAGCCCCTGCCAGAGTGCCTGATGACGTTCCCTGAGGGCAGTTTGTGGCATCCAGGAGGGGTTGAAGAAGTCTGGGGTGCCCCTTCTGCACCGACAGGTTGTAAGCATTTTTTATTTCTTGGTGATACAGCATGAATGGGGGACTGAGGGGGGTGTACCCTTGGTCTAACCTCTCTCTGGGTTTGGCTTCAGTCTCCACCTCCTGCCATCTTCCTTCCTGATAGATGCTTTGAGAATTACTTCATCCTCATGTGGTCCACTGAGACCCTGGGAATGCCTGTGGTGGGCACCAGCTCTAAGAATCAACCACAACCCTGCTTCCACCTCTCATTCCTCTCAGCCCCTGCTCCCTACCTCCTAATCCTCAGGCAGGCCGGTGCTTGGGCTCAGTCACTTCTATTCTCTATCCCTGGCTCATCACTGACATCCAGGAGTGAGCGAGCAATCCCCATTGGACACTTGGTCCACTTGGATAGCACTGTTGGGTCTCAGTACTGAGAAATCCCCTTCTTACACCCACCTTCCATGCAGTATGGGGCCATCGGCGGCAGATCCTGCACTCCCCTCTGGCCATGTGTTGGGATGGGCATGGCGTCCAACGAAACAAACACCGCCCCTGTTGCAACAGGGGAGTGTGGCTTTACTCACGTGCCTGGAACCCCTCGGTGACCTCTACTGGACCCTGTCCTCAGCAGCCCTACTCTTGTGCAGTACTTGTAGCCATAGGGTGATTCTTCCTTTGGGCCTGTCCTCACTGCTTCATGTGGTCTCTAGGGGCATCTAGATATGGTCCTGGCCCCATGATATGAAGTAGAGTTTTAAGATTAGTTTGCAACTGCATTCCTAAGTGTGCACTGACACTGGGCTCCAGCACAGCGTCCTGTGGGGCTTTTAGAACTTGTCCCTGGTGCTCAGGCGACACCCTACATCTCTAGGGATTTGCCAGAAAACAATGTGAAATGGCCACTAACCCAACCCCCTGCTGTCGGGCCGATTTCAACTCATAGTGACTTTGCAGGACCGTAGAACAGTTCCATGGATTTTCGAGGCTGAAAATCTTTACAGAAACAGGTGCCCTCATCTTTCTTCTGGGAGCAACTGGTGGGTTTACCACCAACCTTTCCATTCGCAGTGCTACCACCAGGGCTCCTGAAAGGGCCATGACTACTGCCCTGTTACAGCAGTGGAGTCCTAGTGTGGTGCTGTGGGATCAGCACTGGACTGCTAACCTCAAGGTTGGCAGCTCAAACCCAGCAACTGCTCCTCAGAAACCCTATACAGGGTCACCATGAGTTGGAACGGACTTGAGCGGGCTGAGTAAAAACATTAAAGCAAATGACCCTCCTTTTTGATCTCTAAACTAGATGCTTCCCTTAAAGGGAATCTCAAGTTTGTTTCCTTTATGTAAATGTCCGGAGGGTAAGTGAAGGGGCTCAGGTTTGGGAGGACATGGAACCTGTTCCCGACCTGGTAGAGAAACGTGTCCTGACTCCATGGTACTGTTGCTCTCCCCCCACCCCCACTCCTGCAGGAATAGACCATGCCTCCCACTCTGAGGTGGGGACCTGGGAGTGGGGGCAAAGGGAGGTTAGGAAAGGCAGGTGTGGGGCTGACCAGAATCTTGGTTACCCCAAGACTGCCCATCTCTCCCCTCTCTGCAGCTGACATCAGACCACAGTATGGACTGTCCTTGGGTCCCTTCTCCACCAGACTCATTCTGAATGTTTAGATGTGTTCTGGAAGTCGGGCCTGGTCACCACAGGGCCTCACTGGAGCAACCAGGGGCCACAGCTTCCTGGCCAGGTGGGGAGTATCCATTGAGCCTGACTAGAATGCCAAGAGCCAAAAGCACCAAGGTGGGTGATGATCAGGTGTCATTTTTACATTTTTGTTTGGAATAAACTTTTTAGAGCAGTTTTAGGTTAGGGAGAAAGATGAGGCTTTCTACTCCCATGAAGATTTACAGCCTCGGAAACCCTATACATGGTTTCTGTGAGTGAGAACCGACTCCATAGCACATAACAAAAAAAAATTTTTGGTTTGCAGAAAATCCGGAGTCCCCATGAGGCCCCCCACCCCCTTTTCCCACAGCAGGTATCTTTGTTACTAACACAGCTGTGTAACATTGTTACAACGCATGATCTGAGCTTCTCAGGGTGATTCCCAAGTTGACATTGTCCATTCTGTGTGTGCAGAGGAATGGGTTTTGAGAAAAGCATCACGTGCGTTTACCATTGCAAGGTCTTTTCACTTAGTTTCCCTGCTTCAAAAGGCCTGGTGCCTACTGTTGTTTTTAGTCTGAATGATAGGAAATTACTTTAAATGAGTTTATTTCAATAATGACCACTTAAAACCTAGGAAAGACATTCAGTGTACCACTTAGAACTCCTGAATAAGCTTGTCTGCTTCTTGAATTTAGGCTAACGAGATCATAGATGTCTGTCTGGAATGAGTCGCATGTAGGCTCCTAAAGGCTGCTGGGATTCATGGTGTGGGGACTTGATCTCTGAGGTCCCCTCCCTGGAGACCCCAGAAGTTTTGACATGACCCTTGGGGTTGGGTAGGGATTGTGGACCTGCCTAAAGGCCTCTCCCAGCTCAGGGCTCAGTGAACTCGGGGTCCCCCTACTCAACCCATTTGTGTGTAGTAAGTACCCTTGAGTGTTCTGCTAGCTACTAGATCCCATGAGGCCTTGGGCCAGGCCTAGTCTCCTCCTTGTACCCACCTGGACTGCTTCCTGTCTGATTGGTTTTGTGTCATCGATGGCCTTTTTTCAGGTCCTGTCATCAGCACCTTTTCTGTTTTGTGTATGTTGTAACTCGCCTGGACTTGGATTCAGGGAAACCAGCTCACTGTGTCCAGCCAGGGGCTGGATGTGTGAGCAGCTCTTTGGGTAGCCTTGGGATGGGGTGACTCATAGCTGTCAGCACAAGACAGACACCCAGGAGAACCTGGTGCCAGGTCTGTGCTTCCTGTGAGCCTGGGGGGGGGGGGGGGGGCGGGTACCAAGTGTGTTAGAAATCTTGTCTTCTGCTGATAGCGGGGGCTTGGGCCATCGGGACAGCAATGACCCCATCAGCTGGAGTTGAGCCTTTCCCCCATGACCAGCAAGTGGGGCTGGTGGGGAGGGGAGGCCAGGGGATGGAACACCAGACCTGGAGTTGGAAACACAGGAAATCCAAAGCTTTCATCTGAAGTTCCTTGACGCTGGCATTCAGATACACACAGAATGGCATCTTACATATGTTGGACAGAAATAAGAGAATCAAGCCCCGGCCAGAAAGGTTCCAGAACTGCAAAGACCTATTTGATTTGATCCTCACCTGTGAGGAGCGAGTCTACGACCAAGTGGTGGAAGGTAGGCAGGGGGTTGTGGTGTACACTACACGAGCAGATCCCTCTAGCAGGGACTGGGACCCGGGAGACCTCCTCTGTCACTGCTTCTGATGCTCTGGACACTTCCAGGGTCCCTGCCAGCTCTACAACTGTTGAGCTCCTATGGGCAAGAGAAGGCCTCGGGCCTCCCACAGCCAAAGGCCCACCAACTACTGTATGCACCATGCTGAGGGTGTAGGGTCCTAGCCAGGCCAGGCTTGTCTTCTGCTTGTGGTTGGGGTCTTGCCTGATCCCAGAACCAGTCAGTGATGTGAGGTTAAGAATCCGGCAGAGCTCCATGAATCTATCACGTCCCCTCTTGATGAATTGATTCCCTGAATGGGTGGCCGGGGTCCTGGTTTAGTGTTTGGGTGCTGTGATTCCATGCTAGGAATAACTGAGGACTGGCAAGGGGGACTTGTGAGCCTCCTGGCCTCCCCCTGAGCCTCAGCCTTTTGGCTCTGTCCCATCAGATCTGAATTCCCGGGAGCAGGAGACCTGCCAGCCAGTGCATGTCATCAACGTGGACATCCAGGACAACCACGAGGAGGCCACCCTGGGGGCCTTCCTCATCTGTGAGCTGTGTCAGTGTGTGAGTACCAGTAAACCCAAGCCCCAAATGCAGGCCCCTCCAGGCAGGCCTAGCTCCCGGAGGGGTGAGTCAGGTGGTTATGAACCTGCGAGTCTCGCTCTCTGGCTCAGCTATGGTGGTCACCTCATGGCTCTGTTTGGGTGGGCAAGTGTGGGCTTTCAGACCATTACTGTCCAGTTCCCTGTGCTCACCTGTGGAGTGGGATGATCCTAGCTGATACCGGACATGGTGTGAGCTTTGCCATGCCCGGACCCAAGAGGCCCTGCCAGCTTAGGCACTCGCTGTAGTGGTCTCTGCCTCTCTCTGGGTGCTACCGCACTCTTCTCCTCTCCATGCCAGGCCCATGAGGGCAGTGGCATTGCTGTGGGAGTTTATCAACTCTGCCATCTACAGATCCAACACACAGAGGACATGGAGAACGAGATTGACGAGCTGCTGCAGGAGTTTGAGGAGAAGAGTGGCCGGGCCTTCCTGCACACTGTCTGCTTCTACTGATGGTGCTGTGGACCCTGCCTCAGACCCCCTTGGACCCTCGCCGCCTGGGAGCGTCTGCACACTGTCTGCTTCCACTGATGTGGCTCCGTGGAGCCCGCCACCTCGGCGCTTCCTTTGTGAATACTGTTCCTTCTCAATTTTGTTTTTACTTCTAGATATTCTGCCAGTGGGTGGTAGTCTTACCAAATCAATTGTACATATGAAATGAGAAGACATACATCAATGTCATATTGAAAAACAATCAAGTTTTTTCTATCCCACTTGTACCTGAGTGGGATATTGATTACACAGATTTTTTTTTTCCCTTTAACCAAAAAAAAAAAAGAAAAGAAAGCGGTTTATAGGACCTTTTCCCAACATGTATGTGTCTTTAGTTGTGCGAGCCTTTCTTTGTCTCCCTCTCACTGGCTGAACTGTACAAATAACCCAAATAAAGCAATGGACTGTGTATTCTCACAAAGACCCTGGACTCGTCCTGTAATTACATGACCAGCTCATTTCTGCTGTCCCAACCCTGGGGCCTTGGCCTTGCTGGCTGGGTGCTTTGGGTGCTTCCTGTGCAGGGAGCAAGTGGGGGACACATCTTCCTCAGGTGGGGCACTGCAACAGAAGTGTGATGGCCACTGCTGCTAAAATCAAAGCATAGATGACATGGGAGTCTACACTGGTGGTTGGTGGGGGAGGTGGGGAGCTTGTGGTCTCAGCATGTTCTCAGTTTGATCCCTTGAGTCCTCAAGTCCTCAAGCCCTGACTTGAGACTCTATAAGACTTTGTCATGTCAAGACTCCCCCTCTCCCACTTCCTATAGGAAGCTGACCTGCCCCCAGTTAGGGCCACTGGGCATGGCAGCTGGATACAGGCCTGAATGGAGTGGCAGTCTCTGCCCCTGTGAATCTGCTCCCTAGGCTGGGATTGGCTGTCCTGCTGAGTTCCTCCGTCATTTCACTTCCTCAGTGAGCTGCCTCCTAGTTTCCCATTGTGGGAAGACCCCTTGGGGACCCTATGGAGAAAGACTGAGCACATACACGACCCAATTTGGCTTCCACCATGCGGACCCTGACCTGTCTCAGAGCGAAGGTTTCCACAGAGGGACCCCTCCCCAGGCTGTTGCATTCATTGCGCACATCGCAGAACACAGCCAAGACTGAACTGCTTAGACCCTCCTCTCAATGTCTGGGAGGAGACCTGCACACCCACCCACACCAGGCCGCCTCCAGCCTTTGCTGACCCAGGTAACCACCACCCTCCCCTAGCCTACCTGCCTGCACCTTCCCCCCGGGCCATGGCTTTGAGGTGACCTCTATGGGGCTGTTTGATTAAGCCAAGAGCCCCTCACCCAGTAACTTAGTGGCTGGAAATCCTGCTGAGCAGTGGCCTGGTCGCACTGGAAGAAGCCTCATGCCTGAGGCACCTTCTGCGAGCCCCCACTTTCGAGAATGATCCATCTGGCATCTGGCCACCCGGGGGTCCCAGGAGCTGACTAGTTGACCCAGGTTGGTCAGAACAAACGGGGGCGGGACCTGGAACTGATGTCTCTGAGGAGGGGTCTTGGCCCCAATCATGGGGTGAAAGTCAAAAGCGAAGACCGAAGAGACCCGCTTGCGCCCCGACCCCGTCTCTTTCCCAGTCTCCTGGCAGGCGCGGGCGCGTAGTTCTCCCGGGAGGCGGCGGGAGGCGGGAAGAGGGAGGAGGGAGGGGGCCGGAGCCGGGAGCCGAGCGCAGGGAGGACCGGAGGGCGGAGCGGAGCGCAGCGGGCGCGGGCAGCGCGGCGGGCCGGACGGACGGAACAACCCCAGGAGCAGCCCCCTCGTCTTGGCGCCCCAGCCTCCTCCCCCCGGCCGGCGACGAGATTGCGGCGGGCGGCGGTAGCGGCGCGGGCCCCAGAGGCGCTGACCTCTGCGGAGGCGGCGGGGGCTCAGCATCGGGCCG
>NW_006408691.1:1169992-1189618 GCF_000296735.1 Chrysochloris asiatica | reverse complement strand
CGGGGCCGGGGGGCGGCGCTCAGGCCCGGCCCGGCCCCGCCCGATGCCCATGAGCGCGAACACCATGATCTTCATGATTCTGGGGGCGTCGGTCGTGATGGTGAGCGGAGGGGCCCCCGCGCGCTCCCGCCGCCCTCGCACCGCCCCATCCCCCGCCTTGTTTACAGCCGGCCTACCGGCCTCCCCACCGCCCGGCCCCCCAGGCCGTCCTGCGCCCCCCGCCAGTTTCTCCACCCCCCTTGCCTGCTCTTTTCCCCGCCCCCCCTTAGCCTGCACCCCACCCCGCCTGCGCTCCTCCCACTCTCGCTGCTCCCCCCCTCCAGCGCTCCCGTCCGGCCTCCCCCCGCGGCGCCCCCCTCCCCGGCGCCCGGCGCTCGGCACCGACCCGACATGGGCTCTTCTAGGCCATCGCGTGCTTGATGGACATGAACGCGCTGCTGGACCGATTCCACAACTACATCCTCCCGCACCTACGGGGCGAGGACCGCGTCTGCCACTGCAACTGCGGCCGGTGAGTCCGCGCCCGTCCGCGGGCACAACACGCGCGACCGCACAGGTGCGGGAGTCCCTCCAGGCCGCGCGGGGTCGGGGAGTCGCGGGGACCCGGGCCCAGGTGCAGATGGGGGAGGGGCGAGCTGGCTCCGGGAGGGGCCTCCAGAGTCAGCGGCGCCCAGAGCCAGAAGTCTCCCGTCGGAGCAGCCTCCCAGCGCGGTTAGAGAAAGGGCCGCCCGTGCGGGCAATGGGCCCAACTGGTCCGGCCTCCTGGCCCAGTCCGGTCAGGGCCTGCGCACAGGCAATGCACGCCGCCCGCACGCCTCGCGTCTCCCTTGGCCGTGTGCTGTGTGCACACTGACTTCTATGAGCCCAGGTGCAGGGAAGTGCCGAAGGTCAAAGTGGGAAAGGCCAGAACCCCCCTCATTGTACAAAGGAGGAAACTGAGGCAGGGATGGGGCTTACTCAAGGTCACTGGAAAGTGGGGAGGGTTATCCTGTGCTCTGTGGTGACGGGTTCTCTTGGCCATGCATGTTTGTACGTCAGTGTACGAAATAAACATCTTCTCACCAGACGCGCATGTGTGTACCGTCTGTGCATATACATGTGCGTCCACACAGCGCACGCGCACGCAGGATGCACACTCACACTTAAACACGGTGACCCTTGTGCTCCTACTGACACATGGGAACAAGGACAGAGACCCACCCAAGGTCACACAGCCGGTGGGGGTGGGGGTGCAAGCCGGTGTGCGCAAGAGCTGGGCAGAGGGGACCAGGATCGTGCATGCCTGCTCAGCGTGCTCCACACTCATGGGGGACATGTGTGTCGGCACAAGACACAGACCTGAGAGCAGGTGCAGAGGATGTACTGGGCATGGGGACTGAGGAGACCCAAAACCCCAAGAGGAAATGATTGGGTAGCGACACTCTCCCAGAGTCTGAGGTCCTGTGGGGCACACATTTCACACGGCTTGTCCAGCAGTAAAGGACCAGCGAGGTGTCAGCTCCTTAATTTCTTGGAGCCACAACTGGGGTAGGATGTAAATCAGGGAGATCCCAAAATGCTCCCCAGAGCTCTCCAGCACACGCAACATGCCTCCTGACGTGTGTACAGTCTCCTTTGTGACGTGATGAGTGAGCGAGTCTCTGTCTTCGAACACATGCTGGCGCACGTCCCACAAGGCCTGTCCATGCAGACAGGTGTATTTTTATGGGGTGTGTTTATATACCACTGTAGTACTCCGTACACATGGGTTCATGTACAACAGGTGTCTAATGCAGGATGCAAACACAGGCCTGGGGTGTGCGCGTGTGCAGATTAGGATCTGTGCTCACAGAGACCTTGAAAAGCCACACCATGTGACAAACTGGAGTTCGGTTTCTATGCGCGTGTGTGTACATGTATATGCTTTGTAAACATTTCTACATATAGACCATGTCAGTTTCGTGTTCAAAGTACTATTGTATATTGATAACATATACGTGTATGCGAAGTGCATGTATATAACAATATACAGGAAAGTGTTTGCCTGGGCCATGCCAATACCCAGTCTCATGGGTGCAGTGGATGTGTGTGCATGGTCCAGTTTTGCCCACAGGATTCCGTGGAGAAGCCTTGCACACACAGGGCCACAATGGACTCCATCTTTGTGTGTACACACTGTGTATAAAGTGAGTGTGTACATGTGTGTGCTTGTATGTTTGTATGTGCCTGTATATAGAAGTTTACACAAGGACACATGGGTAAATCAGTGCTTCAAAGTCCATGTGTGAATAGGCAGTATCTGCGTGTGTGGACACATGCATGTGCCCAGGGCTGCGAGGGGACAATGGCCCACATTCGGCATGCACCATGCTCAGGTCTGCAGCTGATGTGCACAGTGCATGGATGCCCTGTGCATGTGGCAAGTGTGTATACAACATGATGTCTGACATCTGGTAGAGACAGTTACAGCATGTGTGGCACAGGCAGATCACACGTATGTTCATGACCAACATACATGTGAGGGAAGAACTCTGCCAAAGCTGAATCATCTGGCTTCCATCTGAGCCCTTGGAGGGTGGAGATGGGGGTGAGCTGCAGGTGCTGGCCTGCAGTAGAGGCACAGGTGACTTGTGACTCCCTGGAAGTCCTGATATGTGGTGGGTGGCCTCGCTCTCCTTACAGGTTGTGGGGGCGGGGGTTCTGACTTTCCCGGTGCCTCGATTTTCAAATTGCCCAGGCACATGTTGGGCAGGATGCAGTGGCCTCAAGAAAGGCCTTTCAAGGGTCTGGGCAGAGAAAGCTGGGAGGCAGGAAATGCAGTGACACTTGGCTGCTGGCTGTCTGCTCTCCAAGGACTCGGTGCTGCAGAGCCAGGCAGATCCCACAACCTGCACATGGGCAGTAGTTTCCCATCAATTTTTGATGACTGTCTATTAACCTGCTGGTGGGATTTGTGCAGACCACCACCCTCTCAGACATGCTGAGTGGTTAGCCACCCAGGGCCTCCGCAAGAGCAGGCCACAGGTCTGGTCTGCTCCTCAGGGCTCTCTAGATCCCGCATGCCTTGGTCCTGAGGCTCACTTCACTAGGAGGGAGCACCTGTGTGGTCACTGCAGGGTGCAAGAACATCAGTGAAAGAGGCAGCTTTGAGGGATAAAGAGGGATGCAGCATCAAGCACCGTAGGAGGGTCTTTCTTGAGGTTGGCGTGGAACTGCCATTTACTGAGCAAAGATTCAGAGAATCAAGCTTGAGAGGGAGGAGCTATTTTTAGGTGTGAATTTGAGTTGCCTGTGAACCCCCACATGGAGACAGCAGTGAAGCTCGGGCTGAGGTGGACGTGGGGGTGGGCTCCTCGGTAGATGGGGCCATGGGTGGGTAAGGGACACAGAGAGGCAAGAAAACCCCTTGGTCAGGAGGAGTGGCCAGAGGAGAGGTCATTGAAAGAAAGCGAACCAGAGGTCAAGATGTCTGGGCCAAGAGTACAGAGAATGTGAAGGTCCATTGGGCAGCCTTGGGTGAGAATTATCTAGTGGGCTGGAGTGGCCAGAGGGCTTCATGGAGGATGTAGCATCTGACCAGGACTTAGCCCAGAACAGATCAGGCTCGGGGCACTAGGGGCTTCTGGGGTACTGTGGATAGACAGGTGGCCATTAGACTTGCCCAGGGCCCAGTCAGCCAAGGCCAAGATTGACCCTAGGCGAAAGAGAGCAGGCAGAAGCGGGGCTAGTTGGGTCCCCCCGGGTGAGTGTCACCCTCCTCTCTTCCAGAAGGGAGACCAGGGCCCACGGCTGAGTGGTCTAGCCAGGGCCTGCCCTCTCAGTTGGCTGCCTTACCCGGGGCCCAGTTGCCTACCAAGACTAGACTTGGGCATGGCAGGGCCCTGGGACACAGTGCAAGGCAGGCCAAGGTGGACTATGCCCACCCGCAGCAGACATGGCCTCTCGGGAGCTGGCGGGGGGCGGGAGAGGTGCCAGCCCACCTGCCGCCCCCAGGCACCACGTGCACTACGTGATTCCGTACGATGGGGACCAGTCGGTGGTGGACGCCGCGGAGAACTACTTTGTGACAGACAATGTGACCAAGCAGGAGATCGACCTTATGCTGGGGCTGCTGTTGGGCTTCTGCATCAGTTGGTTCCTCGTGTGGGTGGATGGTGTCCTGCACTGCGCCGTGCGCGCCTGGAGGGCTGGCCGGCGCTACGGTGAGTGCCAGGGATGCCCTATCTGTACTACCTCAGCCCCTGCCCAGGCCTGGACATGCCACCCAGCCCATGTCTAGCCTTCCCTCCCACTTCACCACTCCCCTTATCTCTGATCCCCCAGGTCACCTGTTCAGTGACTACCCCATCCCAATTTAGAGCCCACATGTGCCACCCACGCCCTATCCCTTCCCAGCCCCAAGTCTCACACCCATGTCCAGCAATTCTCGAGCACCTACCCTATCTCTGCTTGGCCACCACACCAGCCTGGTCCCCGCCTGACTATGCCCTGTCCCCACAGATGGCTCATGGACCTGGCTGCCCAAGTTCTGCAGCCTGCGGGAGCTGGGCCGGCGGCCACACAGGCCTTTCGAGGAGGCTGCGGGAAACATGGTACACGTGAAGCAGAAACTCTACCACAATGGTCACCCCAGCCCACGGCACCTCTGAGCCACCAACAGGACTCACTGGGGCGCACCCAGCCGCTGGCCACTGTACAGATGTAACAAGGACCTTTGCGGCATTGTGGCCCAGCAGGACTGGACAGAAGCCTGGGGCTAAGGTGGCTGGATCAGGCAGCCAAACCTGGGCGGCTGGGCGTCTCCAGCAGAAGGTGCTGACTCCTTTTCTTTTTATAAAGGGGGTTTAGGGTGGGGGCCGGTGGGGGAGGCTGCTGGGCCAGGGGGCAGGACCCCAGCCTCCCAGCTGGGCAGACACAAGAGCAGACCAGGGGGCACGCAAGGTCATGCGACTGCCCCAAAGGTGCTGGGGGATAGGGGGGTGGGTCCCAAATGGGAGGGCGGGGGGAGCCCAGCTGGTCACCTGGGCTAATGGTTAGGGCCACTTGCCCAGGGTCCTGTCTGCACCTGGTCTGGGATCATGTTACATAAAACCGGCCTGTGTCTGTGTTTCCTGTGCATTGTGTCAGTCTGTCTGTCCACCCGGGTCTACTGTCTGTGAGCTCAGAGCCAGTCTGACACAGGGGAGCAAGGCTGACCCAGCTGACTACCAACTGGGAGTGGGCTCCTAGAGGGGGGCCCCCTGCAATGGTGGGTCCAGTGTGCCCGGTGCTCATGTAGTCTGCACACGGGAGCATGTGCATGGGGCATGTGTGTGTCCTCAAGTGTGGGAGCCGGGGGACTTGGGCTGGGCCACTCCCAGCCCAGCAGCAATAAGGCCCGAGTCCACCTAATGCAGGAGCAGCCTCCCTGCCCAGTGCCCGGGGGGGGGGGGCACCTCACTGTGATGTCCATCCCGGCCAGTCAGTAAATTATCCAGAAAGCTCCAGCCTCTGCCTCTTCTTTCAGCTCTAACCCTGTGGAGGTGGGGATCTCTGGTCACCTTCCCACCTCTTCCTCATGTCAGTCAGATGCAAAAACTGAGGCCTTGGTTCAGAATTTTTATTAGATTCTAGAGACTCCCCCAAACTCCAATCACAGGAGGGTGGGTTCCACTGCCCCATCTAGTGGCTGAGAGCTTCTGGGTCCCAGCTGCTCCCAGCCTACTAAAGCAGAACCAGCCCCAAGTGAGCCACGGGGCTCCCTAGCACAGAGCCTTCCTCACTGCTGCATGGGCTGGGCCGCTGGACTGGGGCCCAAATGCAGCCCTCAGGTCTGAACCCATAGGAACTGTGCCACATCGGCCAGCTCAAACCAGTCCCCTCGTTTCCATAGGGGGCAGCCTTGGTATCCTGGCAGATCCCCCCTATGACCACTACAGGTGGTGGGTGAGGATGAGGGTGAGTGGTGCTGGTGAGGGCTGGCTCAGAGGCCAAGGATGCTGGGAAGCTTGTCTGGCATCCTGCTCTGGGGCTCCCAGACACAACACCAGTGGTTGGTCCTGAGCCCAGAGGCCTTTCATACAGGCCCAGCCTGACCAAAGAAGGTTAAAATGGCCAGTGGGAGCAGCCTCCCCTCCCTCCCAGCCTGTGACCCGAGCTCGGAGCTCCTCCTGCTATGGGATGGCACATGGCGTTTGCCTGCTGGGGCCTCAGGAGAGTCGGGGCGTGCCATCTGTAGGGTGCTCTGTCCGAAGCCACTCCATCTTCTGCTGGTGCTGCTGGATGGCATCCTTGACACGTGCGTCCACCATGGCCTCTGTCAGCACCCCGTCTTCCGATGCATATGCCATGGCCTGTGGGAAGCGGGGGCTGACATCGGCTGAGGGTCTCAGGCAGCCCTACTCTATCACCCCCACCGCCACAGAGTGTGGTTAGGAATGCCTTCTGGAACCCACTGACTTCAGTGGGTCAGCTATGGGAGGGGCAGATGGGCAGCCTTCTTAGTTCCCTCCTTCCAGGGCCCCAGGGGCTCTCTGTGCTTCAAGAACTTTCTAAAATGAGCAGCAAAGGCCTTGAGGAGCCTCCTGGCTATGGCCTCAGTGCATGTCCCAGGTACCAGCAGGGTTGGTACAGGTGGCACGCACACGCACACACACATGCACATGGCTAGACAAGTCAGACGTGCCATAGGGCCTTCCCCAAGGATGGGGCCCAGCCGAAGAGAAGATGCTTCAGGAGGAGCTAGTCTAGGGACAGCCAGACTGCTGACCAGAGGTCCCCAGGAGATGGGTGGAGGTCCCGGTCCCAGAGGCAATGTGCAGGAAGGTGGCCCTGTCCCCACTGCCCTGCATCCAGTGTCCTGTCATCCTCCTCCCAGGCTGATCACAAGGGAAACGCCACAGACCCAAATGCACATCATCACCCAACTGCCTTTGATGTTAGGGTCATGGACAGACAAGGATCGAAGAGGGGCCCTGGGTAGAGGGTGGAAGTAAGCACAACCCCTGCATTTTCTTTGTAATTTTCCTGTGAACCCCAAACCACTTGAAAATCAAGTTTGTTTAAAAAATGGCAGGTCCACAAACCAGTCGCTCTGGAGCAGGTTAAGGGCTGGAACTAGCAGCGGTAACCCCATAAACCAATGTGGGGGTCTCACTAGACTGCTAGGGTCCTTATAATGCCACCAAGGTAGCTTCAAGGACTAACAGAGGACCCAGCCCAGGAAGGAGGGTGGTTACTGGGAAGAGCTGAAGCAAGCACGCTGACCCAGTTCTGTGCCCCTGAGGCCGGACACAGGGAAAACAGTGAAAAAAACAGCAGGGGCCAGTGTGCCTTCAGAAACGGCTAAGGAAACCGGTCCCTTTCTTTGGTTCCTCATCTCTGATGCTTCGTTTATCATCTTCCTGGGGTATGGGGACATCCCAGCCTGTGACATTCCTCACAAGGATTCCAATCTTCTGCCAGAGGCTTGAGCCCCTGGGAAAGCAGCCTGGACTCAAAGACCCCACACTTGCTGCCCCACATGTCTCAGGGTCTAAACAGGAACCTCCCTCCATTTGCTCGTTTCCCCAGTACTGTCCCCAAGTACCTCTGGCTCTACCTGCTGGGCACACACAGGAACGTCACTGGCTGTCAGGTGTGCAAAGCCAAAGAATCTCCCTCAGCTAGGTCCCAGGAAGGATGGAGTTGAGATTTGCGGGCTGTTTGCTCCAGCTCACCCTGACTAAACTCACACAGCAGTTGACTGTGTACTTAGGTTATAGAGACTCACATCCAGTGTCCATGCCCTAACATAGACACCTTGAAGCATGCTACGTGGCAGGTCGGTCATATGACCCCACAAGGCGTGATAATGGTCTCTCTCTCTGACAGTCCATATACCTCTCCTTAGGGGCACCAGCTCTCTGCCCAGGGCAGCCCGGGGAGCTGCTGCTGAGACGTGTCAGTTGGAAAGACAGGGTGTTGGGGGAAAAGATGCCGCTCTTGTCCAGCGTGCCTGAAGTGAGACATTCAGAATCCCCTGACTGACCCCACTGAGTCAACAGGGTAGACTCCCCAAAGGCTGCATACCAGAAGGGCTCACATAACCAAGAAGCCAGGACAGCGGTGGCCTCTGGTTACCCAGGCCTGCTCCGGGACATATGTTTGGACCCGCTCACAGTGAGGCTCCCATGGATCAGGGCTGAGGCTTCCTCACCCCAGCTGTGTTGAGTCCCCCAGGACTGTGGTTTGAGAGTCATTTGCTTCCCCATTTGATACATTTGGGTCTTAAGACCTCTCTTTCCCACCCTTGTAGGTGGAATGTGAACAGCCTCACCAGGTGTCTGTCGGGGAGGGGCAGTCAGGTGTGTCTGTGTGAGTCCCAAGGAGACGCACACCCAGCTCTGGACAGTACAGGCCGCCCTCGGGCCCCGTGTCCCCAGACCGCTGCCCTACTCCCTCCATCTGGCATGCTCACGCCCCTCACTGTCTAACGAGTCTGTATTGTGGAAGCAGTAGAACATGGGAGGGCCCTGGCTGTACCCAGGGGTGGCAAGGACAGGGCTATGGCATTGTCATGCCTCTAAAAAGCCACGTGGCAGATCACATTGATGTTGGGCCAGCGGCACACCCCTCACCAAACCCACTGGCCCAACTCACCTGCCAGGCCACGGCCAGTTGGGCAATTTCCCGGCCAGACATGCCCTCTGTCAGTTGGGCGATCTCTGAGCACTTCTTGCCATAGTCAAACTGGGCCAGCTTCAGACGCCTGGGGAGAAAAGTTAGGTTGCTGCGGGCAATCTGAGAATGCAGAGTTTTCCCAAAGCCTGGGTAGGCAGGGGGCGCTCCAGGCCAGGATGGTATGCCTCTCAGAGTTGGAGTTCCCAGCAGCCCAGGCTCAACACGGGTGTCCATAGTCAATGCCCTCTGCTCTGGCCCATCAAACACCTCTCTCCTACCTGTGGGGACCAGACAAGAATGTGACAGGTGATGTCCCCAGGGTAAGCTCTGAGAAAGGGGCCAACACCACCGCCTGTCCCCACAGAACAAGGGTTCCTCAGTGCTGGGTATGCCAATGCCTGGATACCGGCCCTAGCCCCATGTCTGCACCCAGATGCTATATAACAAGCAGGGAACAGAACAAAGGAGAGTTAATGGTTCTGAGCTGAACTAATTCACTATTCCTTACTGAACATGCATGCAGTATTCCTTCCTGAGCACTGAGACTAGAGCTACTGGAGGCCAGGGAGGAAGAGCTCAGAAGACGGAGCTTCAACTGTAGCATGTCGCTGCTGGATGGGAGTTTCTGGGTGTAGAGAGAGGGGTGGTCAGCGCCAGGTGCTCTTGGGAGCTGAGGAAGTGGAAGAGAAGGCCCAGGTGAGGGTGCAGGAGAGAAGCAGGGCAAGAGTCAGAGGGCAGAGCCCGGGAGATCAGAAGGAGCTTGCATTTATGAAGCGACACACTGACAGAAAGGCAGCCGGCAGGATCTGGGACAGGGCATGCAAGACCTGCTTGCTCTGCGCAACTGAGGCTTCCACCCCAAGGGGCCCTCAGAAATAGAATGAGTGCTGATCTGGGGTGTTCCAGATACAGCGTGGGCCATGGGGACCGCTTGGAAAGCAGGGGTACCTGGCTGCATAGCACTAGTTCCCCAGACCGCTGCCCTACTCCCTCCATCTGGCATGCTTACGCCCCTCACCGTCTACGGGTCTGTGTTGGGGAAGCAGTGGAACGTGGGAGGGCCCTGGCTGTACCCAGGGGTGGCAAGGACAGGGCTATGGCCTTGTCATGCCTCTAAAAGGCCATGTGGCAGATCACACTGCAACTTAGGCTGTGGGGTGTGCAGGCTGCAGCTGGCCCACACCACCAACTCAAGAGGGCAATGGCCAAACCATTACTTTCCATAGCTGACCTGGGGCCCCACGAACCCTAGGGATACCCAGCGGCTGGCCTCACACATGAGGTCTTACCTGTTGGTGAAATCCCCCAAGATTGTCAAAGCACTTCCCATAATAGAAAGCGTTCAAAATATTTGTACAAAATATCTAGGAGACACGTGCTGGGCTGTTGAATTTAGGTGAGGAGCAGGTATGGGGACAGGAGATCGGGAAGGGGAGTGACAGACACCCGCTACTAAGGGGTGGGGGTTGAGGCCAGAGGTAGGTGGAGCACACTCACTGCTTCCCCTCTGTGGCCGGCTTGAGGATGTGTTTGTCGAAGTACAGCCTCACCAGGCGCTCCCGCTCCTCAAGCTGTGGCAGGGCAAAGTTCACCATCTCATCTATGCGGTCATTGATGGCCCAGTCAAACTGCTCCGGCTGATTGCTGGCCAGGACTAACATGAACCTGTGGATGAGCAGAGAAGCAGCTGCTGGTGGGAACCCTCCCAGTGTTACAGCAACTCTGGGGGCATGAAAAGAGGGCCAGGAGCTGGAAGACGGAGTGTGGGGGCCCCGGGCCCAGTGTGTTTCAGATACTAGCATGCTGCCTAACAAAAGCCCACAGTCCCCCTGCCCTGATGCTGTCATCTCACGGAAGTGGGGGCTGGCCTCGTCTCACTTGCTGCTGTGTTGACCAGTCCTATGGAGGAACGCATTCAGAGTGGCCCTCAAGTCCTCGCTGATCTTCTCCTGCCGAGAGAAAGTCCAAGATCATTAAGGACATCCCACATTAGTGGTGGAGCGGGATCACCAAAGGGGGACCAAACAGGAAGGCCACAGGCTCTGCCTCTTCAGCAAAGCAAAGCAATGGTGAGCAAATCACCCAGCATTTTCATGAGTCTAAAATTGGAAGGCTAAGTCTAACTTTAGGCAGATGCTAAAAATCCCTCAGTAGCACATCTGTCTTCCAAACTGAATTTACAGTGCAGCAACGGCGGCCTGTGCATAACCAATGGGTGCTGCCGGAGTCTTGCTGTCGTGCTGAGGGGAATGCAGGTCAGCAGTTCAAGTTTACCAGCCGCTTCTTGGAACCCGATACAGGGGCTCTAGGGGCTGGAAGTAACTTGATACAAAACAATGGGTGCTGCTGGGGGGCCCAGCTCCAGTGGGGCCAACAGACCATTTACAATCCTCCTGACTGCCCCCTGCTGCCCAGCCGCCCCTCCAGCCAGCCAGAGGCCAAGATACTTACGGTTGCCCGCTTCCTGAGGAAGGCATCTGCCTCGTCCACAAAGAGCAGGAGGCTGACAGAGAAGGGCACCAGTGAGAAGGGAGCGATGGCCAGAACCCAGGTAGAATAGTCCCCAGGGAGGAATGCAGAGGCTCTGCCCACTAGGGATGTTGGCAGGCTGGGAGGGAAGCTTGAACGGCTTTCAGAGGCCACGTGACACACTGCCCACCGGAAAGATGGACGCTACGGTCTTGGCGTCAGGCTGGCATGACAAAGTGACCAGAACATGGTCCATTCTCTTTTAGCACACCCTAATCTTGTTACTGAACCTGGTTGTTGTTAGGTGCCATGAGTCGGCACTGATTCATAGTGACACAACAGAATGAAACACTGCCCGGTGCCCCATCAACCTCACAATCGTTGCTAAGCCTGAGCCCATTGCAGCTACCAGTGTGCCAATTCATCTCGTTGGAGGGTCTTCCTCTTCTCTCTGACCCTTCATTTTACCAAATATGATATCCTTCTCCAGGGACTGGTCCCTCCTGATAAAATGTCTGAAGTTTAAGAGAAGAAGTATAGATATCCTGGCTTCCTATCTGTCTGTACTTCCTCTAACACAAATCAGTGTGTTCTTTGGCAGTCCATAACTCAAATGTATTAATTCTTCGACAGTCTTCCTTATTCCCCATACAACTTTTACATGCATTTAAGGTTACTGAAAATACCATCACTTGGATCAGGAGCACGTTAGTCCTCAAACTGACATCTTTGCTCTTCAACACTTTAAAGAGGTCTTGTGCAGCAGATTTGCCTAACGCAATATGTCCTTTGATTTCTCTACTGCTGCTTCCACGAGTGTTGATAGTTGATCCAAAAAGAACGAAGTCCTTGACAACTTCAGTCTTTTCTCCGATTACATGGATATTGTTTTCTTTACACTGAGATGCAATTCATACCGAAGACTGTGGTCTTTGATTTTCATCAACAAGTATTTTAAGTCCTCTTGGCTGTCAGCAAGCAAGGTTGTAATCATCTGCATATCATAGGTTGTTACTGAGTCTTCCTCCAATCCTGATGCCACGTTTTTCTTCATATAATCCAGCTTCTCGGATTATTTGCTCAGCATACATATTGCATAAGTATGGTGAAAGAATACAACTCTGGTGCACACCTTTCCTAATTTTAAAGCATTCAGTGTTCCCTTGTTCTGTTCAAACAACTGCCTCTTGGCCTATGTACAGCTTCCTCCTGAGCACAATCAAATGTTGCAGCTGTTTTTAAATTATCTTTAGCAAAATTTTACTCGCATGCAGTATTAATGATAATTGTTTGATGATTTTCACATTCTGTTGGGTCACCTCTCTTTGGAATGGGTAAGAATATGGATCTCTTCTAGTCAGTTGGCCAGGTAGCTTGTCCTCCAAATTTCTTGACGTAGATGAGTGAGCATCTACAGTGCCACAACAGTTTGTTCAAAGATTTCAATTTGTATTCCACCAACATAAAGTGCCTTGTTCTTTGCCAATGCCTTCAATGCACTTTAGAATTCCTCCCTCAGTATCACTGGCTCTTGATCATATACTACATCTTCAAACGGCTGAACATACACCATTTCTGTTTGGAACTGTGCATTCCTTCCATCTTCTTTTGATGCTTTCTGTATCATTAAATATTTTGCCCATGGAATCCTTCAATATTTCAAGTCAAGGCTTGACATTTTTCTTCAGTTCTTTCAGCTTGAGAAATGCTGAATGCATTCTTCCCTTTTGGTTTTCTAATTCCAGGTCTTTACACAATTCATAATATTTGTCTTCTCGAGCTGACCTTGGAAACTTTCTGTTCAGTTCTATTACCTCCTCATTTCTCCCAAATGCTTTAGCATCTCTACGCTGGAGAGGACATTTCAGAATCTCTACTGATATGCTTTTAGGTTTCGTCCTTCTTTCTTATCTTCTTAACGACTGCTTTCTTCCTGTATGATATTCTTTATGTAACTCCACAACTCTTTCGGTTTTTAATCAAATCTATTCTTCAGATGATCTCTGAATTCAGGTGGGATATGTTCAAAGTCATATTTCGGCTCTCGTGGACTTGTTTTCATTTTCTTCAGCTTTGGCCTGAACATGCATTATGAACAGTTGATGGTCTGTTCCTGTTGCAGTCTGTTCCTGGCCTTATTTTGGCTGATGATATGGTGCTTTTCTACTGCCTCTTTCCACAGATGTAGTCAATTTGATTTCTGTGTATTCCATCTGGTGAGGTCCCTGTGTGTAGTCATCTTTTATGTTGTTTAAGAAAGGTATTTGCAATGAACAAGTCATTGGTCTTGTAAAATTCTATCATGAGATCTCCAGATTACTGATCCTTCATTTCCAACCTTTGCATTTCAATCGCCAGTAATTATCAATACATCTTTGATCAATTTTTGACTGAAGAAGTTGATAGGATTCTTCAATTTCATCATCACTGGCTTTAGTAATTTAGTAAATTGGTATGTAAATTTCAATAATAGTGGTATTAATTGGTCTTCCTTGTAGGCGTATGAATATTATCCTATCACAAACAGTGTTGCACTTTAAGACAGATCTTGATATGTTCTTTTTGATGACGAATATGACGCCATTCCCCTTCAATTTGTCATTCCCAGCATAGTAAACCATGTAACAATCCAATACCAGTACATTTCAGCTCACTAATATATAGGATATTGATATTTATGCATTCCATTTCATTTCTGATAATTTCCAATTCTCCTAAATTCATATTTCGTACATTCCAAATTCTGATTATTAATGGACGTTTACAGCTGTTTTTCTTCATTTTGAGTTGTGCCTCTCAGCAAACGAAAGTACCAAAGGCTTTACTCATTTGTGCATCATGGTCAACTCTACTTTGAGGAGGCAACTCTTCCCCAGTCATATTTTGAGTGCCTTCCACAACCTGAGGAGTTCATCTTCTGACACTAGATCTGACAATATTCTGGTGCTTACAGTGTACAATGTTTTACTGCTATTCATAAGGTTTTCCGTGAGTAAATATTCGGAAGTAGTTCGTCACTCCTTCTTCCTAGTCTGTCTTAGTCTGGAAGCTCAGCTGAAATCTCTCCACCATGGGTGACCCTGCTGGGATTCAAACTATCTGTGACATAGCTTCCAGCATCACAGCCACACACAAGCTGCCACAGTACAGCAAACTGACGGAGGAGTGGCGGCCTGAGCCTGGTACTTCCCTAATAAATGCCATCATTGTGAGCATGGCTACTACAACAACTAACGTACTAGATGCGCTGGAGGAAGGACGGCTGGCGTCAGAATTGACTTTGATTCTTTCTCTTCCCCTGTGAAGTGAGATGGGAAGGTCTGGTGATGCCGGTGCATCATTTTGTGCAGACTTAAACGAACAAGTTATATCTTAAAAACAAAAACAAAAAAAGAAATGATGAAACTGGCAGCTGAGTGAGCCCCCAGAACTAATGCTCAGAGATAATTTTTCAATCTTAAACTAAATGATCCTGAAGTCTTCTTAAAACTAAATAGTAATTTAGACTAAGTAGGAAAGGATGGAAGGAGCTCTGGTAGCGTAGTGGTTATGAATCGGGCTGCTAACCTCAAAGTCAGTAGTTTTCTATTCCCATAAAGATTTACAGCCTCAGAAACCCAATGCAGGGTCGCTGTAGGTCGGTACCGACTCCACAGCACACCACCACCACCAGTACAGGATAGACTCCCGGTGTGGCACTGTAGGATCAGCACTGGACTGCAAACCACAAAGTCAGCAGTTCAAACCCACCAGCTGCTCCTCAGAAACCCTTTACAGGCTCGCTACAAGTCGGAACCGACTCAGTAACACTTAACAACAATAAGACATTTGCTGTGAGCATTGTACACTTACAAGTTCTATCTATACAGAACTCAAATAACAGCTGCTCAAAAGATCAGACAGGAAGCTCAGGGAACAGTGGGCGGAGGAACGACTCACGGGACAGAGGCTGAGAGTGACATCACAGCTTAAAAATGCAATCAGTGCCACTGAACTGTCCATGGAAAAACTGTTCAGTTGACGCTGTCTGGTGTGCTGTGCACATTCTGAACAGAGTATTAAACAAAATATCTTCCCCTAGCATGTGAGAAGGGTTCGTTGGATCAGCCAGATGTCCTGAGAAGTCAGTGTTGTATGGTGGGGGGGATTCCTACAAGGAGGAGGTCTCCCTAAAGTCAAAGACTCAGGAGATGTGTGAGGCAGCAGCCAGGACCACAGGCAGGGCCACTCTGGAATATACCCAGGGCTCTCAGGGATTGTAGGACATTCTAACCTGTGGGATGCAGGTCAGTGATTTCAGGAAGCGAATCATAATGGCTTCAATACATGCACACATTGAAACACACACACACATGCACACAAAGCTGAGTCAGCCCCAGCTGTCTGCACAGTGTCCCCAGAACACCTGCACCATCTCACCTCATTTCTGATACCAAATTCACCCAGACTGGCACCCGTCTCATCCTTAACAGCTGAGTGTCTTAAGCACCAAAAATCTCCTAAGACATCATCCACTTGGGTGACATCTCCTCAGGGGGCCCACAGATGACACCCACCCATGTCCAGGCCCTGTACAGTCACAAAGACCACAAGATTCCCCAGTGGAGCAGCTAGACATGCCTCCCTAGGGTAGCAGAGTGGATGCCAGCCATGGGGCACTTGAAAGTGTGTTGAGGGGACCTCTCAACCTGTTTTGTCTTTAAGCAGTGGGGTCCACAGCAGCAGCAGCTTACCCTCGCCGGCTGGTGCTGGCCCAGTCGAAGACCTTGTGCATGGCAGTCACGCCCTCGCGACCCATGGGTGCCACATCACCGCCGGTCATGACAGCGTAGTCCATGCCTGAGTGCAGGGCCAGCTTCTGGATAATGAGGGGATATGGGGTGAGATGGCGTCCCTTCCACCACCTCCTCAAAGGACCCCCATCCCAGCCTCACCCTGGAGCTGCATCAATAGTCTCCCACCCTCTCTGCATCCAGTTAGCAACATTACCGCCACCCTAGACCCAGGCAGAGCTTGAGACTGCAGCAAGCAGGGAGACAAGCCCTGTCTTGAAGTGCACCTCACCTTGGCAAACAGCGTCTTCCCGGTGCCTGGGGGCCCGTACATCAGAATGTTCCTGTACAAACTCCCATTTTTCTTTGTGTTCCTCGTGGCTATTGCAATGTCTCGCACACGCTCCTCCAGCTTGGGCTGTGGAGGCAGAATGGATCCTCTGGGAGACACCGTTGTCAGCCAGGTTGGGTCTCCCAGAGGATGAGGTGGGCATGAATTCTGTTATGGGGCCAAGTGAGGAGAAGGTTCAGGTAGTGGATCTAGTCCCAGGAGTCCTACAGAAACACCCCAGACTTCTGCATGGGGTGAACAAGGGGTGTGCAGACACAGCTCTAGAGGTTTTGTCCCTGAGCTTGCTGAGAAGCAAGGAAAACCACTTACGCTGAGGACGACACCTTCCAGTGCATCCTGGGGCTTGCTCAGAATCCGCCTGCTGACCTGTGGGGACATGGTTAAAGTCATCAGCAAAAGCACCCACCACGAGAACTTCAGAGGGGGTGCTGGACATATCAGTAACATCGGAGAGCTGTGTACACTTAACCAGGGAAGGAAGGATGCACTGGATATGCTTGTCTGAAAGCTAGAATGTGACAGGAATGCCTGCTGGGGTTTGGGGTGATCTACATTCTTTTCTTTTTTAAACTTTTTATTAAGAATTCAGTGAAGGTTCATAAAGCATATCATTAGTTCCACATTCAACAAATGTTTCATTACATTGCTACAATCCCCTCTATGTACCAACAGTTAACAGCATTTACCTCTTTATTCATCCTTCCCATCTCAGCTACCTCCATCTTTCCTCTGTTAACCTCCCTCTTGTATGCTGTCCACCCTCCCACCCATTTTAACCAGTCCATGAATAATCTTCCCTCTCTCCCCTAACCATCAGGGATTGTTTCCTTTATCAAGAAAACCTTTTTGTAACTATTTACAACATTCGTCTCACACAATGTTTGTTCTTTTGTGGTTGACTAATTTCAGTCACCATAATGTCCTCTAGAGTCCTGGTGTGGCTCTGTGGGTTAAGGTGCTGGACTGCAAGGTCAGTTTGAACTGCAAGGTCGGCAGTTGAAGCTCATCAGCCACTCCTTGGAAACCCTATAAAGTGTTGCTATGAGTCAGAGGGGACTCAATGGCAATTAATGTCTTCCAGGTTGTGAGGTGTTTCACAGATTCATCCTTATTTGTCAAGACAGTATTCCATTGTGTGTATATATGTACCAATTTGTTTAACCCCTCTTCAGTTGATAGGCATTTAGGCGGTCTCCATCTTTTTAAATGTCTCTGGTAGACAGCATATTGAAGGAATCAGTTTTCTTACCCATTCTGCTCATTATGTCTCTTGACTGGTACACTTAGAACACCCACATTCAGGGTAATTATCAATCGTATGAGTTGATTGTTGTCATTTTTCTGTGGGTTTTTTTTTAGTTGCTATTGGAATCTTTTTTCCACATAATTTTCTATGCTGAGTTCATTTTGTTTGTGGATTTTCTTGTCATTTTCATTTCTGTTGTTAGTGTATACTAAATCTTTCTGGTTTTCCTTTATTTTGAGGTGAAGGTATGTTATCTTTGTTTGAGGCTACCCTGTAATTTCTTATTTTTCCCTGCTTAAAACAATCTTTTAGCTTAAAATCTATCTACACTATTTCTCCTTTTTGCTTTGTGGCTGACTTCACTGTACACTGATATCTCTGGCTCCCTTTCTTCAGTCTTGTTTGTTTTACTTTAAATGTTTTTGGTGGTGTCATGTATGGTAATCTCAGATTGTCGTCTACTATTGTAGGTTCTCAGTCCAAAGAATACCCTGTAGCATTTTTTTGGTAAAGTTGGTCTGGTCATTATAAATTTCTTTAATCTCTGTTCATCAGGAAATGTCCAAATTTCACCATTGTAGTTGAGAGATAGCTTTGCTGGGTATATGATTTTTGGTTGGCCATTTTTTTCTTTCAGAGTTTCATAGATATCATTCCATTGCCTTCCTGCCAGCATGGTTTCTGCTGAGAAACCAACCAAAGCTTCATCTTACTGGTTCTTCTTTGTAGGGAACTTCGTTTTTCTTAAGTTGCTCTCAGGAATCTTTGTCTTTGCCTTTTAGAAGTTTGATTATGATATGTCTTGGTGATTTTCTTTTGATATCTATCCTGTTTGTGGTTTGTTCTGCTTCTTGTATGCTTATCTTCTCATCTTTCATGATGTTAGAGACGTTTTCTTCCAACGACTCTTTGACAATTTTCTCCATGCTGGAATTCTGATTATCTGTTAAGTTGTTCTTTTGTATGGTGTTTCACATTACTCTTAGGCTTTCTTCTGACTGTTCTTCTAGCATACTAGAATAGAGAGATTTATCTTCAAACTCCCTAATTTGGGCTTCCATTGTTTCACACTACTCCTTTGCCCTTTCAATGGATTGTCCATTTCTGAGATCTTAATATGAATCTTCTGGATTGCTAATTGTAGATTTTGTATTGTTTTGAAATTTGCATTTGTTTTGTCTATTTGTTTTTGTAGTGTTCCCATGAATTCTTTTAAAGTTTTTACTGTTTTTTCCTTGCTTTCCTGGATCTTTCTATCAATCTTTTGAAGGTACCTAACTATTATTCTTTTGAATTCCTTTTCAGTTAGTTCTATTACCTTTTCTTTCTCAGAAACATCTTCTGGCTTTGTATCTTGGTCATTTGTTTGAGCCATTCTCTCGTTTCTTCATGTAGGCTAAAATTGTCTGCTGTCTCTGGGGCATTGTGAGGTTGTATTTGTAAAAAACAAATAGTGCAGTAGAGAAATCTCTGGGGCTCCTGCAAATCCAAGGAGTTCATGAGGTGGTTGTGAAAGGAATGTGACAGCAAAGTTCCTGGATCCAGAGAGAGTTCCTGTTGACCTTGGTGTTATCTATGTTCACAGCACTCAATGTGGAGTAGTTTGTGGGGGTCCTAGATGACACTGGTTTCAGTGTCTGTTAGGACCACAGAGAAGCTGAGGATAGGGTGACTGGTTAAATGTTAGTCTGTGGGTTTTGTAGGTCTGGAGTCAAGCCCATCTAATCCTGGCACCAAAGCAGCACGTCAAAATTGTACTTCTGGCCTCTACCTCACACTGACATGGCTCCCAGACATAAGGCTCAGAACTCCCAGAGTACAGGGTCTGGGTGGAAGATGAGGATGGAGCTGACCACGCCTCTGGTCACCAGGGCAGCTTGAGTACAAAGAAATCACACCTTCCCTGTAGCCCATGCAAATCTGCTCTGCCAGGTCTCCATCCGCTGCCAAAGCTTGGTGGAGCTGCTAGAACTCTCCTCCCAGTAAGCACTCCATCCACCTCTGTAACCTCTCTTCTGAAGTGCAAGGTGCCACAATTTCATCTGTGTGTTTTATCTTATTGTTTGTGTCTTTATTGTACAGGGTCCATGTAGTACATCTGCCTAGTCTGCCATTTTGCCAAAGTGACCTCTTTCTTAATTTTTATGTTCTAAGTCATTGGTTGTTGT
>NW_006408691.1:1151786-1168102 GCF_000296735.1 Chrysochloris asiatica | reverse complement strand
TTTTGTTCTCTTCATGTATGATGTTCTTGATGTCATCCCACACCTCTTCTGGTCTTCGGTCTTTAGTGTTTAATGCATCAAATCTGTTCTTCAGAGATCATCTGAAATCATTGGTAGTGAGTAATTAATAGCATCTGACTACGGACTTTCAGTGGAGGGGGATCTCGGGTTCTCCTGGGACAAGCACCTTGGGAGCTACAAACAGCTCAGTGTCCACTAGAGGAGTCAGGAAGAACCCTCCAACCCCCCAAGAGGACAGCAAAGGATGAGGACCCTCCTTGGGGCCAGTGTGGAAAGATCACTCATGACACGTTGTGAATGTGTGGACACTCAGCAAGATTTGAATAAAATGAAAGAGATCCTATTCATATTTGCTTATAATATAGGAGAAAGGGGTAGGGCACTGAGAGCTTCTGGTGGTGGCCACAGACGGGAGGCAGCAACGTGAGGTGGGAAGTAACCATGGGACCCTTGGCAATCAAATGCCCAGCAGGCCAGTGCCAATGGCATGCACAAGCACCTCTGCAGAGAGCAAGCCCGACCTGTGAGTTGGACGGGGAGATGCTACATCCTACAGACCAGAGGAACATGCTGGCAGGAACCTGGCCTGGTGTTGGCAAGGGGTGATGGTGGGTGCTGGAAAGGAGCTTGCTGAGAGTGCTGCAGGCTGGGTTCAGCTGGTGGGGGAGCTCACCTGCACGGGGTGCTTCAGTGCCTCCAACACAGTAATGCGAGAGGTTTCCCTCACCAGGGACGGTTTCCCCAGTCGGGCCTCGATGTACCGACCAGCCACAGCCGTAGCGTTTTTTGCAGAGTAGACCCCAATGGCCAATAATGTCAGCCCGGCCACCTGAATTAGGGCACAGAGAAAGTGAGGCAGGGTTGTAGCTCCTGCCCGTACACAGATGCTGACTGAGGCCCCATGGGCACTTCAGAGACCACATGAAAACTGCTTCTCATCATGGCCATTAGCCAAGTGACAGCAACAGTGTTCAGGAAGAGGATGGAAGACTAAGACACCTCCACCCACCAGGCCCCTCGAAGCCCACTGGTCCCAGGGATGTATACCCTTAAGGGAATGCAGGTCCCAGTGTCTCAAGTTACCTACCCTGACCAGCAACAACCCCCCTCTGGAACCCCAAATGTCCCTCAGACCCAGTAATGCTTCATCACCCAGGTTCCAGGCACACTGGAACCTTCCACCCATAGAGACCACTGTCAGTGGGACCGAAGTCAAGAGCCTCATCTGTAAAGTCAGGCTGGGAGGGCTATGACCACCACCGTCTCTAACACGGACCCCTCCAATGTCAGGGGCATCCCTCCAGCCCCCAGGCTCTTCACATGGGGACAGGGGCCTCTGAAGGTCTGCAGATACCTGGTAAACAAGGCTGTAGGCCCAGCAGCCCTCCCCTCCCCCAGACCCATCAAGAAAGGAAAGGAGACACCAGTTCTTCGGACTGTAAACTTTGAATATCACCAAAGCTGAGAAATGTCCAGGACAATGGCCTTGGCAAGCCTGTCTGTGACCTATCCATCAACCAACCAGCAGGACTCCAAGAAAAACACAACTCTTCTATGTGAGGACAATGGCCTGGACACCCAGCACCCGGGGACACAGCCACATGTGAGGGTGGGACAGGTGCAGGCCTACTGGAACTACAGCTGGAGGTAACCCCTTCCTGACTCTGGTCAGCATTTGCTGTGACTACAGCCCACACTGTGGGAGAGCAGAGACCACCTCCATCTCCACAGGCCACACAAGCCCCTGCAGCTCGAGCTCCCATGACTCCAAGTGTGTCCCTATGATGAGCAGTGGGGACCCCATCCTCCAAGGACAAGCAGTTGGTCTGGCAGTGTCCTGAGGACACAGGAGGAAGACTGCTGCAGCTGCTGTCCTCTCACAGCAACGGGTTACAGGGCCAGGGCCCCTTTAATTTCCTTCCTCTGGAAAATGTCAGGTCATTCACGGGCTGACTGGAAAAATAATGGAATAGAAACTTCCGTGACTACACACGCAACTGAAAAATTACATACTATGCAAGTACGGTGTTGAAAAGCCATTAATCAAGTAGATGACCACAGCCGTCATCGAGTAAGTAACAACAGTGATCCCTGAGAAGCAGAAAAGGTCAATTTCCAAAGCTGCCACATTATAATACAGAGAACATTCAGTTCTCAACAAAAAATTACAAAACAGACAAACAGGTAACATACATGCACAACAAAAAAAACAACTTGATCAAACCCATCCTGAGGAAGCCCAGATGTTACAATTAGTAGTCAAATACATTAAGTCATCTTTCTTAAATATGCTCAATGAGCTAAAAGAAATCATGGATTAGGAACAGAAAATTGTACATGAACAAAATGAGGATAACAACAAAGAGACAGAAATTATACAAGGAAACCACACATAAATTCCATGCTGAAAAATACAGTAACTGATGAAAAACTCACTGAAGGGTTTCAACAGCATATTATTGCAGCCTGGATAAAGAAGTGAACTCAAAGATAAGGTCATTGATGATATGAAGTCTAGTAGCAGGAAGAAACATGAACAGAGCTTGAGAGACCTATGGGAGACGATCAAGTGCACCAACATATGTATCAAAGGAGTTCCAGAATTACAATATAGAGTGGGGCGGAAAAAAATATTTGAAAAAATAATGAATGGCTAAAAACTACCCAAATATGAACTTAGCAATAGAAATCCAAGAAATGCAACAAACTCCAACAGAATAAACTCTGTAAGATTCACATTGAGACAAAGTTATCAAAGTCCCAAAACAAGGAAAGAATGCTGGAGGAAGAAAGAGATAAGCAAGTTATCACATGCAAAGTATTCTCATGTATTCTCATTAAGATTAATGGCTGATTTCTCATCAAAAACAACAAAGGCCTTGAAGTGCTGAAAGACACTGTCAACCTAAAATTCTTTATCTAGCAATATTATCTTGTAAAAATTGTTGAAGAAACTATGACATTTCCAGATAAACAAAAGTTTCAAGAGTTCATCCACCACTTGTCTGTCAGTTTGTCACACTGTGGTGGCTTGTGTGTGGCTGGATGCTATGCTACCTGTATTTGAAATCCCAGCAGGGTCATCCCTGGTAGATAGGTTTCAGTGAAACTTCCAGACTAGGACAGACAAGGAAGCAGGAGACAGTGACCACTTTTGAATGGTTAGCCTTGGAAAAACTTGTGGGCATCAACGGAGCACTGTCTGATACAGCGCCAAAAGATGAGTCCCTCAAGTTGGAAGGCACTCGAACTACAACTGGGAAAGAGTTGCCTCCTCAAAGGAGAGCTGATCTTAATGACGTAAATGGAGTAAAGCTTCTGAGACCTTCATTTGCTGATGGGGCACAACTCAAAACAAGACAAAAATAGCTGCAAATATCCATTAATAATCAGAACATAGAATGTACAAAGTATAAATCTAAGAAAACTGGAAGTTATCAAAAATTAAATGGAATGCATAAAGATTGATATCCTAGGTATTAGGGAGCTAAAATGGACAAGTGTTGGCCATTAAGAATCAATCATATGGTTTACTATATCGGGAGTGACAAATTGAAGGGGAATGGTGTTGCATTCATCATCCAAAAGAGCCTTTTTCAAGATCTATCTTGAAACAATGTGCCCGATAATATCCGTGTGCCTACAAGGAAGACCCAGTTAACATCACTGTCATTCACAGTGAATGACAACTACTATAGTAGGTATGATGGCATTGAAGAATTCTATCAGGGAGACTGTAGAAAAAATGATACATTTGAGTTACAGTGTTGGAGAAGAATACTTAAAAGTACCATGGACTGTCAGAAGAACAAACACATCTCTTTTGGAAGAAGTGCTGCCATAGAAGCCAGGATGGCAATAAAAAGTGCCCATACGTGTGAATCTCACCAGATAGAATACATAGGTACCAAACTGACTACATTTGTAGAAATAGATGACAAAGAAGCTCGGTATCATCAGCCAAGGCAAGGGGGCGATTATGGTAAAGACTATCATTTGCTCATATGCAAGTTCAGGCTGAAGCTGAAAAATTAAAAACATGTCCACAAGAGTCTAAATAAAACCTTAACTATATTGATGGCAAGGTTGGTTTGAACCTCAAGGTTGGTGACTCAAACTCACCAGGCACACCTTGGAAACACTATACAGGATCACTATGAGTCAGAAACAACTCATCGAGGTACTTAACAACAATATCTTACTTATATTTAGAGACCATCTCATAAACAAAGTTGATACATCAGACATGAATGAATGCAGACCAGAAGAGTTGTGGGATGATATCAAGATCATCATACATGAAAAGCTAAAGGTTATTAAATAAAAAAAGAAAAGACCAAAATGAATATCAGAAGAGACTCAGAAACTTACTCTTGATCAGAAACACACACACTCTTCATATGCACTCATGAAAGTAGCAGTCAAAAAATCTGTGTAAACTATCATATAATTCACAATAAAACATTAAAAAAAATAATAATTAAAAAAAAAAAAATTTGTAGCAAAAAGACCATTTTACTCTGATTGGTGACCATGTTTGTCACCGATAAGGGGAAGTGAGGGAAAATGAGCAATGAAACTGCGAGCTAAGCCCTACAACATTCAATAGACTCCTGTGAACCCGGGTGGAGACCTGGTTGGCCAGCAGTTTGGCAAGACCTGGAATTCTTGGGCCCAGAGTCAGTGACATAGCACAGAGGACTAGAGTGGAGAGTGAAATGTCCAGCTGATAAGAAGAAAGGGCATATGCACAAGAACAACCACACTTGCAGATAATACCCACTTGACCTGGCTTCAATGACTGGATGATCAGAGCTCAACTAGAAGAAGAAAGAAGAGGGAAAAAAGAGTAATCTGATACAATTTGATGAACTTGACCTACAGCTATGGATGCAGTAGCTCAAAAGAGGGAACAAATCTTCACAGCAAGGATCATTCCACCCCCTCCATACACAGAGTAGACAAGGATGGGCAACTTGGACATTGCCTACCCAAAATGGGGTGCTACAAAGGCAAGAAGTGACTGGCTTACAAGCTTTCAAGAGAGAACCTAGATCTAGAGGGTATGGAGCAAGGTAGAATCTCCAGTGAGCAGTATCCAATCTGTCTAGGCGGGGCTGATGAAATGAAATGCGGATAGGTCTCTTGTGATACAACAGTGAATAATTGTTATCAAGACTGATTGTGAGGGTTGGAAATGTAAAGGTAGATGTTTTGTAGCAAGGGGGGGAGTGGAGTAGTTGACTTTGTAGTCCAGGAGCGGAAGTCCCTGGGACCATCAAGGGAGAAGAGCGGAGAACGGGACCCTACACGGAGAGGCAGTGACCCCAGAGATGGAAGCAGAGACAATGACGTGGAGAAATGGAGCAGCTGGGGACTTCAGATCCAGAGAGGGAGAGGGGCTGTGTGCTGACAATTGGGGGGCAGGCTTGCAGGGTATACCCTTTGGTTGGTTGATGACACTTGTAGGGGATTGTAACCATGGCAATGAAATGATATACGATAGGATGAATGTAAAACTGATGTAGTTCCATGTAAACTATCACATAATTCACAATAAAACATTTTAGAAAACAAAAGAAAAAAAAGACCATTTTTAAAGAGCTAATGGAAAAAATGAGGAAGTAAAAAAGCTAAACAAAATTTCAAAGGACAGTTTAAGAAGACAAAGTCAAGTATTATAATGCAATGTGAAAAGGCCTAGAGTTAGAAAACCAAAGGGGAAGAATGCACTAAGCATTTCTCAAGCTAAAAGAACTGAAGAAAAAAATTTAAAACTTGTGATGCAATATTGAAGGATTCTACGGACAAAGTCTCAAATGATGCAGGATGCATCAAAAGAAGAAGGAAGAAATACAGTCACTGTACCAAAAAGAATTGGCTGATGCTTAACCAAAGAGGTAATATCCAGAACCAATGATATTGAAGGAAGAAATCCAAGCCGCACTGAAGACTCCTGAAATTGATGGAAAACAAATTTAAATGTTTCAACAAACTGATGCAGTGCTCACTCACAGTGTTCACTCTTCTATGTCAAGAAATTTGAAAGACAGTTACCTAGTCAAGCAATAGGAAAATATCCATATTTATGTCCATTATTAAGAAAGGTGACCCAGTGGAATATGGAAATCATCGAATAAGATCATTAATATCATATGCAAGTAAAATTTTATTGAAGATTGGCTGCAACAAGTACACTGACAGCTGCCAGAAATTCAAGCTGGATTCAGAAGAAAATGGGCAATGAAGGTTATTATTAATGACATCAGATGGATCTTGGCTGAAAGCAGAGAATATCAGAAAGATGTTTACTTGTGCTTTACTGACTATGCAATGGCATCTTACTGTACGGATCATAACAAACTATGGATAACACTGCCAAGAATGGGTATTCTAGAACACTTAAATTGTGTTCATGAGGAAACTGAAATCTGGTTTAAAATCAGAAAAGGTGGGTGTCAGGGTTGTAGCCTTTCACCATACTTATTCAACCTATACTGAGCAAATAATCTGAGAAGCTGGATTATATGAAGAATGTGGCATCAAGATTAGAGGAAAAGTCATTAACAGCTTGCAAAATGCAGATGACACACCCTGCTTGCTGGAAGTAAAAGAATTGATAATATTTACTGATGAAGATGAAAGACTACAGCCTTCAAAATGGATTGCACCACAATATAAAGAAAACAAAAATCCTCACAACTGAACCAATAAATAGCATCATAAACGGAAAAAAGATTGAAATTATCAAAGACTTCATTCTGCTTGATTTCCCTATCAACATTCATGAAAGCAGCAGTCAAAAAATCTGCTGTAAAAGACCCCTTTTAAAGTATTCAAGAGCACAACTGTCAGTCTGGGGACTAAGGTGTGCCCAACCCAAGTCATGGCATCTTCAATCGCTTCATATGCATGTGAAAGCTGCACAATGAATAGGATAGTCCATATAAAAATTCATGCTTTTCAAAAGAGGGAACAAATCTTTAGAGTGAGGATCATTCCCACCCCCTTCTTACACAGAGTAGACAGGGATGGGCAACATGGACATTGGCTACCCAAAGTGGGGGGGGCCACAAAGGCAAGAAGTGACTGGCTTACAAGCTTTCAAGAGGGAGCCTAGATCCAGAGGGTGTGGAGGAAGGTAGAACCTCCACTGAGTAGTATCCAGTCTGTCTGGGTGGGAATGCTCAGTCCATCACCAGGTCTCTTGCTGTGCACTAAGCAGCATCGGGGGCCCTGGAGTTGTAACCTGGTAGCACAATCTGGGGCAGGTGAAGCCCAGGCCCATGTTTTGAACAGTAGATGTCCAGGTGGGCGGTTAGACCAGGGCCTTTAGCTTTCCTGCCTTGGAGTGCAACCTCAGCTAGGGGCTGGGGCGCCCTCACAGAAAGCTCATCTGAAGGAGCTACGAAGTAAAGGAAGAGTCCACAGGTCCAGCAGACTGACTGGGCAGCCATGGGCAGACTCTTCTGACTTCCTGGAGGCTCAGTTGTGTCAGGTCAAAGTTGGCAGATAAGAAAAACTCCCACTCAGCTTGTTGTAAGGTGCCATCGAGTTGGTGCCAACTCATAGCGACCTTATACACAGCAGAACAAAACACTGCCTGATCCTGGGCCAACCTTACTATCTATCTATCGTTGCCACGCTTAAGCCCATTGATGCTGCTGCCACTTTGCCAATCCATCTTGCTGGGGGGTCTTCCTCTTTTTCTCTGACCCTCAACCCTACCAAACATGTTACTCTTCCCAAAAGGATGGAAAATTTTAAGAGAGAAGAACGCAAATTGTAGCATCCCTTCCCAGAGTGGGGGTTAGAAACCTACTCTTTTAGCTGTAACATTTAGCCCACCCTACTAGGTTCAACTGTGCAGCATTAACAAATGTCCCTAACCCCTGGGGTTCTGTCCCAGCTGGTTTTCCTCTCAGGAAATGCATGTGAGGGTGACAGGATGGCAGCATGAAGCAATGGCGGGAAGGCCACCACAGGCACAGGGCAATTGAGGGGCGAGGTTCCGACCCTTCTCACCTGCAGATGCTGAGCCCAGAGCCCGGGGAGATGGCCAAGGATCCCCCACCCACCACCCCAGCCTTCGGGCAACTGCCCTGAGACACCCAATATGTGCTCACTGTGGCTGTCACTTTGTCCCAGTCGGTCACAAAGGTGCGAAATCCCTCTCCAAACAGTGTGCCCGCTGTCCTGTGGAGGGAGGGCAGAGATATCACCAGGAGGAAGACATGTACTGGACTCAGACCTATCGTGCCCACTGAGGGCCGCCTGCAGGAAATGATGCCGCACGTCCTGCAAGGCCTCCTGACCTGATGGACTCTAGAATGGTCTGGCGGTGCTCGGCGGCCTTCAAGCGGATCTGCTCTCGGATGATGTCTGCGTTCTCCCGATCAGCCTTGGCCCGGGCGCGTGCCTCAGCCTCCACCCGCAGCATCTCGTTCTTGTGCCGTAGCTCCATCTCCCGCTCCACCGTGGCTGTGGGATGGGCAACTCAGCCAACTCATTGTCACCCAGACTCCAGTCCCACCATGCCCACTGCCCACTGCCAATCCAGACACCAAGGGCAGTCAGAGAGAGAGGAATATGCACAAAGAATACACCCAAGGGCCAGGAACCTGGGGCTCTACAATTAGACCCTGCAGCCTTGGAGGAACCAGGCACCGCAACCCCAGACAGTGCTTTAAAAAGGAAACTACACAAGAAACCCAATTACACTGAAATACAGTTATCAAAATATTACAGTAACATTAGTAATGCGTATGCTCTGTCTGGGGACAGTCCACCACCACATAGCTGCAGTGTGCAAAGTGGATGGCTATTCAAGACCTCTGCAGCCCATGTGAGGAAGTGGCATGGGACTTGAGGACACGGCACAGAAGGACACAGCAAGGAAGGTGTAAGGACATGGACTAGAATACACGAGGCCGCTGCAAGGATGTCCCCGCACACTGCGTCACAGTGTGTAACTAGCGGAGGCACTGCACTTCCTTTACAGGATAGGGTCCTCGAGGGGTACAGATGAAGCCCCTGCCTTGTCAACGTGGGATCTTGGGGCACACTGGGGAAGTGTTTTCAGGGATCACAAAAACATCTTCACAGACCACTTGAGGGCCTGAGGGACTCTGCTCACTGCAGCTCCCCCTCGCCAGGTCCCAGGACATAAGCCCACTGCGTGCTTTCCCTGCCCCCACCATCCAGAGTCAAGGCCGGGCTACCTCGTCTGATCGCCTCCTGCTTCTGCACAGACTCCTCCTGCTTCCGCAAGTTCTCCTCGTTCAGAAGTTGCTGAGAAGCCACAAGAGAAAACCAGGAATGCTCCAAGAGCTGCCAAGGGCTCCCAGCTACTCTGGGCCACGCACCCCCTGTACCCCGTGCACCATGTATCCCACTAGGCCACCACAAGACTACCAAATGCTGTTAAAATAAAAGCTGTGACGCCCCGCCAGGCAGATGTATTTGGAAAAGATGAAGCACTCCATAGGCAGGAGTGGGGGCCCATGGAGTGAAGGCCCCAGGTGGCTCCTAGACCCAGCTGCTGGCCAGTCACAAGCTGCCCAGGAACCTTCTCTCAAGGAGTCACCCGTGACATGGAGACCAACCACACAGGAAGGAGGACAGGAGTCTGCACAGAGAGGGCGTCCCCATCCTTGCGTCCAAGCATGGGTCATGAGTGCTTGGGCATGTGCCATGTGTTTGTGTGCATGAGTGTGTGTGCCCCCTTCTGGTCCCAGCATGTGCTGTCAAGTGCACACATCAAGCATTCCCACACCGGGAGGGTGGGGATGACAAAGACAGGACACCAGGTTCACGGGAAGCTGCTCACCTGCTGCCTCAGCTGGTCATCGTAGCGCTGCCGAGCCAACTTGTCCTGGTACTGGGCCCTCTAGGGAGAGAGCACAGCATGAGGTCAGCTGACTTCAACTCCAGCGGGGGCTGAGGCCTTAGGCCCTCCACCTTTCCCCTCCTATGGCATCAGCTCCCGTACAGTAACCTGGACGAGGTGGTGCAAGGAGGTCCCTGCCCTGCTCAGCACACCCTGAGGGTCCCGGGTTTTAGACGGCCACTGTCTGCAGGCCACTGAGGTGAGTGGTAGATCCCCTTGTCAACCCAACGCCTCTGTCAGCAGAGAGCAGTCTGCTCCTTACGGCCTGGTGCTGCCGCGTCTCCTCATTCAGCGTCTTCCTCCTCTCCTCAGCTTGCACACGGATCTGCTCGCTCTTCAGCTGTTCCACGGCAGCTTCGTACTCCTGCGGACACGACACCGCTATACATTCAGGTGCCGCACAAGCACCTGCCACGTTAGAACTTCCCAGCCTGAGAGCCACCACCCTGATGGTCCCTCCCTACCCAGCCTGTGCCTCCTCGGCAAGGGCTAACGGACAACACAGCTGGGCAGCATCCCCTAGGCTCTGCAAGCTCTCGGCTATTGTCACTCTGAGTCTTGGGCTAAGGAGGGGTCATGACAGATGAGCTGGGACCAACCTTGAAGGAGAAAGCAGTCCAAAGACAGGCCAACTCCTCAGGCTGCCTTCCTTCCCTGGCGGTGTTTCCTAGGCGCTGTGACTACAGTGTATAGTTGGGGCTCCCTCTCTAGAGAGTCAGCGGATGGAACGTGGTCTTGTCGCTCCAGATATTCTCTCCATGCGCCCCAGGGGAACCAGTGAGGGAAAGACAGGTCACTCCCACCCACCACCTCACCTGCCTTTCTAGTTCTGCACCCAGAACCTTAACTTTGCTCCTACCCTGTCTCCTCCTCTGAAATGGAGCACATGGAACCAGGCGCCGCAGTCCACGTGCATGTCCACCCAGGGCCTTGTCCATCTGTGGCACCCACCTTCAGCTTGGACTGCTGCTCCAGTTGCAGCGTCTGCTCCTGCATCTGGGCCAGACTCAGAGCCTCCTTGGCATGGCCTGCAGGAGAGCAAACTATGTTATGACCCTGCCACCCACAAGTGCAATGGGGAACAGAGGTCACAGCCATCAGCCTGTCCCTCCACCCCTACTTCTTCCCCTTCTCCACACTAGCTCAATCCTGCAGAAAGCCCGGTGTGGGTAATCACATCCACGTGGGCTCCCTGAGAAAAGGCTGCCTCCCTGCCACCCAAGACGAGGTGGTGGTGTTACCTAGGGTGGCGTCATGTCCCAATCAGACAAAAATCAATGCAGCAGCTAGTGTCCTTTATTCTTCACATCACACAAACGTTATACCTACTGCTGTCTGCCCTGATGCATGCAGATGAGGAAGGCATGAGAAAGAATGATTAAAAATCAAAGCCAAAACCTAGTGGCTCTGCTCTCAGTGGCTGTGGTCGTGCTTTCATGCTGCCTTTGTGTAGTCACTTCCTATGTGTTTTCTTCAGGCCGTACACCTGATATCCTGGGAGGAGCCAACGTCCCACCACGCCTCCAGCTGCAAAGCCTAAGCCTCAGAGCGCTCACATTCCAGGATGGCGCGAGTCTCCTGTCACCAATTTTATAATAAAAATCTTCAAGCCCACGAACCATGGCAAGATGTGCGCACCCACAAACCACCACCCTGAATGCTCCAATAGGTTCTCTTGCTTCATTGTGTGTCCGTTCCTCTGGTCCTCCTCACACCCGTCTATTTCTGACCCTCTCCAATGCAAGCTGCAGGCACACTCCACTCCATGGCAGGACACCATTTGTGAGAGTGCTGTGTGTGAGCTGGGTTCTGTCTTTAGAGGGAAGTGAACTTTGTGAGCTTGCATGAGCCTGGAGGTGGGGATGGTGATAGCAGCTATGGAAGCTAAGACTGGACTGCTCGGACATAAGGCAATGTGGACTTAGTGACCAGTGGTTGGTGGTATGGCAAGAACCTCTGGGGCTGCCCTCTTGGAGCCCTAAATGCCAGTCACTGCCAGATCACTGAGACCTAACAGCATGGGTCTGGGGAAGATCAGCTTCCAAGGAGGGTTGGAGCCACAGGGTTATGCAGTGACAGAGGGGGAAGGAGTCTGTCCCCAGGACAACACAGGGGTCACAGTCTAACAGCACTGGGCCTGCATCCAGGGAGAGGTCTGCTTACTAACATGACCTTTGGCAAGCTACGGTAATCTCCCTACGCCTGCGTGCTCACCAGAAAAGTGGGGCGAATAGTTTCTCCTCTAGGGACTCTTGGAATAAGGAAACAGGGGACCTGGCACCTAGCACCCCTCCCAATCCACAGCTTCAACTTCAAGTCATCACCTTGGAGTGCCACAATACCGGGAAGTGAGCATTCCAAAGTGTTAATAAGCACCTGTTGTTACTAAGTGACATCAAGTCGATTCTGACTCATAGCAAACCTGTATATGGTTTCCAAGGAGCATCAGGTGGGTTTGAACTGTCGACCTGGTGGTTCACAATCTAGTATTGATCCTACAGCACCACATCAGGAGTCCACCTGAGCCGGGCTAACCACAAAGTCAGTAGTTAAAATCTAACAGCCGCTCCTCAGGAGTAAAGATGATGCTTTCTACTCCTGTAAAGATTTTGTTGTTGTTGTTGTTAAGTGCCGTCGAGTCGGTTCCGACCCATAGCGACCCTGTACAGGGTTTCCGAGGATGTAAATCTTTACGGGAGTAGAAAGCCTCATCTTTCTCCCGCGGAGCGGCTGGTAGTTTCGAACCACTGACCTTAAGGTTCACAGCCCGATTCGTAACCACTATGCTACCAGATTTACAGCCTCGAAAACCCTATATGAGGCCAAACTGACTAAATGGGGCACACTACCACTCCCACCACTCCCAAAATGAGACTTCTGGTGTGGCACTAGGCTCAGCACTGGACAGTGAACCACAAGATCAGCAATCCAAATCCACCAGGTGCTCCTCAGAAGCCTTATATAAGGTCGCTGTGAGTCAGAATCAATTCTACAGCACTGAACAACAACAACTTACAAAATGGGAGTCCTGGTGTAGTGCTATAGAATAAGCACTGGACCGCAAGGTCACCAGTTCAAACTCACCTGCTCCTCCTTGGAAACATACAGGACAGGATTGCTATGAGTTGGAATCGACTTGACAAAACTTAACAACTCCCAAAATGCTCTAAAGTTTGAGGGCTGTTATGTTCATTCAACAAACAAGCAAGGGAAATGGGGCAAACACTGCTCTGGCCTTCAGATGGGTTCTGAGGAGGGGTAAGGGACGACCTCAAGAATGGAGGACTGATATAGGCTGTGACATCTCCAGTTGCCTAGAGGGACTTGTACCCTAACAGCAGTAAGACCAAGCAAGAAGCAAGCTCAAGCCAACCCAGGGTAGGGCCCAACTGCCAGACCAAGGGTCCAGACAGCTTGAAAACAGCATGAGGAGGAAGGATGATACTCCACACGGTTGCTGGGCATGATGTACCCTAGGAGAAAGGATGTGGGGACAGGAAGGGAAGGGAGACCCAGGAGAAACTCATCTCAAAGGCCAGCAGTGAGGCAGGAGGAACAGCAGGAATTAAAGTGAAGGAGGCCCCAGGGGCAGGGTGCCTGGGGCATGATGACTGATCCCACGGAGCAGAAAGTCTGGGGTAACAGTGGAGGAGAAGGACTTGGGGACAACTCACACATACAAGTGGACAGGATGCAGGGGAGAGCTGGCACACCCAAGGTTACTCACATAGGACTATACAAGGACAGGGGGGTTCATGGACTCCGCTTCTAAGACGGAAATAGAGGTTCTGGGCATAGTTAGTATGTGAAACCCCACTGGAGCTAGGGCAGGTGGTCCCTCAGCAAAGCCGTAAGATATTATGTTGCCATATCACAAGGTCTTGGGTGCCAGGAAGCCCCCAGCTATTGTTCCGTAACTCTATGGTAACTCTATCTTGCCCTAAAAGGATCAAACTTCAAAACTTCATCTCTGGGAGTCTCAGCTGGGCCTATTGAGACAAACAACCTTGGGACTGAGTGTGTTCTGTCACTTTGAGGATCTGAGAACCAGTCACACCGAGACCCCTACCATAAATAACCTTTAATCCCCTTGAGGAAAACATGGGGAAAGAGCCATGTGGCGCTAAGCCCTCTCCCTCCTTAAAACAAAAAGGCTTTGCCCTTACCTAGATTCAACTACAGAATCTCTTTAGGATTTAGAAAAGAGAAAGACTCAGATTAGACAAACAAAAATTTGAGAGCCATTGTGTTCTTTCAACTGATATTTATTCAGTGCCTTCTACACCCTAGGATCTTAAACACAACTCATTAAAGTCACAGTAGAAAGAAAAACTGGGAAGAAGGCATGAGATTAAAGTCCAGTGTCTGCTGACTTCTTGAAGGCCCTGAGGTCTGTCTGAAAGGTCGTCAGTTGAAAATGCAAATTGGCTACAACATTCTTGATAAAAGCCAATGACCCCAATTGTGCGCTTTTCCGTGAGAAATTGCACTGATCACACCAGATCTCCGACCTGGCCACGCCTTCCGGTTCCCACGTGGAGGCAGGGCAGAGAAAGGAGCCCATGTGCTTGGTGGTAACGAGCTACAGCTACCTGTAACCTCTGAGTCACAGTGCACCGGTTACCTCACGTGAAGTGCTCGTGACAACTGGGAAGGTACAAGTGGTGGTACAGGTAACCCTGAACCTTCTCGTACGGCTTTAGCCAAGTTTACTCATGGAGGCCCTAAGTGGGAATGCGACCCCCGTTTGGCTGCAATGACGATGGGAAGGGTTAAGCGCCCCTAATGGGCCTGGCATACAACCCCTGGAGGAGTGTCGCTCATGCAAAGAGAGCCGCCTGCCTCCCAGGCCTTCACCCAGCCGACCCCGCCCGGTCCCCACCGGCCCGCAGCACTCACGCGAGTGCTCCAGCTCGCGCGCCGCCTTGGCCGCGCGCTCCAGGCCCGTCGGGTCGAAGTTGCTCCATTTGTCCTTGGGCGCCGGGCGGTCCCCTGCACCGCGGTCCCCGCCACCCTCGGCCCCGGGCTGCGTGGGCGGCAGAGGCAACGGCAGCCCCGCGCCCTCACCCTTGGGGCCCTTGTTGATGCCGAAGAGCCACGACATGACCACACGAGCCTGTGCGCCGCCGCAGCCGCGGACGCGAATCCAATTACGATTCGCGCGTACGGACAGCCTCCACGCGCCCGGAGCAAGCACTGCGCAAGTGCGACACACGCCCCTTCCTCCGGGAGACGTGGGCCTCTGAAGGTTACGTGCCGCGCGCCAACTCTGGGATTGGTCGCGAGGACCGTGGCCAAGGCGCTTGCCAGTGGTCAGGGGCGGGGTGAAGCACCGATTTACGGGTCCCGAGTCGGCTCAAAATTAGTCGGTGTGCGAATATGAATTTGGAAACGTCAGTTCCGCGTAGCAACACCCTTCTGTGTGGTTGCTATGGACACCTTGTCCAGTTCCGGACATGGTCATGGCTGAGTTGTCAAGGAAGCCAGGGGATGCAGCCGCTGTGAGTCGTGGACGAAGAGGCAGGGGTGAGATGGACGAAACTGGGCGATACCCTAATCTGCGGCGGAAGCCTCTCCTCGTTTGGGTGAGCACGCAATTCACCAGCTACCGTAGCGGTCTAGGGCCAGGAATGGCGGCAGGGCTTGGAGGGCCGCAAGAAGGCGGTGCAGCTGGTCGCCTGAAACCCGTCCCTGCACCGTGACCGCCCCAACCCGGACTCATCCTCTCTAGGCGGGCATTGGGGTGAACAGTCCCTGAGGGAGGCGGTTGCGTCCAGTGAGTTTCTACCGTTCATTAGTTGCCCTAGAGTTGATTGCTGCTCATGAACACACAACCACGTTTGTCGGAACAGAACTGTGTTCCATAGGGTTTTCAATGACTCTTTGGAATTAGATATCCAAGCATTTCTTTTGATGCTCCAACTTCCAACTATTCGATTAGCAACCTAGCTCATTAAAGTTTGCACCCCAAAAAGAAGGGACTCCCCTAGTGCACACAGTTGTTGTTAAGTGTCCTCGAGTCGGTTCCGACCCATAGCAACCCTCTAGAGGGAGACACTGAATAAAATGAGAGAGGAGAGAATCTTTGTACAAGCCTATTTCCTATAGCTGTGGTTAAGAAGAGAGCCAAGGGCAGACTCATGCCATCTTTGGTGTGTTTGAAAACCTCAGTGGACTGTATGATTCTTTACCTTTTTCAAATGTGAATCACAGATAGTGGGGGAAGGGGACACATACAGAGTATTCCAAAACCAAAAGTTTGGAAAAGCAGAGCAGCCCTTCAGCCCCAAAGGAAGTGCTCATGTCAGGAAAAAGCACAGAGGCCTATGAGCATTTGCTCTTTCTCAGGAACCTCCAAATACCAGTTACCTACTGACTACAAACCACAAAATCCAAGGTTCAAGCC
>NW_006408691.1:1147009-1151621 GCF_000296735.1 Chrysochloris asiatica | reverse complement strand
ACGTAACGGCACTTAACAGCTTCAGGGATAGAGCTGATTGGACCAGGTTGGGACAGAGGGAGACAAGGACCAGACCAGGGTGGCATTGCTCTGGAGCCCACAATGTCTGAAGTCAATGTCTTATGCCCAGACTTCAGTTGCCCTTTAGTTCTTTTTTTTTTTTTTTTTAATTGTGAAAATATGCATAACAACATTTCCTACATGTATAATTTAGTGGCACAGAGTTCTGATGGAACTGTGAATGAGTTCACAAAACTATATGATTTTGGGACACCAGAACCAAAAATTGAAAACCATTTTAAGCTTCAATCAAAATAGGAAAACGTGTAAAGTTTGAAGTTGGTTTTTTTTTTTTCCCTTTCCACGTGAAAAAGCCAAATTAGTTTCACAGCAATAGTTAGAAGCCTCCAGGGGCTGTTATCATGGTCTTTATGGGTTAGCCACCCCTAGCAAACTTCCAAAGATAAAGACGAGGAAATGGATGCAAGATACGGGAGTACTTGTTAGCCAAGGATAGCATTCTCAGTCAGGCATCTGGCCAACTCGTGTATCTCCCTATGTGAAAAGGGAAACAACTTTGAAAATAAAGCTCTTCATTTCTAAAGTTAGTATTTGACTTTCTTCATTGAAACCTAAAGAGCTCTGGTGTGCTGTGGCTTATGTGTTGGTCCACTAACCACAGATTGGCAGCTCAAACCCACCAGCTGCTCTGTGGGAGAAAGATCTGCTCCCATAAAGATTTCTAGTCTTGGAAACCCAATATAGGGTTGCTAGAAGTCAGAATCACCTCAATGACAATGGTTTTGTTTTTGTTTGGTGTAATTCAAACAAAGTGTTGATTGTTGTTTTAAGATTCAGATGATGGCTTTAAGGAGAAATTGCAGGAGAAAGCAGAGAGTCACCTCCACCTTTTACCAAAGGCATCTGGGACCCAGGCCTGGACGCCTTCACTTCCCACTTCCCAGCAGGCATCTAAAATATCCTATCCACTTGTGTTTGTCACTTACAGTCTCATATTGGAAGTCACTGGGAAGAATAAACATACCTTTCCTGAAGGCACTGAGTTAATAAAGGGGATCCTAACAGGCCTGTTGAAGAGCAAAGATGTTACCTTGAGGACTAAGGTGCGCCTGACCCAAGCCATGGTATTTTCAATAACCTCATATGCATGTAAAACCTGGACAGTGAATAAGGAAGACCGGGGAAGAACTGATGCTTTTGAGTTATGGTGTTGGAGGAGAATATTGAAAGTGCCATGGGCTGCCAAAAGAACCAACAGATCCGTTTTGGAAGAAGTGCAGCCAGAGTGCTCCTTGGAGGCCAAGATGGCCAAACTTCATTTCTCGTACTTTGGACATATTGTCAGGAGGGAGCATTAGCTAGAGAAGGATATCATGTTTGGTAAGGTGGAGGGTCAGAGAAAAAGAGGAAGACCCCCAATGAGATGGATTGGCCAAATGGCAGCATCGATGGACTCAAGTGTGGCAACAGTAGTGAGGTTGGCCCAGGATCGAGCAGCGTTTCTTTCTGCTGTGCATAAGGTCACTATGGGTCGGTACCGACTCGATGGCACCTAACAACAAACAACAACAGGCCTTCTACTCAAATCATTGATGATTTATTGATAAAATATGACGTTCTTAGAAGCAGAAACAAGACACCAAGGCAGTATTCAAGCTCAGTGTTCCCTGATGATCTCCCCTATTGTCCTGAAGTCCGCTTGCTTCTCTGCATGGATGCTCTGGCCCAGAAGAGAGCCTGTAGGAGTTAACGCTGCAGGTAGACAACCTCGCCTTGCCTCCAGCATGCTCCAGCAGTCCCCAGGAGCCCAGGCCAGCAGACATGATTGCCAGGGAACTGGGGGCTTGCAGTCCAGTCCACAACCCCAGTGACCGAGCTGCAGGATTTCCTAGTATAGAAGCTGCAGTGACTGACTGCCAGTTCCACTGATGTCTCCTACAGATGACACCTGTTCATTTAAACTTGGGATCAGCATGAAGTTGCTACTACCCCTAAAACCACTGCCACCTTGCCCTCCTCGGGTGGCCTGAGTCCCAGAAACCTGCCATCTTGACCCAAACTGTAGAGTGACTTAGGACAGCCCTCCCCACAGCTCAGCTTTGTTTGATCTTTGTGTTTAGCTAACAGTTACCTACTTGTGATGACTCAGGCCCACTACTTCCAAAGCAACTTCTATGTGGTACCTTGAATTTACTTGATAATGGCTTTTCTATCCAATGTCTACTTAATTTCCACCAAATGATTGGGTGGGACCATGCAGATAAGGTATACAGGACACACGGGCTGGGATTGGTTAGTCTTGCTAGGTTTAAAAGGAGCCTGAGATGGAATGGACCATTAAGAAGGAAGAGCATGAGTGGAGCGTGAGATCCCTCCCTAAAAAAACAGCAAGGGCAGAGGTAGTGGCATGGAGCGACAAAGCTGCTGTGGGCTGTAGGCACATGGACTGAGGCAGAGGCCAAGGGGTCACATGGCTGAGAGGCTGAAGACAAGAGTGAGGCGTGTCTGCAATACAGCAGACAAGAGACGTTCCTGACTGGAGAACTGCTGCGTCCTGGGTTTTTCTGATCCTGAATTGTACCCTGTTCACTTCTCTAAAAAAGCCCATAACTGTGAGAATTGTTATGAGTTCTGTGTGGCCAATGCAATGGATTATGGAACCCAGATGTGAAGCAGAGAGTGGTGGGAAGGATGGTTGGTGTCAGTATAAGATTAAAAATTTGTAAGTTGGAAGCATTTCTGACATTTCTGACCTCTGCTTCAGAAGAACTGGCCTTGGGCTGAATTTAGTTTGATCCTCTTTCCCCCTTGTGAAGCCAGGGAAAGTTAGACCTGGTCCCTACTTGATTATAAAGCCCAGCTGAAGGGTCTGGACCACCAGAGCTGTCCCTGAAGTCACCAAGTTAACCTCACATTGTGGATGCTTCAAGGGGTTCCAAAGGGTAGGGTGGGCGTCCTCATGCAGATGCTTGGCTGCCAGCCCTGCTCCCCCTGCTGATAACAGAGAATACACAGGTAAGTTCCAGGTCTGCTGATTGCTTCCCCACCACCACTACCACTTCTGTGAGAAAAGTAGAGCCTTTCCGCTCTTCCTGATGCTCCAGGGAGAGGTGGGAGTGTGGTCCTGAGAGCAGGGGCCACCTGCCGCCACCTGGAAGGACTGCATGTTGCCTAGGAGCTGGTCCTGGATCTGGAGAAGTGGCCTACTTGAGGCCCCAGGCTGCATGGTTTGTCAGGGGACATGCACAATTCCTGCCCAATGATGGTCCCCATGGGTGCAGCACTAGAGCCAGCAGGCTGTGGCCTCCTGTCCAGGAGCTATGGTGGGATCTGTGCTCTGCTGCAGGCCGCTTACTGTCCTTCCTCACACTCTCATACTAGTTCCTACCATGGTGGGCAAGGACAGCCTTCACCTTCTTCTAAAGTTCTGTGTTTGTAGAGCAAAAGGTCAGGGGTGACTTTCCTAGCTTTCTGAGCTAGAAGCAATTACTGGCTGACATATTGGCTCCTAAGGAGTACATGTCAGTGACAGAGGTAGAAGCTCCGTATCCCCTTGCTCTGGGGGGACTGCACCACAGCTTGTAATAAATGGTGTGGCAGGGGAGTGTGACCTCTAACTTCACAAGGGAGAAGGAAAATCAAGGTCAAGAGCTCAAGGGTGATTCCTATGAGGGGGAGGTCAGCATACCGCCTTTCCATTTTTACCAGTTGTTCTTCCCATGGCACCGTACTTCTCTGCTGGCTTGGATAGTTCATTGCAGCCGCCCAGATTTCATAGACTATACTCACAACTATGAGGTTAATCAGTGAAGTATCCAGTTATAATTCAGGATCATGGACAACTCAGAGTACAATTCTTTGGTCAGGACAGTTTCTTGGCCATGCTCTTGGCCCCTCAGGCCTCTTGGGCAGCCCAGCCTCTGCCCTGCTTGAATAACTGTTACAAAACTCTTGAGCTCTGCCAATAAGTGCCGGAGTGCACCCTGTTCTGCCAATCAGCCTTACCAGAAAGCACCTGGCTCTTTAGCTCCATGGGTCAGCCCACCAACTCTAAGTGCTTTGCCCTGTGGGCCAGGAAGCTCACTGCTCTGCCTCCCACAAATCTCCTGGTTCTGCTGCTGCCGTTTCTCCACCACTCTCCAGTGTTACAACTTTCTCTGTCTTCTGATTTAAGGACAGTCCTTGGTTCTCAGCATAGGACCCCAACACCAAAGAACATACGCCCTTCCCATCTCTTCTTGGTGGTAGTGGGGTTCTCCTCTCTTCGCCTCCAGGATGGCTCATTTTAAGCCTGTTGTTGTGAAGTGCCATTGAATTAGTTCTGACCCATAACGACCCTGTATAGGGTTTACGAGGAGCAGCTGGTGAGCTTGAACCACTGACCTTGCAGTTCAAACGGCTTTGCAGTCTAGTGCATTAACCCACAGCGCCACACCAGGACTCCATTTTAAGCCTAGAGGGTGGCAAAAGTGACCAATCCTTTCCGTATACCTTATTTGCATAGTTTCAGCCTCACAAGTCATGGTATTTTCAATAGCCTCATATGCATGTGAAAGCTGGACAGTGAATAAGGAAGATAGTAGAAGAATTG
>NW_006408691.1:1134726-1146744 GCF_000296735.1 Chrysochloris asiatica | reverse complement strand
TGGCAACAATTGTGAGGTTGGCCCAGCACCGGGCAGTGTTTTGTTCTATGGTGCATAGGGTCGCTGTGAGTCGGTACTGACTCACTGGCACCTAACAACAACAACAACCCCACAAAAGTGTCAGGTACCATATTTGCATTCTTAACTGTTCAATGCCTTCATGGGTCACGGCACCTTATTTGCGGAATTCTGGTGTGGCGCTGTGGGTTAATGCACCAGACTGCAAGGCTGTTGGAACAGCAAGGTTGGTGGTTCAAGCTCACCAGCTGCTCCTCATAAACACTATACAGGGTTGCTATGGGTCAGAACCAACTCAACGGCACTTAACAACAACAACATCCAATCATTTAAAGACTTCTTTAAAATGTTCATGAGCAAAGATGTCGATTTGAGGACTAAGATGTGCCTGACCCAAACCCTGGTATTTTTAGTAGCTTTATATGCATATGAAAGTTGGACAGTGAATAAGGAAGACCATACAGGAATTGATCTGTTTGAGTTATGGTGTTGGAGGAGGGTATTAAAAGTACCAGGGACTGGTAGACCAAACAATCAGTGTTGGAAGAAGTACAACAGAATGCTCCTTAGAAGCCAGCATGGCCAGACTTCATCTCTCATACTGTGGACATATTATCAGGAGGGACCAGTCCCTGGAGAAGGACATCATGCTTGGTAAAGTGGAGGGTCAGAGAAACAGAAAAAGACCCCCAACAAAATAGATTATCACAGAAATGGGTTCAAGCGTAGCAACAATTGTGAGGATGGTGCAGAACTGGGCTGTTTTGTTCTGTTGTGCATAATAAAGTCGCTATGAGTTGGAACTGACTCAATAGCTCCTAACAACAATCCTATCATTTGGTGGGAGTTACAAGACCAAGACTAGAAAGGTTAGATAATACTAATGCATGGCACAGCACAACTGCTCTTCTCCAGAAGGGCTGCCACTCTGTCAATCTCTGATGGCTAGAGCCCACGGTTCCCTTTATGCCCCCACCTCACCTTACCGCCAGGGGGCGATGTAACTTCCACGGATATTAAAAAGAAGAAAAGGAAATTGAAAGATTCCATCCCAGGAAGAAAGCAGAAGAGGCAGAGCTTATACACTTGAGCTTTGGTTTTACTTACAGATCTCTTCAGGCCCCAGCAGGAGAGCAAAGGCTGAAATGCGTTGAAATGCAAGCATTCCCCGACGACGTTTAAAATGGGGATGATCGGACAGCCATTACTGTCTCTATGGAAACAGTACTACTCTAGCTGAGGCGCTGCCCCACCCCCTCAGAGTCCTGTGACAGCTTATGTTTCGAGGCACTCAGAGAGCAGAGTAGTGTGCCAACTTCCACAGGGGCCCTGGTGCAGGTGACATTCTCCTTGCCAGCCACTGCAGCCCAGCAATGGCTCTGGGCCCCCAGTCTGCAACCTCAGAATCCTCAGCTTCCCTTCTCCCATGTGGGCTGTGGCTCTGGAGAACTACTCATCTCTGGAGCCTCTCGCGTGGCCAGCTCCTACGCCTGGAATCCCAGATGCCTGCTTTTCTCAACCAGAACCAGTGGGGTACAGACCTTTCTGGCTTTGGGAGCACAATGAAAAGCTCATCCTCATGGTGTGGACGCAGCTGTGAATGGAAGTCAGCCACCTGCGAGATCTAGAGTAGACAGAGGAGCTGTGAGAGGTAGGACCAGGACTTGTTGGGGTGGGGCCAGCCAACTCACTGGGACCCCAGCATGGCTCCAAGACGCAGCCCAGAGTCAAAGGCCTTGAAAAAGTCCTTGGAGGATGTAAGGGTAACCACTTTCGAGACTGGGGCTTCCAAGAGGTGCTCCTTGGCCTGGATATGGCAATGGGATGCTTGGCCCTCCTGCTCCATGGAGCAGACAGTGTTGGGCCTGGTGTCCAGCAGAGATGGGGAGACACCAGAGTCACTACCTGGGGAGGAAGGTGACCCAGGGCGATGGGCCTCTTCCTGCTTGCTGTCTCCATGAAAGGTTCCGGTTGTGCTTTGGGCGATACATTCGTCACCCCACTTGTCTTTGTGCATGAGTCAGAATAAGCAGCTATCTGCAGAGGCCATCACCATGTTAGGATGTCCTGCTGCTGCCCTATTGCTCCTGCCCCCTGCTGTGGCCAGGGCTAGACTGTCAAGTGGACTCTAGGCTCAGACTGAGCACCCAGGAATTTGAGTTGGGGGATAAAAGCCAGTCTGGGGACATTCTGCACTGTCAGATACCACCTGGCTTCTGAGTGGCCTCATGGTGTTCAAGTCTACCTGTTCCACCCTGCCTAGGGTTGTAGCCAGCTGCTAGGGTGATTGTGAGTTCCTGCCTGCTGACCATTGGACAGACAGAAATAAGCATACAGCTTGTGGGGACCCAGCCAGAGACAGAGTGAAGCCCCCAGCCCCACACAGTCTTTCAGGCTTGACATGGGCAAGGGACCTAGGGAAGGGACCCAACACCCTTCCACAGAACCCCAACCTGCATGTCTGGCCAAGGGCTGTGCTGTTTTCCCCTTCTGCCCCTAAGGGCCAGCTGGACAGCCTCAAGCCCCTCCTTTGCTCTGCTCACAGACAGGGCGGGGTCCTCTGATCTCCAGCCATCATCACACATACAAGTGAACACCGGTTATGAACTCAAGAGACAGGAGCCTAGCACATAGCCGGCAATGCATGGGGTGACACCCAGCATGGCTGCGTGAAGCCTCAGGTATGCTTCTAGCATATACACACACCAGCCTGAGCAGAGAGACAGAAGGAAGCTTCTCTGCCTGTCCACGACCGCCAAGCATTGACCAGGCCTCAAAACACCTGCAGTCTGTCTGGTTAGGAGCTTTATTTCCATCAGCAAGCATTAGCATAAAGTATCACCTTCAGTAAGGGGAGCGCCAGTGTGGAACTGGGCCCGGGAAGCCTTTAGATACCCTCTATAGGAAACAGCCAAGGCTGTGGTCCAAAGCAGCTCTTTCCATGTGGGCTTCTCACCTACAGAAGCTGGGAGACACTAAAGAGAGGGTGCTCACAGGGGTTCGCAGGAGGCATGGTGGCCAGTGGTGCCGCTCAGAGGAAGGGGCAGCCTCTCCCCTCAGTTCCCCAGCACTAGCCTCCCACTGCTGGTATTCCCACAAAAAGTAAAGTGTTCTAACAATGGCAGGACACAGGTTTCATCTGACTTAACTATATTCTAAAGTCGCAAATGTTTAGGGGCGCAGGGCTGGAGGGTGGGACTTTGGGCAAAGCCAAGGGCAGGCCTGAATGGAGCTCCCTTGAAAAATCTCAGCATAGTATTTAGCGACCAGGAGGTAGCCTGTGGTCAGAAAATGTTTCAGAGAGTCACTAAGGTGACTCCTCAGGCCAGGGAGCCTTGGTTGGAGTGGAGCTTTGTTTCCAAGGGTCCCCCTCCTGCCAAAATATGCCCACTACTCTCCAGTAACGGCTAGCTAGGCACAGCTGGTGTCCTGGCATGAAGGCAGAACCACCTGTTCCCAGCAATCACCGCCCCCAGGCCCACCTCCTAGTGGCTGACCTCACCATCAGCCTCCCAGCAGCTCCTTTTCCTGTCCTCTCCAGGAAGTCTTTGAGGACTGCCCTGAACCACTTCATTTCCCATTGCCCTGCCCTCCTCCTATCAGCATCCAGGACCCATGTGGCCAAGAAGACTCAGATCAACCTGTTGGGCCAAACTCCCTTGAACCAATGCCAGCCCTGGCCACCAGAGGGGCAGGCCCTTCCACAGGAGGGGGGAATCTGGCCGCTGCTCTCCATTCTGGGCCCAGCGCCAGCCCGGGTGTTCTCAGCCTGTCCAGATACTCTATCTTGGAAATCCTGCCCAAAGGACACCCCGTGTGCCTGGCTCACAGCCAGGAGGGGTCTGCAGGAGCCTAAGGACCCAGCCGGTTGTGCGCCGCGGCCAGGGCCACCGCGGAGGGTCTGGCCGGGGGAAGTCAGGCGAGGCCCGCGTCCTGGAGAGCAAGTGAGGACGGGGCTCTCTGGTCCCGAGGCCGGGGTGGGGGTCACGTGGAGTCCCCGGCAGGGAGGGTCAAGGGCCCCGAGCCCCAGCGTCGGGGAGGGTCGGGACACGGCTGCGCTCCCCGGGGGGCGTGCAGGCTTTAGCGGACAGCGCTCGCTCGCGGCCAGAGCGGAAGGCCGCAGTCACGGTCACCAGGTAGAGGGTACCAGGTGACAGGCCCTGAAGTGTGGTGCTGTTGTGGCCCGCGGGTACCTCCACACGCTGCGCTACGCCACCCTGCAGGGGCCCATAAAGCACGTGATAGCCCAGTGCAGCAGCTGGACCCAGCGCTGGGGCCCAGGTCACGCGCACGCTGCGTGGCCTGGCGTGAGAGATGACGATCCGCTCCGGCCCGGCCTCCTCTGTAGGGAGGGCAATGTGTGAGCTACTGGAGGCCACCTCCCCCGCCATCCTCCGACAGGACCCCTGTCCACCCCCACCAAGAGCCCTTGCCCTTCCCGCCTGCGGTCTGGGCCCCACCTCACCCGGCAGCGTGCGCACCCGCAGGTGCTGAGGCCCCACAAGGCGTTCATTGGACTCAGGCACCAGCGCCACATCATAGTCCGTGTCGGGCTCGAGGCCGGCCCAGACCCACTCCGTGGTGTTCCCTGGCAGCTGCTGACGACGCACCACTCCTGGCTGGGCACGAGTCACCAGTTCCAGCACATAGTAGCCAGAGCTGGCGGTCAGCAGGGGAGGCCAGGCCAGGCGGAAGCCGCTGGACGTGACCTCAGAGGCGCGAAGCTGCTGCTGTGGTTGCATTGCCTCTGCGGGTGGAGGGGTCAGGAAATGGAGGTCACCTCTTCTGTGCCTGAGTGGGGGCTCTGACTGGTGAGCCACAAAAGACTCCAGACTGGAAGCCCCAGTAGGTGGGCAGAGGTCGTGCCAGCAGGCCACTAAGCTCCTGGACAGCAAGCCTTGGCCGTGCCCAGCAGCTTTTTCAGTAAGTAAATGGTACGCAAATAATGTAAAGCAGGTGATGGAACTGGGGCAAGGACGGAGAAGTAATTGTTGCCTCCACCCCTCCCATTCAGGGCTTCCTTGCCTGCCTCAGTTCCAAACCCAGACTCAGGAAAGGAATGGTGGTGGTGGTTATGTGCCGTGGAGTCGGAACCCACTCATAGTGACCCTGTACAGGGTTTCCGAGGCTGTAAATCTTTACTGGAGCAGAAAGCCTCATCTTTCTCCCACGGAGTTTTGAACTGCTAATCTTGTTTGCAACCCGATTTGTAACCACTACGCTACCAGAGCTCCTTCAGGAAAGGAATAGAGGCCACCAATTCCCTGCTTCTAGGGCCCACAGTGATGTCTAGGAACGGAGGACTAGACCTAGGCCTGGAATGGGCCCAAAGGAACAGTCCAAGGGAGACTGAAAGAGGCAGGGCAACTCTGGCAGCACCTGAACCTGGGTTTCTGGGGTGCTTTCTGTCTCAGGTCCTAGATTCCTCTGGAGTATGGGCCTTGTGGGGGGGCGGGGGAGCACCACATGTGTTACCCGAACATTTCTGAGTGACCTGCAATTGGATAACTCTATGTTTGAGTGGAATTACAGGATCTTGGATACTTCCTCTTTCTGGATGCCTAGTGCCCCAGTCACCAGCCCATCCCCCAAAGTCAGACTCACCCCGTCCAAGGAGCCTCCCATCCCTCCACCTGACTTCTCTGCCCAGAAGCCTTTTTTTTTTTTTAATGTCCTGTTGCCTGTCTTATGGTGCTGTGCCATCCAGGCTAAGCTATAGAGGAGACCACATGGGGCCAGATGTCCCTGGGAGAAATCTTTCGGAGGACCCTCCTCTCTTCTCTAGTCCACAGTCAAGACCTTCCGGCTTTGGGTGAATGATTAACCCAAAGGCAGAGACTTGTGAAGAACTCTGGGTTGGGGGCATTTTTCAGGGGCAGCAGGAGGTAGATCAGGGACCATGACTTTCTCCAGCCACTCTCCAACCCGGAGAGCCAGTGGGTTGCCTCTCAGCTCCTTACCCCTACCTCCTACAATGCAGTTCCCATAACTAGCTTCAAGTCCACACCTGGTTTGCCTGCTACGTGGCCAGCCCCCTCCATGATGCTGACCTCACCAGGAGTGGAGCCAACTCCTTAAGCAGCAATCCAGGCCCTTCCAGATCTTTCTGGCCTCTCCCCTCTCCAGATATGGGGGCCCCCGATGAGTCAGTCACCCCCTGCACATCCACTGAGTTCCGGGATTTCGAACCAACTTTCTCTTCCTCTTTGTCAGCCACGCCCACCAGGCCCCCAGTCTGGATCTACAGCCCTGGGCAGAGGCTCAACAGCACCCTAAACAGCCCCAGAGAGCAGGCTCCTAGGGGTGCACAGTTGTAGCACATTCATGGACAGTGCACAAAAAGGCTTCATGTCCATCCTGTTCCCACTATGTCACCACATATCCCACAGCCCAGTCTGTCCTGTTGTGGCTTCCTGCGGGATCTCCCCAGGGCCCCACCTCCTCTCACCTACCAAGAATGGAGCCCCGCAACTCCTGGGCAATGATGTGTAAGTCATCCACGTCCACAAAATGCAGGTGCTTCTCAGGAGGAGCCGAGGCAGCTGCCGACAGCTCCAGACGGTTTCCTCGGCCAGTGCTGATGATGAAGATGGTGACACCCAAGTCCTTGAGCTCTTGCATGGGAGGCCCCACGGGGTCGCTGGAACCACCATCTGTCACCCACACCAGCACTTTGGGCACCCCCGACCGGGCACCAGCTGCTGTATCAAACAGTTGCTCCTTGACGTAGGCCAGTGCCAAACCAGTGTTAGTGTCGCCCATGCGCTGGGCTGCAGCCCGGATGGCATCCTGGACTACCGCACCCGAGCCGTGCTGGCCAAAGGGGAACTCAGTGTACGGCCGGCTGCCCACGTGCACCAGACTGGCATGCAGGGCTCCAGGGCCCAGGGGCAGAGGAGCTGCCAGCTGCCCTAGGAACTCCCGAACCCTGGAGAACTCGTAGTGAGACACACTGGCTGAACTGTCCAGCAGGAATAGCAGGTCCCCCTGGGGGGCCGATGCTGAGGGGCCTGGAGGAGAAGGGAGGGTTCAGCCCTGGGCCACAGGCTCCCTCAGGCGGTGTGCCCCTAGGACCTGAACTTGCCCTATGCCACCCAATCCCAGCTGTTCCGGGAGCCTGTTCTGTTCCATCCCCCAAGAGCCTATGAGAAGAAAGGTTCTGAGCCAAGCAGGAGGCTCAAGTCCTTCAGTGAGTTCTGTGTCACCGGGACAGCATCAGTAGAGATATTATCTGGGCTCGGTCCCATCTGTACACGGAGAGGCCCACACCCTCTCCTCCCCAACTGACCCACGAGCCCTGGGGAACTGCTCTTAACATCTTTGCTGCCCTCCAAGGCTGTCTCTTGCCCCTCAGGGCGCATCCCACCTAGGAGGTGCGCACAGCAGCAGGGGAGGAGGACACAACACTGGATGAAGCCCTCTTCCCCTCCCTGGCCAGGCAACCCAGGCTGAGTTCAGTGACTGCATTTACAGATGATGTCACCTCTCCCCAGGCCCCCATCTTCTGCTCCATCTGGACCCGGGAAGCAAGACACCTGCGGCAGCCTCTGAGGGCCCCCCCTCTGGTGCCTCCCATTCCTCACTATCCCTTCCAGTACATCAGGTGGACAGTTCCCCCCCTCACTGTGCCACCAGAGGGCGTGGGTTTGGGACGCTTCCGTTCTGGTCCAGATCCCCAATTTGATGAGGCGACTTCAATACATCTACCATCCCTCTGGAGTCTTGGTGTAGCTCTGTGGATAAGCACTGGACCGCAAAATTGGTTTGAACTGGAGAGCCGGGGGTTCAAAACCACCAGCAGCTCCTCAGAAATCCTATACAACAGGGTTGCTGTGAGTCGAAATCCATTCCACGGCACTTAACAACAACAACCAAAGGTAGGGAAACTAAGGAAGAGGACACCTCTCCCCTCCCTGACCAGGCCCCACGATGCCACGGAGATGCCTGGTCACGGCAGACGGCGCACTCTACGTCCCAGCGCTCACGACTTCTAGCCAGCCCGGAGCACCTAGGTCCGCCAGTCTTAGGTGGGTGGGGCTGCTTAGCCTGACTACCCTCCGCCCCCGACCGCGGGAGGACAGCCACCGCCAGGCACGCGCCGTGGGGAGCGGAGCGGGAGCCTGGAGTCAGGCTCAGGCGCCCACTCGGCTTCACTCACCACGCTCTGCGCCATTCCGCGTCAGCGCCAACGCCAGCCGCAAACTCAGGGTCAGACCGAGCGCCGTCCAGACGAGCATCGCGCCACAAGGACCAGGCGCAAGGAAGGGTGCCGTTTGCTTGTTCCTGGGCTGCAGGGCGCGCCACTGCACGGCCTGCAGATTGAGGCCCCTCCCACGAGGCCCGCCCCACGGTTAGGCCCCGCCCCCGCCTCTCGGCAAACTCACTCGTCCGAACGTGCACAGACCGTAGGATTCAGACACCGCACTAGAGAGATCCGATCATGACGCGTTCACTGGCACACATACTTTCTTCTCCAGGTGTGAGGCTGTGGGGGTCTGAGGTCTACCCCCACCTCCCAGCCAGGTATACAGCAGGGAGTTACCAAGGTTACCAGGAACCCTGCCCGTGACTGCGAAAAGCAGGGGTACTTGAAGTTAGGCCAAAGAGAAGTCCAACCTATTGATCTCCGTGCCTGACTAGGTGTGCCAAGAGGGGTGACACCAGAATCAATGTTCCTTCAGACCAGGCCCAGAGCCCGGCAAGGGGTGCTTGTCTGGGGGTTGAAACATGTGTCCCCAAAGACTGATCAACAGGGATTGGAAGGATCTCAGGCCACATCTAGAAAGGACAGAGCCTTTGGGAGGGGACAGCAGCCTGTGAAACTTGAGGGGTGCTTCTTATGGAATGCGAACCCTCAAAGCAAAGCCCCCATCCACCCAGCTTCCTAGAGAAGAGACCTGGAGCTGCAGACAGCCAGATACACTGAACGATACATTGAGATTTGATGGGCATGTGATGTCAAGCCCAGGCCTCAGGCAGACCCCAATCACCCTTGGAGAGGACCATCAAAAGGAAGCCACTGTGAAGCCTGAGCCCACAGGTCTCGGGATTTTAGTTAGGCCCAGAGTGACCAGAGGTGACTGGCTGCAGGGGTGTCCTGAGGACCCTGGGCCCCCCAGGGCAGATCCCCGATCTTAGGTGAGGCAGTATTTCCTGGGCGGGATCCTGCCCGCCTCATTCCTCAAATACCTTCTGGTGGGGTAAGCATTGCCCTCTCCTAACTACTTTCCACAGAAATAGGGGCCAGGCCACACTTGCCCCCAGGGCGAGGGGGTGGGGTCATCTCTGCCGGACGTCTCCTCCCTTCCCATTCCCCCTGGAGGATGCTCTGTGGGAAGACGGATGGGACGCAATGGTTTTCCTTCCTCCCTTCCTGGCAGGTGAGGCTCGGTGGGGGCATAGGGAGGCGCGAGCTCCGACTTTGCCTAAAAAAGGAAGCGCCTGGCGGCGGAGTGGAAGAGCTGGCGGCAGGAACAAACGAGAACAGTGTCGTCGCCGTCCCCCCACCCCCTTGCCGGGAATCTTGGCAGTAATGGTGCTGGCTCAGCTCCACAGACCTCAGGCCTCGGCTGGGACCAGAAACTGCTGGTGTTTCCCGCCTGGGCCCCGTGGGGGGAGCAGTGGGGCTTAGACCCCGGATCCAGGGGTGTGCAGCTTAGAGATGCCTGGCCAGAGGGGCCATGGGGGTGAGATGAAAGCCATGGTCGATTCGGCACAGCTGGAGTGTCATGCAAACCTGTCTCACCGAGTGCCCACTGTGGACCTGCTGGGGCAGTGAGCTGGGCAGTGGTGGTCTGTCCTGTGGGGAGGCTGCTGGCTCTCAGGCAGTATCCCCCGCCTCCCTGTTATTGTCTCTCACCCTACTCCTGCTGGCCTTAGGAGAGCCGGGGAACCTAGCTGAGCCCAGGCGGGCCCACAGTCACACTGGGAAGTTTCTGTACCTTCTGGAAAAATTGAGTGGGTCTTGTTGGCCGAGTCTCAGGCCCTCAAGGAAGCAGCCACTCTCCTCCCTCTAGCTGCGCCATCAGAGGCATAAAGGACCCAAGAGGCCCAGCCTCAGGACAGCTGCTAGGATGCGATGCCCACGGGCACAGGCACTGCTGCTGCTCTGCTGTACTCTGGCCTCATGCCCCCTGGACCTTCCTTTAACAGCTCCAACCTTTGCTCCCTGCTGCTGTCCCCAACCCCAGAGGGGAGATCTGGGTAGGCAGAGGGTCCCCAGGGATTGAGTGGGGTCAGCCAAGGGTGTAGCAGTCAAGAGCAGGCTAGGCAAGAGGCAGACGCCAGAGGAAGCATAAATAAAATGGTCCGGAAGCTTCCTCTTGAAAGGAGCCAGTCCTAAGGGTAAGAGAGGCAGAGACAGAGACAAAGTGGTGGGACAGGAGGGGCAGATCCAGACAGGTCATAGCAAGGTCTCCTCTTCCCCAGGCCCAGCCAACTGGTCCCCTCCGCCATCCTACAGACAGGTAGAAGGGTTCTGGGCAGGGCCCTCCCTCATGCCCCAGGGACACTGGCTGGCCAGGCACCACCCCGCCCCCACCCGAGGTCCTCGGGAATGCTCCCTCCTCCGCTGCACTTCAGCTTCTCCGGAGAAGAAGGGCCTTTTGTCTCCAACTTGATGTGATCATGCTCAACCCCAGGAGAAAGGGCAAACCGGAGCCTCTGACCCCACCCCTGACCCCAGTGTGGGGCCTGGGGGCAGAGGCAGTCTGGGCCCCCCATCCCACCCTGTGTGCTGGTGGTTTTCCATGCCCTTCAGTTCACAGGCTCACGCACAGACACGACATAGAAAAAGGAAGCAGCTGGGGTGTGTGTGGGTGTGGGCTGAGGCTAGTGACCCCTCCCCATAATATTGCATGCAGCAAAGGCTGAGGGCAGCTAAGAGGAGCAAGCCCTATGACTCCTCACCAACCTCCCCATGGCCCCACCCACACATTCTTCTCAAGGGACCTGCCTATCTAGGACTTGCTAGAACCTGAGGACCAGTTTTAGGGGCTTTTGGGACCTGGCTCACCCCCATACTGGTCCCCAGAACTGTTCCATGTGGCCAGGCTGTACAACTGGGGGGTGGGCAGCCTGGGCACAGGGTGTGGCAGGGACACCTACATCCCTTCATTCTTCATCTCTGCTGTGCCTGTCAAGTAGATGATGGGCCCTAGCAGGGACCTGGAAGAGTCCCTTTCCTCACAATATGTTCCTGTCTGTGCATATTAGTTAGCAAGGATGTATGTCGGTTTATTTCCCCCAAGTCAAACAAGGTGGTCAAGACAGCATCTAGGGATGGCACTGGGCAGACAGCAGACAGAAGCACGAGGGACACCCAGGTCTAGAGGGAAGAGCATCCAAAGGCAGAGGGAACAGTAGGGGTAAATTCCCCCAGGTGGGGCTTGGCCTAGGTGAGTGAGGGCCCCAAAGAGCCCAGGGAGTAGTCTGGAGGGCCTCAGGCCAAGGGAAACTGGCAGGATTGAGCAGTAGGAGCAGTCAGGAGCCTGTGGTGGTGTGTTGTGAGAAAGAGAGGCCCCTTTGGAGTCTAATAGGCTAAGGAGATAACTCCTAGGTGCTCAGCTTCTGCTCTGGACTCACCCTTCTCTGTGGGATCTCTCGCTGACACTGGTTGTGAGGGGATACCACACAAGCCTGCTTCCCATAGAATCAAGGCTTGGATGATCTTCCCTCCTGGCATGTCTTTAGTTTGCTCTCTGGAGCTTGGATGGAGCTTTGAGTCCGGAGCTGCCAGCAGGGTGAGGACAGGTTTGTGTCATACCCTGGCAGAGTAGCCTCCTAGAAGTGGGAAGGGCACCAGGAAAGAACAGGGGCCTTCACCCCCACAGCCAGCCCACCCACCCTGATTGGCCCACCCACCCTGGCTTTGGTTCCTGCTTGGAACCTGGGTGGGCCCACATTCCTGGGTAGGGACAGATCCACCCCTAGGTTCAGGGTAGGAGGGCCAGGTGAAGTAGGGGGCCCTGATGGACCCAGATAGATGCAAGTTAACTCAGG
>NW_006408691.1:1127032-1134555 GCF_000296735.1 Chrysochloris asiatica | reverse complement strand
GTAATAATACCACCTGAACCTCTCATCTGTAAAACTGGGACAATGCCTAGGTACCAGGGAAGCGTACCAAGATCACACTGAGTCTTGCAGAATTGAACTGAGCCTGCTCTGCTCCCATGGAGACGCTGCCTGTATGGCCAGATGTGTCTTTAAGGGCAGAGGTCGCCATTGGGCCACCTGACTACCCAGCAGCTCTGGTCCTCTTAGCTAAAGGAGACCTTCAGAGTGTTGCGAGGTGAGCCCACCGAGGGTTGGAAGGCTGGTGAGCCACTCCTGAGGGTGGCGGACGTGGGTGTGAGACGCAGAGGTGCCATGAGTGTGGGGGCTGGGATCTCCAAGAGAGCTCCTAGAGAGGGACTTCTGTCATAGACTTTGTGCTGGACTAAGGGTGGGGAAGTCAGAGAAATCGGTGGACTCTGGTGGAGGGGGTGGGGCTGGTGGTAGAAGGGCTGGCAGAAGTCCACTGACTGCCCCAGACCTTGAGGAAGGAAACCTTATAACCACAGCTCCTAAACCCCCCTTAGACTTATATTGTCCTCCCTAGGACCCTGACCAAGTGATGGTGAGCAGGAAGACCCTCTAGACTCGTGAAAGAGCGACTCTTATAAGAGAGGACAGCTGAGGAAGAGCCAAAGACAAGGGTACTGAGCCCCTTCCTCCTGCCTCAGCCCCCAGAACCTGCTTCTACCCTTTCCCTCTGGGTCAGCCCCCGCTTCGGCCTTGGTCCTCACTTATCTGCCGCCATGTTCCTGAACTGCTCTTCCTTCCCTCCAAAAGCAGATCCCAGAGCCTCTGGGATCAAAACCCCCACAGGGTTTTGAGTGGGTAGGTCTAGGGCCAAGGCGCAATGATCCCACCCTATCCCAAGGGCAGCTCTGCGGCCTCAAGGTGGCCTGGGAAGCTGGGGAACACCTTTAAGGAACCAGCTCAGCCTGCACCATCCGGGCTCCCCTCTAGGCAGGCAGGGCTCCCCACAGCAACCTGCCCCACCCCCATCCGGTCCAGCTGTTGTTTTGATGACTTCAGGGCCAGGAGAGGGATCCTCAGCCAAGGGCTTCCCAGGAGAATCCTCAGCCTTGAAGCCTGGAGTCCGCCAGAACCTGCGTTAATGCTGGGCAAGAAAGGAGGAAAGCAGTCGTGGCCTAAGGGAAGCTATCCTCGGTAGCTGGCAACAGGCCCAGCTCCTGTCTGTCCAGGAAAGGCATCAGAGTTGAGCATAGAGAACAGTTGAAAAATCCCAAGAACTGCTGCTGGATTTGGCCCAGCCACTCACCAGCTTCTGTTCAAGGCTACAGAGTCCTGATCCCAGTCACAGGCTGAGCCCTAACCCTGGCCTCAGACTGATCCCTGATTCTGGTCATATTCTGAACCTTGGCCCTAGCTTGAGCTCCTAGCTTCTGACCATGATCATACCTGAACCTAGTTACAGGACCTGAGTCCTGACCTTATTATCACAGGCTGAGCCCTGCTGGCAATATGGCAGAATGTTGTTATTGTTAAGTGCAATGGAGTCAGTTCCGACTCATAACAACCCTGTATAAGGTTTCAGAGGAGCAGCTGGTGGTGTGAACCTCTGGTCTTGTAGTTAGCAATCTAGTGTTTATCCTGTAGCACCACACACCAAGACTCCAGTATGGCAGAATGTTGTTATTGTTAAGTGCAATGGAGTCAGTTCCGACTCATAACAACCCTGTATAAGGTTTCAGAGGAGCAGCTGGTGGTGTGAACCTCTGGTCTTGTGGTTAGCAATCTAGTGTTTATCCTGTAGCACCACACCAAGACTCCAGTATGGCAGAATGTTGTTGTTCTTAAGTGCCTTCAAGTTGGTTCTGACCCAACTTGTAGCTGGTGAGTTCTCAGTGTTGTTACTAAGTGCCTTTGAGTTGGTTCTGACCCAAGAGCAGCTGGTAAGCTTGAACTGCTGATCTTTCAGTTCAAATCGACTTTGCAGTCTAGCACATTAACCCACAATTCAAAACAACAGCTGGTGTTGTTAAGTGCCTTCGAGTTGTTGTCTACCCAGAAGCAGCTGGTGAGCTTGAACCACCAACCTTTCGGTTCAAACCAACTTTGCAGTCTAGCTCATTAACCCATAGCACCATAGATCCTTGAAAAGATCTGTCACCTAAAACTAGATTCTGGATGAGTTATAATGAACACGGTTTTTAAACACATTGCTCTAATTCCTCACCCCAAATTTAAACATTCAAAATAGAAAATTTTTTTAAAATATTGAGCGGAAATCCAAGATGATGAAGTTAAACAAATGAGAATGCAGAGAATTCCCTGGAGATGGAGTCCCACTGCAATCAAGGAAGCAAGTCTTGGGTATTCTGAATAAGGGGCTCTGTAATCAGGATCTTCAAGGGAGTCCACAAAAGTGAAGGAGGTGCATACCATTATAAAATAGACATGAGGGGGAGAGAAAGGAATAGCCAAAAATATCACTATGGAAAGTGTGTAATCTGTCTTCTGCCTATAACTGATTGGAACATCTAAATGGGGCTACAACATGCCCAGTGAAGGAGGCTTCCTGTGGAGCCTTTGCATTACATAAGATCATAGGTGGAATCCTGAACAGCATCCAGAATCTTCTGAGGTGGGATATTTCCACTGGAAAGGACAAGCAGACCAGCCTCAAGCCGCTAGAAGATACTTCTTGAAAGAAAGACCTACAGGGAAAATACAAAACAATAATGGCAGTCTGACTGACTACTACAAGAACAAGCAAGTTGCTTGCCCAGGAGACATCAAGGCAAGTGGTCAACCCTCAGGGCAAACTCCCTTCCAAGACTAAGACTCAATGGGAATACACGAGCAGACACGTGCTGTGACTGGTGACTATGTTGGTCACCGATAAGGGGCATTGAGGGAACAACAGCAATGAAGCTGCGAGCTAAGTCCAACCACATTCAATACACTCCTGTGAACCCGGGTGAAGACCTGGTTGGTCAGCAGTGTGGCAAGACCTGGGGACTCCTGGGCCTAGAATCAGTGACATAGCCACAGAGGACTAGAGTGGAGAGTGAAGCGTCCAGCTGATAAGAAGAGAGGGCAGATGCATAAGGACACCCACACTTGCAGATAATACCCACTTGGCCTGGTTTCTATGGCTGGATGATCAGAGCTCAACTAGAAAAGAAAGAAGAGGAAAAACAGTAATCTGATACAGTTTGATGAACTTGACCTACATCTATGGATGCAGTAGCTCAAAAGAGGGAACAAATCTTTACAGTAAAGGTCATTCCCACCCCCTCAATACACAGGGTAGACAGGGATGGGCAACTTGGACATTGGCTACCCAAAACGGGGTGGGGGTGGGGGGATACAAAGGCAAGAAGGGACTGGCTTACAGGCTTTCAAGAGGGAGGTTAGATCCAGAGAGCGCAGAGGAAGGAAGAATCTTCACTGAGTAGTATCCAATCTGTCTGGGCGGGACTGATGAAAGGAGATGGAGATAGCACTCATGTGGTACAATAGTGAATAATTACTATCAGGACTGACTGTGAGGGGTGGAAATGTAAAGGTAGATGTTTTGTAGCAAAAGGAGGGGAGTGCTCGACTTTGCAAACCAGGAGCAGAGACCCCTGGGACCACCAAGGAAGAAGAGCGGAATTTGAGACCCTACCCAGAAAAACAGTGATGACAGAGATGGAGGCAGAGATGATGATGTGGAGAGATGGAGTGGCTGGAAACTCTAGACCCAGAGAGGGAGAGGGACTGTGTGCTGACGATCAAGGGGCAAGCTTGCAGGGTGCATCCTTTTGTTGGTTGATGATGCATGGAGGGATTGTAACCATGGCAATGAAACAATATACATGATATACTATAGGATGAATGTAAAGCTAATGTTCTCTCATGTGAACTATCACATAATTCACAATAAAACAGTTAAAGAAAAAAAAAAAAAAGTGAAGGAAGGAAAATTCCCAAGGTAAACCTCAGAATTACCACAGGGATGAGATAACAATGAAAAATTACCATACACTCAATATACCATTAGTGGATTCCTGGGTCAGCACTGGACTTCGAATCACAAGGTCGGCAGTTCAAACCCACCAGCTGCTCCTCGGGAACCTTTAGTATCCCTGTGGGACAGTTTTTCTGTTACCTGGGGTCACTATAAGTTGAGATTGACTTGCTGTCAGCTAGCAAAAACAATACCATCTAATAAGAGCAGAAGACATTCTTTTAAGTGCACATGGAACATTCACCAAGAGAGACCATATTCCTGAGCCATAAAAACAATTTACTCAAATGAAAAAACTTGAATCTATTTCAGTAAACTGATGGGTATCAGGAAAAATTAACACCTTATTTACCTCAAGATAGATTACATCATTTAAGAGCCTTGTGAATACAGGGGTAAAATTAAAATGAGAAAAATTAGAACCTAAGAGAAACTTCTTTAAGAATTATATGGCATTAAGTGTGTATGTTATTTGAGCCATTTCTTTCTTAAAGTTCATCAATAGTGAGTAGTGCTTTTATATTGTTTTGTTTGAGGAGTTCTAAACTTTTATTAGTAAATATTCACTAAAAAAAAAACAAAAGACATTACCCAGAATGCAGCAGAGAGAGCAGACAGATACAAAACAGAGATGAACTGACATGAGAGTTAACAGGACTGTGAAACATGCTTTTACAGCTGGTGGTGGTGGTGACCCTGCATACGGTTTCCTAGGCTGTAGATCTTTATTGGAGCAGAAAGCCTCATCTTTCTCCCGCGGAACGGCTGGTAGTTTCTAACTGCTCACCTTGAGGTTAGCAGCCCGACTCCTAACTACTACCCTACCAAGAAAAATATGTTGGGGTTGTGAGGATAATGCACCAGGGACCATAAAGTCGAAGGTTCAAACTCAACAGTCACTCTTTGGAACCCTATGTAGGGCCAATATGAGTCTGGCTCCACAGGACTTAACAAAAGAAAAACCAGGTAAAATGAATGAGAGGCAATAATGAAGTGAAAATAGTTGAGAATTCTCCAGAACTAATGAAAAATATTAATCTATAGAAATAGGAAACACACACATACCAAACAAACAAAAAAGCATATTCATACAAAGGCTGGTAAAACAAAAGAACACCAAAGATAATGAGAGATCTTTAGGAGAGATCTTTAGTTTATCCAGAGAAAGTTAATTTAGCCTTTATAATCTGCCTGGGAGGGAGTCCTGGTGTGGCGCTGTGGGTTAATGTGCTGGAATGCAAAATCGGTTGGAACAGCAGGGTCGGGGGTCTGCGTTTCTAGTTCACCAGCTGCTCCTTGGAAACCCTATACAGGGTCGCTATAGGTCAGAACCGATTCGACGGCACTTAACAACTTTGACCCTGGCCAAAGCATGAGTCCTGCTGCTGGCGACCCGCTGGGATTATGAAACAATCCCAAGCAAGGCTCACCATCTCTGAAACTTGCTGGAAATGCCAATAGAAGAAACCTGCTTGTTTACTTAAGCCTTATCCTTCTCTGAGGGCCATCTCCCTCTTCCCTAAGGCCTTCATGACCACTATGCAACAAGGAAGAGGCGACCATTGTAGGGAGAAGTTCTGGGTAGGTCAGGCTCAGCACTGGAGAGTCCGGCGCCATCTCTTGGCCATTAGAGTCACTGCGCATGGAGTGATTTCCCCGCGGGATCCTGGGGTCCACCAGTGTGCGATCACTTTATAGGGGACAGAAGCAGTTCAAGGAACTCCGAGATTTTAAGGTCTCGAGAGTCCTCTGGGTCCCACTCAGTAACAAAACTGCCCCGCCTCGTCCAGGCCATGGTCCATCAGTTCCCCGCTCCTGGACTCCGGGTGGTGGTGGGGCCCATGGGTCCAGGATGGGGGCTGCAGCAGCGGATGGAGGCGTCGGGCCAGACGGGCTTGAGCAGCCGAGGCGAGCACGAGCAGCGGCGGCAGTGAGAGAAAGCCGAACACGATGAGCGTCGCGGAGCCGCGGTCCGAGAGCATAGCACGGCACGGGGGGCGGGGCGCCGGGTGGACCTAGGGACCGGGCGCGCAGTCAGGGCCGCAGAAGGGGGCGAGGTCTTGAAGACCCGGTGGGTAGGAATAAAGGCGTGGCCTTGTGGAGACTGGGGTCAGGACCGGGAAGGTAGGGGGCGGGGTCTGCACGCAGGGTCTTCCTGCGGGTGTGGTATGAAAACGGACGGACCAGGAGGCGGGGCTAGCTGTCAAGTCCCAAGAGAACTCGACCTGGGGGCGGGACCGAGGTCAGATGATGTGGGGAGTCCGAAGGTGACTGGGGGCCAGACAGTGAGATTAGTGGGAAATCGGGAACCCTGGCTAGTCTGAGGGTCCCTTGCAAGGAGGTTAAGAAAATTGCCCTCTGGAGCCCTAGCCCTCTCTTCCCTCCCTCTCCTATTCCCACCTGACATCTGTGGTAGCATCTGACCAAGGTCCTACCGGTTGCTGGGCTCTTAGCTCTGCCTGACCGTCCCCAAGTTCAGCCCTTCCCCATCCTATGCCTAGAGAGAAGGGACCAGGAATTCATCTACCTACATCCTGTCCTAGACCAAGCCACAACCCATTCCTCAAGGAGAACCTGGGAGGGGCTTTGGCTATGGCTATATTTTCATCCTCTTTTCCTGGAAGATCTTTCTCTCCCCACACCCACCCAGCTGTCCCAGCCTGGTGGCCCCTGGTACAAGGCTTGGAGATCTCAGGGGAGGGGAGAAGAGAGAGTTGCTTCCTGGGGTGAAGACAATAGCCCTTCTTTTATAGCCAGTGAGGGAGGTGGCAAATAAAGGGACTCTCTACAGAAGGGCACATGTTTCCCTGGGGGCAAGGGGTCAGGTTGGTAGGAAGTGGGTTCAGCTACAACCCAGAGACCCTGAGCTTCTGCAGGATGCCTCCCCTGGGCCTAGGCAGTCTCCCACCCTGGGAGGGCTCAGCTCACCCTGGAGTGGCACAGGAAACCCAGGTAGACAATGGCAGCTGCAGGTAACAGCATCAGCAGGAAGACCATCGCAGGCAGCAGCAGGTGGAGCAGGAGTCCAGCCAGTGTCCGACTGGGCAGCAATAGGGTCCCCAGTCCCCTTGTGGCCAGACCTGCCCACCCTGGGGATGTCTGGTGGTCAGAGAGCCTCCGGGGAAGCATGGGTGTCATGTCAGAACCACCCCCTCCCTCATCCTCCTCTGTCTCCCTCTCCTGCTGGCTCATCACAGCAAGATTCGTAGGTTAGGCAGTGGCCTAAGTAAGACCCTACAGGGTCAGACCAGTGACCTTGTAACCTACCCACAAGTTGGACTGGGGTCTTAGACACCAGACAGCAAGCCCCAGAGAGAGGATCCAGCTGAAGAGCAGGAGCCTGACCCAGGAAAGCCGCACCCTTGCCTCAATTTCTCCTGCTACCAAGCATCCACAGCTCTGGCCCTGACTCTCCTCAGTCAGCTCCTGTGTGCTCTGGTTAGGTCTTGCACAGCTGTTCCAATGGTCAGTCCTAGGGCCCTCCTCCCTCTTGGTCCCGCCTTCCCCTACAGCTCACCCAGACAATGCCTACAATTCATGGTCTTGATTCTGC
>NW_006408691.1:1123527-1126842 GCF_000296735.1 Chrysochloris asiatica | reverse complement strand
GACCCTCCACCTTACCCAGCATGACATCCTTCTCCAGCGACTGTTCTCTCCGGCCAATGTGTCCAAAGTAGGAGAGATGAAGCTTAGCCATCTTGGCCTCCAAGGAACACTCTGGTTGTACTTCTTCCAAAACAGATCTGTTGGTTCTTTTGGCAGTCCATGGCACTTTCAGTATTCTCCTTCAACACCACAACTCAAAGGTATCAATTCTTCTACGATCTTCCTTATTCACTGTCCTAACCTCCTCAGCCTCAGTAAAACAGTGGGTCACTATGAGGAAGAAATAAGGAGTGTGCCTGAAACAATGAAGGACCCCAGCACATAGTGTTGTTGTTATGTGCCGTGGAGTTGGTTCCAACTCATAGTGAAGGACTGTAGAGTCCATTTCTAACATCTAACACCTGGTAACTATTAATCAATGTATAATCTTTAGCTCGCTTTTGATGTAGACTCTCCAAGGCTTAGCTCACGTACGTAGTAGCTTTGATGTAACTCAACATTGACATAAATTGTTGTAATGTAATCATGATTTACTGTAGACTCTAGCGCCTTGTGACAGCTAGAGGAATAGATAAATGTATTGCCTATGTTTATCTCGGTTCCTATAACCGACCCTCATCTTCCTTCTTGTCCTGGGAAGAATAAATTAAGTGAAATTATGGGGAGATCAAAGTACATCACAGAGAAGTTGTAAATACCAAACAAGAGATACCTCCGGGAGTTCACTGGCCACCTGGAAAGTATTTTTCCTTTAAAAACCTCTGGGGAAGGGGAGAGAGGGAGACAGACCCTTGTTGGTGCATAGGCGTAAGTGCATCTGCCTCTGTGGATCCGCTGAATAAAGGCTTGTCATTAAGGTCTCTGAGCCTCCGAGTGCATTTTCTTGAACTGCGGTCTAACAATAGAGACCCTGTACAGGTTTTCTTTATGGGAGCAGAAAGCCTCATCTTTCTCCTGCTGAACAGCTGGTAGTTTCAAACTGCTGACCTTGCGTTTTGCAGCCCGATTCGTAACCATGATGCTACCAGAGCTCCTTCAGCACAGAGTAGGGCTTACTAAACAATTACAGGCATCTTTGTGTCTGAAGACAGTTCACCCTGAAAATAGAAGAGAAATGTTCAGGTTTGCAGATCATATCTTCTATGATTTCAAATGGCAGGAAGCATTCCAACTACACCCAATGTCTTCCTTACTTAGGGGCACCTTCATAGAAATACTACAAATGGGTGGGTGGCTTTAAGGAGCAGAAATTTATTTTCTTACAGTTCTGGAGGCTAAAAGTCCAAATTAAGGTCTTGACCGCGTGGATTCCTTCATCTTTTATGTACTTTTTTTTTTTTTTTAATTTTATTGTGACCTGGATGAAGGTTTTCAGAGCAAATCAATTTTCCATTCAATCATTTCTACACATTTTGTTTCATGTTATTGTTTGCAATCCCCTTAAGGTAACAGTATTTATCCTATTTCCTCCCTCTTCCCCCCCAATTCCCACCCCATTTCCATTTCTCCTTCTTTCCTAATCATTAAAAACTTTGTTCTTGGGTACTTGCTGTCCTTTTGATCTCAAAGGTTGATTATTCTAAGGTATGGGTACCTCCCTAGTGTTATTGTTCCCCTTATAGGCCTATTGTTTGGCTGAAAATTGAGCCATGGGGAGAATTCAGTTCCAGATCTGAAGGGTGGCTAAGGGCCAAGGTCTCAGGGTGTGTAGATTCCTTTTGTGGGCCTCTCATTTCTGTTATCTGCTAGCGATCTTTACTTTGGCCCAAAACTGCAACTAACCCTCCCAAATACTCTTAACACTTAACAGCTCAACCAAGATTTTCTTGCCTAACATGAAGCATTCTAAACACTGTTTACATAGTTACTTGACACTTAAACTAATGAGGAGGTTGTTTGTGAGCTGAATGGAAGCAGCCTATATGAGATTAGAAATTAACGAGATTTTCCTTTTACACACTCTCCTGAAACCTTTTATCCTGTCTAGCTTTTCTTTGAATTCATAGGATTTTCCAGACCTCTCAGACTGGCCAGCTTCCCTCAGACCCATATGGACAGGGCGATGATGTCCATAGTGCCCAGCATGTTTGAGGACCTTCCCGTGTTGCTTCCCAAACCCATGCCTGACTTGCCTGCAACCTTATTTTGTTCACTGGCATACTTATAGTGTTTGTTTATTCAGATAGCCAATTTTGCACAATGAGGGTATAAAAATGGCATGGTAGCAGCATCAGCTGCCCTCCTCTGGCTTCCCAAGGGGGTTGGAGAATCATTTTCAGCATTTACAGTCTAAGACTGATTCCTATGAGGTATAGGTCAAACATACCTGCTCTCTTCAACCTTTTTACCAATTCTGATACCTCCTCCTTCCAATGACACTCCACTTCTCTGCTGCTTCCAATATGTAATTGGTGGACACGCAGAATTTACAGATTATAATCACAGTTAGGGGGTTTATTAGGGAAATAACAGGTTACAGTTCAGATTCAGGAATGCTCAGCATACAGTTCTTCGATCTGATGTTGTTATGAGGTGCCGTCAAGTTAGTTCTGACTCGTAACAGAATGAAACACTGCCCAGTTCTGTGCCATCCTCACAAATTGCTGTTATGTTTGAACCTATTGATGCTGCTACTGTGCCAATCCATCTCGTTGGGAATCTTCTTTTTTATTTCACTGACCCTCCACTTTACAAAACATGATGTCTTTCTCTAGGGACTGGTCCCTCCTGAAAACATGTCTGAAGTATGAGACAAACTCTCACCATCCTGGCTTCTAAGAAACATGCAGGCTATTATTTCTTCCAACATAGATCTGTTTGTTCTTCTGGAAGGCCATAGTACTTTTAATATTTTTCTCCAACATCATAACTCAAATGCATCAATTCTTCCTTATTCATTTCCAACTTTCACATGTATATGAGGTTATTGAAAATATCATGGTTTGGGTCAGGCACACCTTTGTCCTCAAATTGACATCTTTGCTCTTGAACAATTTAAAGAGGTCTTGTGTAGCAAATTTGCCTAATTATTTGATTGCTTGGCTGCTGCTTCCTTGAGTGCTGATGGTTGATCTGAACAAAATGAAGTCTTTGACAACTTCAATCTTTTCTCCATTTATCATGATGTTATTGCTTCAGTTGTAAGGATTTTTGTTTTCTTTGAGGTACAACCCATATTAAAGGCTGTAATCTTTGGTCTTTATTAGTATTTTAAATTCTCTTAGTTTCCAGCAAGCAAGGCTGTATCAACTGCATATTGCAGGTTGTTAATGAAGTTCCCTCCAATCCTGATGCCACGTTCTTATTCATAATCCA
>NW_006408691.1:1074800-1122997 GCF_000296735.1 Chrysochloris asiatica | reverse complement strand
CATCTCTTTTCACCAGACCCGTCTAGACAAGATGAAAACTATTCAGTGGGGAGATCACTGACATCTTAATAATAATGAAACTTACAATACGTAAGTATGATATGTCTCTCCATGTATTTAAATCTTCTTTAATTTCTTGGAGATATTTTATAATTTTCAGCTTAGATGACTGCATATAATTTGTTAATTTATGCTTCAGTATTTTCTGTTTGTTAATGTTATTGTAAATAATATAGTTTTTTTTCAATTTTGTTTTTGGATTATCTGTTGTTAGTATATAGAAATACAATTGCTTTTTGTATATTGGTTTTGTATTCAGTATTGAATTTGCTCAGATGGAATAAGTATGGTGAAAGGAATGTAACGCTGGTGCACACCTTTCCTGATTTTAAACCATTCAGTGTTCTTTGTTCTGTCCTCTTGGTCTATGTATAGGTTCCTTATGAGAACAATGAAATTCTAGAATAGCCATTCTTCTCAATGTTGCCCATAGCTTGTCATGATTCACATAGTTGAAAGCCTTTGCATGGTCAATAAAGCACAGTTAAACATCTTTCTGGTATTCTCTGTTTTCAGCCAAGATCAATCTGCAATAATATCCCTACTTCCATGTTCTCTTTTGAATCCAGCTTGAATTTCTGGCAGTTCTCTGTTGATGTACTGTTGCAGTCATTTTTTAATTATCTTAAAAATTTTTTTACATATGGTATTAATGAAATCATTGGATGATTTCCGCATTCTGTTGGGTCACCTCTCTTTGGAATAGGCACAAATATGGATCTCTTCCAATCAGTTGTCCAGGTAACTTTCTTCCAAAATACTTGGCATAGATGAGTGAGTGTCTTCAATATTTCAAGTAGAGGCTTGACTTTTTTCTTCAGTTCTTTCAGCTTGAGAAGTGCTGAGTGTCGTGTTCTTCTCTTTTAGTTTTCTGATTCCGGGTCTCTGCACATTCTTTATAAAACTTCACTTTGTCTTCCTGACAAATTTTCTTCTTTGAAAATTTCTGTTCAGTTCTTTACATCCTTATTTCTTCCATTTGCTTTAGCAAGTTTACGCTGGAGAGCAAATTTCGGAGTCTTTTCTGATATCCATTTTGGTCTTTTTCTTTCCTGTTTTTTTTTTTTAAATGATTTTTTGCTTTCCTCTTGATGTCATTCCCACAAGTCTTTTGGTCTTCAGTCATTAGTGTCTAATGCATCAAATCTGTTCTTAAGATGGCTCTAAATTCAAGTGGGATATATTTAAGGTCATATTTTGGCTCTTGTGGACTTATTTTAATTTCTTTCAGCTTCAGCCTGAACTTGCATATGAGCAACTGATGGACTGTCCCACAGTCTGTCCTGGCCTTGTTTTGGATGATGATATGGAGCATCTTTGAATATATAAATACTATGGTGATGGTGTGGTGCTGTGGGTTAATGTGCCAGACTGCAGAGCCATTTGATCTGCAAGGTCAGCGGTTCAAGCTCACCAGCTGCTCCTTGGAAACCCTATACAGGGTCGCTATGGGTCGGAATCGTCTCAACAGCACTTAACAACTACAACAACAAATGGTGATGGTGGTGGTTGTGCACTGTTGAATCCATTCTAATTCACAGTGACCCTGTATAGAGTGTCTGAGGCTGTGAATCTTTACGGGTTGTGTTGAAAGCATCATCTTTCTCCCATGGAGCGGTTGGTGGGTTTGAACCACTGACCTTGTGGTTAGCAGCCACCACACCACCAGAACTCCTTATATATTATAGAGACTCTTTATTAAGTCTTAAACAAGAATAAATGCAAGCTTGCAAGAGGGAACCTAGATCCAGAGGGCCTGGAGGATGGTAGAATCTCCAGTGAGTAGTATTCAATCTGACTAGGCGGGGCTGATGCAATGAAATTCAGACAGGTCTCCTGTGATACAATAGTGAATAATTGTTATCAGGACTGTTTGTGAGGGTTGGAAGTGTAAAGATAGACATTTTATAGCAAGGAGGGGAGTGATTAACTTTTCAGTCTAGGAGCGGAGTTCCCTAGGACCATCATGGGAGAAGAGCAGAGAGCGGGACCCTACCCAGAGAAGCAGTGATGCCTGAAATGGAGCCAGAGATGATGGAGCGATGGAGCAGCTGGAGACATTAGATCCAGAGAGGGAGAATGACTGTGTGCTGAAGACCTGGGGGGGCACAGGGAAAGGATTGCATGGAGGGGATTGTAACCATGGCAATGAGACGATATACGATAGAATGAATGTAAATCTAATGTTCTCCCATGTAAACTATCACATAATTCACAATAAAACATTTAAGAAAAAAAAGAATAAATGCAAGACAAAGACCAACATTAGTTACTCGGATGAAAGAAATCATAGACACCATAATTTATTTCCAAACTTCTGTCTCTATGTGGTGACCTTTTATAGGATACAGAGAATAAAGGAATCTCCCTCCTATAACCATGACTGATTGCAGCAGCCATGTGCCGCATACCCCTGCTGGGCCTTCAGAAAGCAAGGAGTGGACTGTTGTAGATAGGAAAGTTACAGTCTCTGAGGTTCTTGGGGCATGACATCACAACTAGGTGACCATTAAGGGGATGTTCAGGAATGTTCTTGCAAAGGATAGTTGTGAGAAGTGTCCCCAAAATTTACTTTTAAATATACCCTGTTTTCTAACTCTGGCAGTCAGTTGTCAGAGATGCATGAGGTACTCAAGAAAAACTGGCATCTGAACACTTAAACCTAAGCACAAGATGGAATGGAGTCCTGGTGTGGCACTGTGGGTTTATGTGCTTGACTGCGAAGTCAGTTTGATCTGAAAGGTCAGCGGTTCAAGCTCACCAGCTGCTCCTCGAAACCCTATACAGGGTTGCTATGGGTTGGGAATGACTTGATGGCACTTTACAACAACCACAACAACAAAATGGAATTAAGCTCTGCAGTGCTGGTGTGGCACTGTAGGACTAGCACTAGACAGCTAACTAGTCTAGTTCAGTCCACTAACCTCTCCTCAGAAACACTATATATAGTGAGTCACTATGAAACAGACTTGCAACCAGAATGCTCCTTAGAAGCCAGCATGGCCAGACTTTGATTCTCATACATATGATCAAGAGGGACCAGTCCATGGAGAAGGACATCAGGCTTGTAAAGTGGAGGATCAGTGATAAAAATGAAGACCACTGATGAGATGGATTGGCATTGAGCAGCAATGGGCTCAAGCATAGCAACGATTGTGAGGTTGGCGTAGGACCAAGCAGTATTTTGTTCTGTTGTGCATAAGGTCCCTATGAGTCAGTACCAACTTGATGGCACCTAACAACAACAGGCTGGAGTTGTTCACAGGTAAAAAGCTTCCAGATTTCAGGCTCTACAGCAGACAGGAAAGCCTCTTCTCAACCATGCTCACAGGCAGTATCCTGTCCGTCTCCATGTTCTTCTGTCTCTGCTGCGGCCATTTTTCTACCACTGCTTCTTGTAGACTCTAGTATCGCTCTCCCCATATCCTGGGCTTGAGGAAGTTCTCAGCACAGGAATCCTGGGCCCAAAGGAGATGCTCCACACTCATCTCTTCTTCTTAATGCTTGTGAGATTCGTTTTCCACCTCTGAGATGGCTGGCTCATTTTAAGCGTTGTTGTTGTTGTTAAGTGCCATCAAGTCGGTTCCAACCCATAAGTGACCATGTATAGGGTTTCCAAGGAACAGCTGGTGAGATTGAACTGCCAACCTTGCAGTTCAAAGGACTTTGCAGTCTGGCACATTAACCCACAGTCACACCAGGACTCCCATTTTAAGTGTTGTTGTTATTAGGTGCCATCAAGTTGGTACCGACCCATAGCAACCTTATGTACAGTGGAACAAAAACACTGCCCGGGCCAACCTCACTACTGTTGCCACGCTTGAGTCCATTTAAGTGTTGTTGTTATGTGTCATGGAGTCGGTTCTGACTCTGTACAGGGTTGTGACTCTGTACAGGGTTTCCGAGGCTGTAAATCTTTACCAGAGCAGAAAGCCTCATCTTTCTCCTGCTGAACAGCTGGTAGTTTTGAACTGCTGACCTTGAGGTTCGCAGCCCAATTCGTAATCACTACACTCCTTATTTAAGTGTTGTTGTTGTTGTAAAGTGCTGTCGAGTCAGTTCCGACCCATAGCAACTCTGTAGAGGGTTTCTGAGGAGCAGCTGGTGAGCTTGAACTGCCAATCTTGCAGTTCAGGTGGCTTTGCAGTCTGGCGCATTAACCCACAGCGCCACACCAGGACTCCTTATGTAAATATAGTGGATGGCAAAACTGACCAATCTCCTTGTTAAGGTTCCATACACCTTATTTGCATGGTCCCACCTGGTGTGGTGCTCTAGGTTAATGTGCCAGATTGCAAAGTCGTTTGAATGCAAGGTCGGCTTTGACCCTAGGAAACCCTATACAGGGTCACTATGGGTCGGAATCGACTCGATGGCACTTAACAACAACAACAACCTGGTGTGGCGCTGTGGGTTAATGTACTGGACTGCAAAGCTGTTTGAACTGCAAGGTCGGCGGTTCAAGCTCACCAGTGACTCTTGAACTCCTTGGGTTGCTATGGGTGGGAATCAACTCAACCCTGCAGGACATTAAACAACAGCAACAATCCCCACAGGGGTGTCAAATGTGCTCTATTTGTTTTAGTAGCAAGCTATCAGATGGCCTTGGTAGGTCACATGCACCATATTTGCATAATACCACCCAGCCGTTTGGTGGGGGTTACAAAGATTATAGCTAGACGGGCCATATTAAGTGAATCACAGCACCAACTACAGCAGGTGTCTGTCAACAGACAGATAAATTGTAATCTATCCATACAATGGAATGTGATTTAAAGGAATTTAGTTCTGATACATGCTCATACATGAATGTTCCTTGAAAACATTATGTTCAGTAAGAGTAGTCATAGACTAAAGGAAAAGTATTGTATGATCCCATTAGTGTGAAATACCTAAAATAGGAAATGAGTAGAAACAAGGAAAGTTGATTGGTGGTTTCCAGGGACTGGGATAAAGGGGAAAATGAAGAGTTATTACTCAGTGGAAAGTTTTTGTTGCGGTGATTAAAAAAAAGTTTTAAAAATGAATCGTGGTGTGGGTTGCACAACATTGTGATAAATCAATGCTATTGAATTTTACACTAAAAAATTGAAAATGACAAAATTTATGTTCTGTATATGCTCTAGTTGTGTAGTGGGTTATATGTTGGGCTGCTAAGTGCAAGGTCAGCAGTTCAAATCTACCAATTGCTCCGTGGTAGAAAGATGAGGCTTTCTGTTCCCATAAATATTACAGCCTCAGAAAGCCTATACAGGGTTGCTGTGAGTCAGAACCAACTCCACGGAACAAAACCACCACTGACCACCCATATATATGTTTGTGTGTGTGTGTGAAAATATATATACTAAAACATCTACCAACACAACTTACGCCTTTACAACTCAATGACATGATTACATTTTACCACAGTCAAAAAATAAAAATTAGTTTCACAATTATATTTGGATATAGAAAGTTCCAATAAGAAAGAAAACCTGTGTAATCTCCTTCCTTAGCTCTACCAGCTCCTCACACTCAGGACCCTCATTCATTCATGGGGCTTCTATTGTATTGCAGGTTTTGTTCTAGGATCAGTAGTGAATGAGGTAGACAAAGACTGTTGCCCTGTTCCCTGATCATCTTGCAAGTGTCCACATAGGCCAGTCAGGTGAATTGCAGCTGATCTATGCCTCAAGAAACACCCCGTGATCCTCCCAGAATGTGGGATAAACTCATGAGGAGCAGGACCCACTCCATCCTAGGTACAGTTACAGGCTACATACAGAACTGCCTAGTGCAATGTGGAAGTGACCTCTTGGCATGGGTCCCCTCTTCCCATGTGTGTTGCCCATCCTGGGGGGCAGACACCAAGACCTTTGTCTCTGGAAGGGTCAACCTCAGAATCATTCTTTACCAACTAGTCTGCTGTCTGTGTGATACAACCTCATGGGCCATCATGTCCCATAGATGGTCATGGACTTCTCACTTTAGAAGAGTGTTATGGTTGAACTGTGTCCCATAGATTCTCGTTCAAATCCTAACCCCAATACCTGTGAATATGACCATGTTTAGAAGTAGTGTTTGAAGATGTCATCGGTTAGTTAACATGAATTCATACCTGGAATAAATAGATAGCTGTCATCAAGTCAACTCTGACTCATGTACAACAAAAGGAAGCTTTGCCCAGTCTTGTGTCATCCTTACAACATCCTTACACCAACACATGTGAGTACACTGGTGTAACTGCTGTGTTAATAAGTCTCACCAAGGCTCTGCCTTGCCCCTTTCCAGCCCTGCTTATCATCAAATATTATGTCTTTTTCTAGTGATTGATTCTCCAAAGCAAAAGAATCAGACAATATTCCATTTTAATCCATAAGAGTTTCATTGGCTAGTTTTCAGAAGCAGGTCACCAGGCTTTTCCTTCTAGACTTAGTCTGGAAACTCCACTGAAGCCTGACCATCATGGGTAACCCTGCTGATATTTCAAATACTGGTTATATAACTTCCAACATCACAGCTGCATGCAGCTGCCACATGTCTTGCAAACTGACAGATGGGTGATGGTACTGGAGAAGGTTGCATCCTAATCCCTTCACAATAGTGTCCTTATAAAGAAGAGACACATAGAAAGACAAACAGAAGAAGGATGGATCTGCAAGCCTGGGGGCACTAATAGCTGAGACAAACAAGAAAGGATCTCCCTGTAAAGGTAACACCCTGAATTTGGACTCAGTCACTAGGATTGTGAAATAATAAATTTCTGTTCTTTAAAATCCACCTACTTTGTGGGTTTGAGTTAGGGTTAGGGCAATACAAGACGACTAGAAAATAAAACATTTCATGCTTTGTTAAGTGCTAAGAAGAAAAAAATAGGGTTGGGAACAAAGGTTATGTCCCATAGATGGTCAAGGTTCTCTGTAAGGACCAGAGTGACTGAGATACACAGGGCACAGGAGGCTTGGGGGTGTGACAAGCTCCTCATCCTTTTGCCTGGTGACCCTCCCTTTGGACCTGGCACCTGGAAGGGCTGCACTCTGGGGAATGGGGAGGGGTTGAGGCTCTGTGACCGCCTCTCTGGGGAAGGGGTCCAGGCTTAAGCCTTCAGGACATTCCTGGGGGTTTGGTGGGCTAGAGAGGACCTGGGATTGAAGCACCCCTCATGTGTTACTCCTTGTGGACAGTCACAAGAGGTGGCTGGTAGGGAGGGCCTGCAGGAATCACTGTCCAGCTGAGCTCAACTTCCTCCTCAGCTTAGCCTGGTCTGGACACTGGGCAGTGGCCATGTCCCTGGGATGGGCATAGGAGGGCAGACTCAGGGCCAGTTCTTCCCCATCCATCCCTAGCCCCAGAACCAGGTAACCTTCTCAGAAGGCTGAGCCCCACCCTTCTTTCTCCTGCATAGTCATGCTTCCCTTCTCCCACACCTCCAGATGAGGTGCCTTAATGGCTACTGTCCTAGAACACCCATCCCTCCCTCCATCTTGCTCCTTCCATCTCTCCTAATTCTGTCCCTTACAACCTCCACGGACTTGCCTACAACTCCTTTCCACTACTAGTCTCTCACCAGGTTACCTGCTGGTCTAGAGCATGTGACCAGCACTCTGTCCCTGCCTCATCTGCATGGGAAGGAGGGTCTCACTGCAGCCCTCCAACCCCCACAGGAGAAGCTAGGCTCCAGCACTGAGGTGGCCTGTGGTGTGCCTCATGGCAAGTCGGGACACATCAAAAGTGTGCTCCCTGGGGGAGGTGAGATGGGGGACCTACTGCCCATAGCAGGCATGTTGCTTCTTGTCCTCCACAACCTGCTGCCCTTTGTTACCTGAAAGAGAGGCTGGGCTGGGGGAGGTCAGGGCCTGGCAGGCAGGCAGGGCCTTCCCTTAAGTTGTTGGGTAAACAGTGAGACAGCAGGTGTCAAGCTCTGCTCCCTGAACTTCTGCAGCTCTGAGACCCTGACGTTCCCCCTGAAGCCTTCAGTAGTTTCCTGAGGAAAGGTCACCAGTGTGTCTGGGCCAGAATTTGCATGGAGAGCACCCCTGAAATAGAGAGGGCTTCTGGAGAAAGGACAGAGCCCCAGAGCCCGCTGCCTCTGGAGGTCAGGGTGTGACTGAAGCCCCTTGGCCTGGGGACATTCTGGGCTGGGCTTTTCCGGCCTCTGTCAGCTGCAGGGTTGTACCTGTCGTCCCCAGACTGACCCCCAGCAGGAGCCAGGACAGCAGACCTCTGCGGATGCTGAGAGGGTGTGGGAACTGCGGTGGTTGGAACTAGGCTCTGAGATGGCCCTGGAAGCTGAGAAGGATGGGATCCGTGCCCCGCAGGGCTGGAGTCGCCTGTTCCAGGCCGTGTGGCAGGGCCAAGCGGGCCTGGTGACGCAGTTGCTGCGGCAGGGAGCCAGAGTGGATGAGAGGTGAGCCCTTTCCCTAGACGTTGTGTGTGTATGGAGGGAAGAGACTCTTTTCAGGGCCGGGTGTATACCCCCGGGTAAAATCAGGGTTCTTTCCTCTACGAGGGCGGGGTCCTGTCACCGCGCCCTCGCCCCGCGATCCGATGCGGCCCTTCATCCTGTCTCCAGGGACAGCGCCGGCCGCAGCCCGCTCCACCTGGCAGTGCTGCGCGGCCACGCGCCCCTAGTGCGCCTCCTACTGAGGCGCGGGGCCCCCGCGGGCGTCCAGGACCTAGCGGGGCGCACGCCGCTGCACGAGGCCGCCTGGCCCGGGCACTCGCGACTGGCGGAGCTGCTGCTGCGTCGCGGTGCCACTGCGGCAGCTCGCTGCGGGGCGGGCCTTACGCCACTGCACTGGGCCGCCGCGCTGGGCCGCCCACTGCTAGCCGGCCGTCTGCTGGGCGCGTCAAGCCCGGGCTCCGCGGCGTTGGTGGCCGCGGCGGACGCGCATGGCTGGACGGCGGCGCACTGGGCGGCGGCAGGAGGCCAGCTACCGGTGCTCGAATTGCTGCTGGCGGCGGACAGCGCGGGCCGGGACGGCGCACTGCACGTGGCTGCCGCGGCTGGACAAGGAGCTGCGCTGCGCCTCCTCCTGGCGCGCGGGACGCCAGTGGATGCCCGGGATGGCGCAGGAGCCACCGCGCTCAGCATCGCGGCTGCCCTGGGCAACCCGCAGGTAAGTCCGCCCCTCCCCAGCAAACCTGGACAGGTGTAGGGAGTGAAGGTGCAGGGAGCTTCCTGCAGGTAATGGAGAAGGAGACTGGACCCAAGGCTGGTGGGTTGGAAGGCGCCATCTAGAGCTGGGGAGTGGAGATCAGCCAGGACAGGCCATGAAGGGCAAAGCATACTTCTACTCCTGATGTTCACCATCTGCCTTCTCAAAGGCAGGGAGTAGGGCACTTTGCCTGGTGCTCAGATTTTATTCTTGATCTCCAAGGTGTACTTGGTCCAACCAGAGGAGGCGCAGTTGGGATGGCTGCACAATCTTGGATTTGATCTTACCTCATTTAGGAAGAAAAGTAAAACCTCCAAATAGAGCCTCTCGTGGAGTATTTTAGGCTTGGACTCATTTGCGAGCAAGGAAGGGAAGAGTTGTTCTGAGTCCAGCCAACGCTGCGTAGCTTTATCTGGTCCCACGCTTGGACTAGCTACCTCATCGTCTCTCCTCTTCTCCTCTTCTCTTTCAGGAGGTTGAAGTGCTGCTTAGCCATGGGGCAGACCCTAGCCTTCGGGACAGGCATGGCCGCTCTGCACTCCATAGGGCTGCTGCCGCTGGCCATTTGGCCGTGGTCCAGCTACTGGTAGCCCACAGCGCGGAGTTGGACGCTCAGGACTCACTGAGCTTCACTCCCCTGCACCACGCGGCTCGGGGAGGCCACATGGAGGTCGTCAGCCATCTACTGGACAAGGGTGCACAGATCAATGCTGCAGGCTGGCTCCAAAAGACACCCCTGCACTTCTCTGTGGAGTCACACCATGGTCCCACCACAGAGCTTTTGCTGAGCCGAGGGGCCAGCCCTGCCCTGGTGAAACAGTGGGGTGAGGTGGGCCAAGAAGTGGTGTCTAAGGGGAGTCCTTGCTAGCAGGCACACAACCCCTTGGGGCTCTGAGCTTCTCCACAGCCAGGAAGGGACAAAGGCTCTTGGTGCCACAGCCTTCCTAGTTCACCTTCCTTGTTCTGGGTCTGAGGCTGCCTGCAGGGGTAAGCTGCTGAGAGACTCCTAGAGGAAGGAGCAATAGGACAGAAGAGGTGGCTGCAGCATCCTGATCTCTTGGACATAGACTTGGGAGCAGACAGTCTACAGCTCTGTGGGAGTGGCCATCCCCACTACAGCTCCAGCCTTTTCCACACTCTTTGACCAAGAGACTGGGTCATGCAACAGATCTGACCATAACCTCATGGTCTCCCCTCAATAGTCTCTGTTCAGCCATGATGATATGTGTGTCAGCAGCTCTTTCTGTACATGAGAAACAGTTGTTCTTGACTGACCCATCTCTGTATCTACATAGAAAACCAGAGTCATTCTTTGATTCTCAAGTAATGTGTGGGTTTTTTTTTTAAGCTTTTATTGTGAATTATGTGATAGTTTACATGGGAGAACATTAGCTTTACATTCATCCTATCTTATTTCCTTTCATTGCAATGATTACAATTCCCTACATGTATCATCAAACAACCGAAGTGTACACCCTGCAAGCCTGCCCCCTGGCCATCAACACACAGACCCTTTTTCTCACAGAGTCCAGAGTCCCCAGCTGCTCCTTCTCTCCCAAAAGTACTGTTTTTGAGTTTTTCAGGACAGATTTCATATTTCAAAAGTGAACCTTGTCAAGCCAAGTTAGCCCCTGAATCTCTCCCAAGTGTTAGCTATTCAGCCAAGTTCCTGAAAACCTGGCTCAGGAAGCCGAAACGGCGGGACTCCGCCCAAGCTTTTGTCCTTACCTCTCACCTTCCCCCACCTGAGCTCAGAGGCTATAGATATGTTAATTGAGCCTGAGAAACCAAGTTTCGGGTCTGGGATTCGAGCCAGTGAAGTATGATATAAAGTTACCTGAATGTCTGGTTACTAATGTTAGCTGTATCCTGTTTTAGTCCCGCCCAGCTTGGTGTGACGCATCCCCTAAATAAAACAGAGGCCCGGGCCTCCCCAGGTGTGCATTACGGGTTAGAAGGCATGCAGTAAAGATTGCAGTGCATTACAAGATGGAGGGCATGCAGTAAAGATTGCAGGGCAGTGAGTTGCTGCCTGCAGAGGCCACGATGCCTGTACTCCCAAGTCTGCCCACCAGTGATGTATCCACCCTGGCTTTGGGGTGCCTCATTGTCCCCCTTCTTCTGTCTGTCTGTGTATATCTCTACCGCCGCCAGGTATCTCCTCCTCGTGAACCGAACCCCTATGTCGAGGCCAGTCCCTGACACACGCTCAGCATTTCTCAAACTGGGGGAACTGAAGAAAAAATTCAAGCCTCGACTTTCATTATTGAAAGATTCTCTGGGCAAATTATTGAATGATGCAGAAAGCATCAAGAGAAAATGGAAGGAATACACAGAGTCACTGTACCAAAAGGAAATGGTTAAAGTTCAACCATTTCAAGAAGGAGCATATGATCAAGAACCAATGATACTGAAGGAGGAAGTCCAAGGTGCAGTGAAGGAATTGGCAAAGAATAAGGCACCAGGAATTGATGGAATAAAAACTGAACTCTTTCAAGAAAGTGAGGCGGCACAGGAGGCACTCACTCATCTCTGCCAAGAAATTTGGAAGACAACTAACAGGCTGACTGAACGGAAGAGATCCGTATTTGTGCCCATTCCAAAGAGAGTTGACCCAATGGAATGCAGAAATCATCAGACAATCTCTTTGCTGTCCTATAACAGTAAAGTTTTACTAAAGGTAATACAGAAACAGCTACAACCATACATTGACAGAGAACTTCCAGAGGTTCAAGCTGGATTCAGAAGAGGCCGTGGAACGAGGGATTTCATTGCTGATGTCTGATGGATCTTGGCTGAAAGCACTCACCATCATTGCTGTGTTTGAGCCCATGATTTGCAGCCACTGTGTCAATTCATGTTGTTGAGGATTTTTACCTATTTACACTGATCCTCTACTTTACCAAGTATGATGTTCTTCTCTAGATATTGGTCCTTCCTGATGACATGTCTAAAACAAGTGAAAAGTCTGACCTTCCTTGTTTCTAAGGAACATTCTGGCTATACTTCTTGCAAAACAGATTTGCTTGTTTTCTGGCATCCCATGGCACATTTATTCTTTGTCAACATCTTCCTTCAAAGAGGTCACTTCTTCTTTGGTCATTTTCATTGCCCAGCTTTTGCATGCATATAGAGTGACTGAAAATACCATGACTTGGTGATTATTATATTTGCCGTTAATAAATTGTACATCTGTAAAAAGTTGAACTTCTAAAAGTTGTGTGATATGTATATTTACAATGACCAAAAAAAAAGAGTAGATGCTGATACCTGTCAAAGTTGCTTTATGTACAAAATTCTCATGAGATTTGGTTCGTTGGTTTCAAAGATTTAGGGTGATTGGTTCATGGGACATCCCAGTTAATTGACCTAATGACACCTTTAGTACTTCTGTTCTACCTCCTAGTTCCTATTGTAGTACCTGTGGTCCTTAAAAACTTGGAAGTGGCCAAGTAAGGCAAACTGGAAGGAGGCTAGTGAGTCAGGTACAGGAAGCGCATATGAAATACCTGGCTAATACCTGGCCTCTCTGAAAAACCATCTCCTATGTCAAGAGAAGCAGAACTTATAGAGCCTGGCTATCATTACTGAATATTTTTATCAAAGATTTTTTAGAAGACTCCTGATCAAAAGAAAGACAACACAGAACTGAATTTCCAATTTTCATGGATTGCAGACTTTCTGGAATGATGGGGACTGGGTGAGCCCTTAAAACGACTGCCCTGAGATAATCTTTCGAACTTTAACCAGAAGTATTCTCTGAAGTCTTCATAAAACCAAATAATAGTTTAGCTTAACTAGGAAAAAATGTCTGCCTTGAGCATTATGCTCTTTTAAGAACTATCTGTATGGATCATGACAAATTTTATGGACAAAACTATCCATAAAAATATGACAAGCTATGGATAACATTGCAAAGAATGAGTATTCCAGAATACTTAATTGTGCTCATGAGGAACCTGGACACACAGACCAAGAAGCAGATGGTTGAACAAAACAAGGAAATATTAAATGGTTTAAAACCAAGAAAGGTGTGTGCCAGAGTTGTATTCTTTCAACATCCTTATTCAATCTGTATGCTGAGCAAATAATCCAAGCAACTGGGTTATATGAAGAAGAACGTGGTATCAGTATTGGAGGAAGACTCATTAACAACCTGCGATATGCAGATGATACAATCTTGCTTGCTGAAAGCAAAGAGGACTTAAAATATTTACTGATGAAGATCAAAGACCACAACCTTCAGTATGGATTGCACCTCAATGTAAAGAAAACAATAATCCTCACCATTGGACTAGTCAATAACATCATGATGACCAGTCCCACCATCACCAGCACAGCAGCCAGAGGTACTCTCTTCTGCATAGCCTCTACCTGGGGTCCATCTGGAGGCTTGTGAACCTACCCTGAACTACACCACACAAATATTGACCTGAGAACTGTGTTCAGACTTCCTTCCAGTCTCTATCACATCCACCAGGAGATCGGAGATGAGTGCCTGAGAACACACCAACATACAATCATCAGTTAAATATAAACACAACACCACCCCAATGTCTCAGAAAAAACACACAATTCCAGTTTACACGAACAAACACAACAGAGTGCCTCTAACAAGTGACCAAAATTACCAGAAATGGAATAAGAACTACTTGATAAGGAATTTAAAAGAATATTATTTAGGTACCGTCAATGAATGGAGAGAAAGGTGGATTAAAACAAGGAAGAATTCAGGAAAATTATGTCGAGAACCGGCCTCGACATGGGGGTTAGGTTCACGAAGGAGGGAGATCTGGCAGCGACAGCGACAGATAAAGAATACACACAAAGACACAAAGACAGAGAACACAAAACACCCGGAAACCAGAGTGGATGCGACACTGGCAGGCGGACCTTGCATGCCAGCCTTAACGCATGGCAGCCATAATGCATGCGGGCTTGGGTCTGTGCCTCAGTTTTATTTCGGGGAGGAGCTTTACACAAAGGAAGGCGGGGTTTATTAAGACAGGGTACAGAAGTGAAACATGATTAATCGTTCAACACAGAACACAATGATTTACAGGAATCAAATTCTAGAACATACATCACAAATTGTCTTGATAATCTAACATCCTTAATTTTCCAGAAATTCAAGCAAATTATTACATGGAATTTTTCAGGGTCGAATCCCAGGGTAGCAACTCAGTTTCTCCAGGCTAATTAACATACCTATAGCACCTAATCTTGAATGGGGGAAGGTGAAAAGGATTGAAAGGAATCCTGCTGTGTCGGCTGGCTGGCCAGGTTTGCAGGAGAAAGCAAGATGCCTAGGTGAATGGGCTGCACCTGAAGGTGATTTAAGAAGGCAGTCCTTTTGTTCTTTAAACAAAACCTGGAAGTCACCAATCTACTTTGAGTTAATTCCTTGGGCAGCCTGGCCCCAGCAAACTTGCTTTTGGAAATTTTTACAACCTTGGCTTTAGGAGCAGTTTTTTGTTTTAATATTTGTCCATGGGTAACAAAGGTTCATGTAGTAAGTTAATATCAAACATAGCTAAATAATTTGATGAAGAACAGTTTGGATGAGTTTGCCCAGTGGCCAGAGTCTGTTCCTCAGAGAGATTTGTTCTTAGAACCTTACACACTGCTAACACAGTGGAGACATTGAGAGAGGCACATTAAGAAACCATTTTCTCAGAGGCTGCAATTACAGGGGTTCGAAGCATAGAGTGAATTAATAGGACTAAAGAGAATTATACAGAGCTAGCCCCACAGTGAGTTCGTAAAAGCCAATGACCCGGGACGTCCGGAGGTTACTTCCTTGAGCCCACAGGGTCTCTGGCCAGCAGGTTGGAGTGTGGCCACGTGCTGGAATTTTCGTCCATGACACTGGTCCTCAGCACCCCAATACATGCGGTCTGTAACAAAATAATATGAGAATGAACTGATAATATAAATGAAAAGCTGGAAACCATATAAAAACAGTAAGTAGAAAGTCTGAAAACTAATACTAGGATTTCTGAAATATATAATACATTGAAAGAGCAAAGTGGAATTAAATCAATGGAAGGATGAATTGGTAAGCTTGAAGACAAATCTCTCAATATTCATCTTCAAGAGGAACAATCATAAAAAATTTAAAAATCCAAAGAAAGTCTAAGATTTATGCAGACACTGTCAAGAGGAATAACTAATGTGTGATTAGAATTCCAGAACAAGAAGAGACAATTAAAACCATAGAGGAAACTGTCCAAGAGTTACTGGAAGAAAACTTTTTTAATATCATGAAAGATGAAAAGATAGCCATTAAAGAAGTTAAAGAAACTCCAAAGAGGATAGACCCCAAAAGTAAAATAACCAAGACATATTATAATCAAACTTTTCAAAACTAATGACAAGGAAAACGTCCTGAGAACAGTTCAGGAAAAACAAAAAATGACCTATAAAGGAGAATTAATAAGACTAAACTTTGATTTCCCAGCAGAAACTCAGCAGGCAAGAAGACTAATGGGATGACAGATATAAAACTCTGCAAGAAAAAAATTGCCAACCAAGAATCATATACCCAGCAAAACTGTCCATATAATACGATGGCAAAATTAGGACATTTCCAGATAGAGAGAAATGAAAAGAATTTACAAAAACCAGACCAATCTTACAAAAAACATTAAAGGGAATTCTATGGACAGAGAACCAACAACATCCTGAGACTAGCATACATGACAATATCACTCAGAACTCAACCCATATTTACAAGTATTCAAAATAAAACAAGTGCAAAGTTGGTTTGAATCATAAGGTCGGCAGTTCAAGCTCACCAGCTGCTCCACAGAAATCCTATACAGGGTCGTGATGGGTCGGAACTGACTCCACAGCACACAAGAACAAAAGACTGAAAATAGGGAACCAGAGATAATCCATTTGCAACAACAAAATATAAAATAAAGGGCATAATATAGTTACAAAACTTTCCAATGAAGGGGAAATCAAGTAGACGTCAAGAAAAATAAATAAACCTAGCTGTAGCCCTAAAACTAGACCAAGCCTTACTCTTAGCCCTAGGCCAACCCCAATCCCTAACATTAACCTTAGTCCTAACTATAACCCTAACACTAAATGAAATCCTAGGCCTTGCCTAGACATCACTGTGGTCCTAACCCTAATTTCTTACTCCTACCCACCCTTACTCACCCCATCCACACCCCAAAAATCCCAAAATTAAAAATAAAAAAAAAGACCTCTTCAATTGTTAAAGAGCAAAGATAAGAGTTTGGAGTCTAAAGTGTGCCTGACCCAAGTCATGATATTTTCAATTGTGTCATATGCATGTGAAACTTGGACAATGAGTAAAGAATCACAAAAGAATTGATGCATTTGAATTTTGGTATTGGAGAAGAATATTGAAAGTACCAGAAGAACCAGAAGAACAAACACATCTGTTTTGGAAGATTTGTAGCCAGAATGCCCCTTAGAAAGCAAGATGGTGAGACTTTGTCTGTCATACTTTAGATACGGACTCTGTACAGTTAAGAGTCCTAGGTCCTGGTATTTCTGCCCAACACAAGACTTCTCTTTAAAAGGCAATCTTTGCTTCACAGTTACTGGGTAATTTAAGCTGTTGTGTGGTCTGTATATCTCAGGGTCTACTTGTCTAATCCTGCTTCTTCCCTCTTTGAGAGGCATTTACTCTAATAAGTCTCTGTGTTCTTTTTTGTACTTTGTCTCAGCATCTGTTTACTGGAAGGCCTATCATAATGCACAGATTACTTTTCCAATAACGACTTATTAATTACAAGGACAAAACAGTGTAGCTTCGCAAACATGACCTTAACAAAGTGGACCAAGCTAACAACACCCATGTTGGGCTAGACTGACCATTTCCTGATAGGTCATGTATGGAGGACACACTATCATGTCTGTGGTATTCTGTCTAAAATGTATAGCCTGAGTTTAATCATGAGGAAACATCAGACAAACCCCCAAATTGAGGGACGCTCTGTTAAAAAAAACAAACCTGGCCTATACTTTTCAAGGAGTCCTGGTGTGGTGCTGCAGGGTAATGTGCTGGACTCCAAGGTCAATTTGAACAGCAAGGTCGGTGGTTCAAACCCACCAGCTGCTCCTCGGAAACCCTATACAGGGTTGCTATGGGTCGGAACCGATTTGATGGCACTTAACACCAGGAATACTTCTCAAGAAGATCAAGAAAGAACTGTTCTAATCAAGAAAGACTAAATAGAATGTCCACTAGATGCTTGTTCCTAGACAGAGAAAAACTAAATTATAACAAAAAAATCTATAAAGATCATCTGAAGAAATATGCATATGGACTGTAAGCTAGATAGTAGTATTGTATTCAAGTTAAATTTCCTGATTGTGATCCTTGTTCTTAGGAAATACACAATGAAATATTTAGATATCTCCAGCTTGCTTCTCAAGGAGCTCTGGTGGTTTGTTGTTGTTGTTGTTGTGTGCCGTGGAGTCGGTTCCGACTCATAGCGACCCTTCACAGGGTTTTCGAGGCTGTAAATCTTTACGGGAGCAGACCGCCTCATCTTTCTCCCGCAGAAGCGCTGGTAGTTTCGAACTGCTGACCTTGAGGCCCGCAGCCCGATTCGTAACCACTACGCTAATGGTTACAAATCCGGCTGCTAATCTCAGGGTCAGCAGTTCGAAACTACCAGCTGTTCCGCGGGAGAAAGATGAGGCTTTCTGCTCCGTAAAGAATTACAGCCTCGGAAACCCTGTACAGGGTCACTATGAGTAGGAACCTACTCCAGGGCACATAACAATGACAACAGCTTACTTCCTACTGGTTCATAAAAGTTAGGCATGTGCTTATAAATATTTACACTGAGAATGAAAAAAAACAGAGCGAAAAGGGTAAACTCTTAGTGCATTTTGGTAAAGATTATTAAAAACAAAACAAATCAAACAAGATGTAAACAGTTGGCGCATGTGAGCAGAGTATTCTGGGGTTCCTTGTTTTACTAGTCTTGCAACCGCTCTGTAATAAGATTATATCCAAATAAAATATTACAAAGAAATTGTACACCCTTGCTTGCCCTCCTGCTTTGTTATTTAAAACAAACGTAAAATTTGCTATCTTAAAGTGCACAGTTCAGTGGGGCAGCAATTCTAATATTCCAGTGCACGAATACACTATATTTGATCCTTTTATCAGCTCATGAATATGTGGGTGGTTTCCCAGCTTTATTTTTTTCTACAGCACGCATCATCGTGTATCTATTAATTTAATTAATGTCTGCACCATCCAAAGATGCTCGCCTACGTTCATGGCTGCATCCCAGTACGGAGAGTCCAGCCGGAGCAGGAGGTCCGAGGGGTTTACTGAATCAAGAACTGGCAGGAGCCTGGACGTGAGAAAGGCAAGCTAGGAAGCTCAGGACACAGTAGGAGCCCCTGGGGCTTAAGCGCGAGGAGCACGCACGACGTCCCGGAAGTCCTGGTTAGCTATTGACCTGACTCGGAAGCGCTCGCGCTTCGCCGCCAGTTCCACCCCTGACAACATGGCGGAGCGGTGCGTGCGTTGCTGAGCGCCCCGGACGCCAACTCGTGGGCGCCATGGTCTTCCTCACGACGCAGCTGTGGCTGCGGAGTCGCGTCACCGACCGCTATTGGAGGATCCAGGAGGTGCTGAAGCACGCCCGGGTGAGTGCCGTTGGTTGCCCTCTGCCTGCTGTGTCCCTTCCCCACCTGTCGCGCTGGCCGCTGGGCACACTGGGGCTGTGACATCCAGGGGGGCTCGGTAAGCCCAGGGCTTCCGGATGCTGGCCCCAGAAGCAAACCTCGTTTCCTTTTTTTTTTTTTTTTTCTATCCAGCACTTCCGGGGAAGGAAGAATCGATGCTACAGCTTGGCGGTCAGAGCTGTGATTAGAGCTTTCGTGAAATGCACAAAAGCGCGAAGATTGAAGAAGAGGAACATGAGGACTGTAAGCGTGGGCCCAGCAGAATCCAGCTGCCCTTCAGCCCCCTTCATCTCAGCTCTAGTGCAGGGCAGAATGCCCTCCCGCTCAATTCCAGTCTCCATCTAGGGCTGTCGTTTCTCTCATAACCTCACATCCATTGCCCTAGCAAAATCTGTTTGCCCCTCAGGCAGAATCAGCTAGCCAGAATCCTTGCCCGCTTCACTCCTCACTGCCACCACCTGGCTCCCAGCCACTATCATTTCACCTAGGTCACAGGCAGAGCCAGTCTCCCTACCTCAGCCCAGTCACCAGCCTCTCCAGCTCACATCTCCCTGCTGTGTAGAAACCCTTTGGTGGCTTCCCATGGCACGTGGGGTAAAGACCAAACGCCTGAAAAACCCTGACATTCACCTCTGAGGGGCTTGGATTGTTTTTAGATGCAAGAGTAACAAATAGAGAGAGAGTCCCCTTCTGTAACCACCCTTTTTAATAGATCAGGGGAACAGGTGCGCATGGCTACTTGGAAGCACTGCTGTGCTGTGTTCCAGCCACTGAGTGGCAGCCTTCATTTCTAACATTTCCCTTTATATAAATGTTTCCCATCCTTCATTTCTAACAAATAATGCCTTGGGGCTCTGACCTTCCAGGTCTTTCCTTGGCTATCCACTAGCCTCTGCCAGGTCACATGTTTACAGGGTCTTGGAAGAGACCCTTCACATTCCTTGCCAGTGAGGTCCTCTACCAAGGATCTTTCTGGTCTCTTCCCTCATGATTGTCCTGAAACTTCTGTGTGAATGTTTTGTCTTGTTAGCACCCATCTCAGGTGGTTATAATTACTCATTTACATGGATCATTTGCTAGACCGATGTGGCACTTAGTGTTTGTTTAGAAAATGTGCGCTGAATCGATGCTGTGCCTTACAGCATGTGAATTCCCTACTTAGCATCTAGAAATTGAAGGTGGTATTTGGTGTGAGGAGTATCAACCTTTGCTGAGTAAAAAATACTTTTTTATTTTACCTTTTTAAATATATACTTTAGATCTGTAAGGTCTTTGCTGGGAGATGTACATGTAGTATTCCGAACTAATTATTTGGAACCTTTTTCCTTTCTTACTTCAGCTTTGGATCAATCGAATCACAGCTGCTTCCCAGGAGCATGGCCTGAAGTACCCAGCCTTGGTTGGCAGTTTAATTAAGGTATGGTGAGGACAGAGGTCTTATGAGAAGTCTTGGCTATCTGCAGAAACAGTCACGTGAGGCATGAGTCCAGCGCACGGTACAGCAGGCAGAGCTGCTGGCTATGCCCTGATACTACTTTCTGCACTTGGTAGGACCTAGCAGCCAGAGGGCTCGCAACTCCCTTCTTTGTCCTGCTAGTGGCAATTTAAGTCACGGGCCGCCTGTTGTCCTGTGTGCCTAACCAGGTCCCACCTTTGGCACATTACAAATATCCCGATAGTTTACTTAAGCGTGGTGTTCCATGTTACTGATGGAAACAGAGGCTCAAGAATGGAGAGGACTTCGCTGGAAGGCACACAGGTCCCTTGTGGTGAGCCAGGGCCACCCCATCCTTGCCTGCTGTGTAACCTTTTCCAGCAGTGTTTGTTTGCTCTCTAATGTAACCGATGGTTTTACCTGTTAGTAGACTATCAGCTCGATGCCCCTGAGGGGATGGGGATGCTCAGTATGTGCCTCCTGTCCACCCTCTACATCCGGGCCTTGCACACTTAGTCTGGGTCTCACAAAAACCTTTGTAAAGTGAGGACTGGGTTTTTTTCTTCTGGGTTGACTTAGGGGTTACCCTAGGCCAGCAGGTGCTGTTCTCAGTGATCACTGTAGACCCTGAAGGAGGCTGGCCCCAGGATCAGATCCCAGTCTTGCCTTCCTCCTCCTGTCCTGCAGCTTCCTTGGGGCCCTTGTGTTTGTAGCTTTGCCTGATGTGTCCCCCATCCTGTAAAACCACGGTGCTGACACACCGTACATACACAACAAGCCTTCCTTCTAGAGAGGCAGCTATATGGGATAGCACTGGGTCTGGCCAAGTGACTGTCTGAACTCTAGTCTTTGCTCTCTTCTTTTCCAGTGCCAGGTGGAGCTCAACAGGAAAGTGCTTGCAGACCTGGCTATCTATGAGCCAAAGACTTTTAAATCTTTGGCCGCTTTGGCCAAAAGGAGGCGAGAGGAGGGATTTGCTGCTGCCTTGGGGGATGGGAAGGAGCCTGAAGGTGTGTTCTCCCGAGTGGTGCACTATCACTGAGAGTCCACTCCCATTGGCTGGCTTTCCCCTGATGGTCACACCGACTAACAGCAAGAGGAAAGTTTGGAAGCCAATTTACAAATGTGTATTTATATCTCATTAGTGTGAGAGAATGGTACTGTCTTCCTCCTGTTGGGATAGGTTCACAGACTTGCCTTACAGAGATGGTAAAAATAAAGTTTGTATTGTGTTCTGCTTTGCAAGTTGTGTTTCTGGCATCCACCAAATGGTACCCCGATAGTGCACTTGCTATGGCTTGGCGGGGTGTGCTTATCTTGGGAGTGGCCTAGGAAGAGTACTTAGTGCCCAAGAGGTTCTGGGTTATGGGATACACCCGAGCTTGCTGCTGCTTATTCTCCAAGATAGTCATCTGTAGATTGAAGTGTTTACGGCATGTCTCTAAATGCTGCTCCCAGCTTGGGTGGCCCACTTCACACTTGGCTTCCCAGTTCCTGGAGCTGTATCCCAACTCAGGTTGGACATCCTTGGATACTTCCAGGACAAACTCTTCTGGACTTTGTATGAGTCCCTCTGACTGGATTCCTCATACCTGTTCTTGGACCTCACCTCTCCCTCTCTGGTCTCCCCATTTTCTGCTACATGTAGCAGGTACTCTGTGATCCGCTCTTGAGCCATGCCAGCCTCAGTTCCTCAGCCCCCTCTGCTCACCTGTCCTGCTTTCCCACAGGTAGGCTGGCACCCTCCATGAAGTCCAGCCTAGAATCCCTTCTCAACGAGCTCTCTAGCGGACACAGCCTCACCGCAGCTCTACCTACCCTCCTCATGCTGCCTGTCCCTCGTCCACTTCCTGACCACAGTGAGCTGAGACCACCTTCATGCAGAGATGTCCACACTTTTCCTCTTCCACTCTGGATCAGGCTGCCCTGTGCTCTGATCTCTCACCTGCCATGAACTCTCCATCTTTGTCTCCCTCTGCTACCATGGCCTGCCTTCTTAGCCATGTGACTGTCCCCCTTGCCTTCTCTCCTCTGCCTGTCACTCTACCCATCATGCCTCAGGCTGCTCACACCAAAGCCTAGATCACACAGACACTCCGGCTTTGATCCCATGGGCCACTCAGCTCTCACTCTTTGTGGGCACTTGTCCTCCCCAAGTCCTACAGCACATGTTCACCTGCTGGCCCGGGACTTCCCCTATAGGTGATGCCACCTTTCTCACCTTCACCAGTAGTCATCAGGAAGCCATTCTGGGCCCTTCCCTTGCACTCAGCATCATCTCTCACTGCACAGACTGGTTCTTGTACCTCTCATCTCCAAACTCACTGCAACCACCTTGGCTAATACGTGAACGTCCTTGTCCCCATTCACAGAATGGTTCTGGCCATAAGCATTTGGAAGTCAGGACAGGGGCCAAGTCTGATGCTGTGGCTTTCTGGAAGTGAGCTTGGCGCTGCTCAGTGTACAGTGCTCATCGGTATAGGGTGGAGGTGAACACAACGGAGGACTGAACTCGTAGGTTTCATCTTGATGAAGGAAGGTGGGAGTTGTAGACTGTACCCGCTTTGGCACAGGACCCACATTTTCCTTGCTACAGCTTTTGGAGCTATCAACTTTTGACCACTCTGCTCATCATTGTTCAGGTACAGACAAGCAACCCAGGCAAGGTTGAGAAGAAACATATTTACTGGGGCTTCCAGAAAGAGGGGGCCTGTGTCATTTTCTGGTGTGCTGGGGGCTAGGGGAGATAGGTGAACTCAAACCAGCTTGCTTATTGGATACTCCAGTGGCTTTATTAAAACTGCTGATGCAAGTCTCCCCAGAAGCCAGTCCCACAACTGGAGTCTTCAGGGAGCAAGAACCAATGGAGATCTCTGGGTTTGCATCACTTTGAGTTGGGTGTGATGTCATTGACTACTTAGTGCCTGAAACTACTTCCTGGTCTTTCCCCTACTCTTCCCCAGGCTTCCATGCCATCTTCACAGTGGGCCTTACACTAGTCCTAGTGAATGTGTGGGATGACTTGTGTAGCGTTATCAATTGCAGCATCTGTTCATTCCATGAAGTATAACGGCAGCACTGCCGCTGGCTGACCAGAACTAGGCAGGGTCTTGCATCTTAATAGTGACCAAAGGGAAGAAGTCACAAATGCACAACCCCTAGCCAACGGCTCCCCAGGGTTCCATGGGTGCCTGGACTCTGGCCTGACTCCTGCTGATCTCTTTGGCCTAGCAGCCTCACTCCCTCCATTGGAATCCCTTGAATTCCAGCTGGAATCTTGGAGAACTACCTTCCACCAAACTGTCAGGGCCTTTACGGTGGTGTGCTGGTGGTGTGCTGTGGACTCATAGTTACCCTGCATGGGGTTTCAGGGGCAGTCCATCTTAATAGGAGCAGAAAGCTTCACCTTTCTTCTGCGGAATGGCTGGTAGTTTCAAATTGCTGACCTTGAGGTTAGCAGTCCAACTACCAGAGCTCCTGAGCGTATGTTTCCATTCAGTCACTGATCCATCTCTCTTCCCGTGGACTGAATTTTGAAGATAACTTGGTGAAATTGCCTGGTGTTACTTCTGTGTCCCGAACCCTTGGAGTTAGTAAAGTTTGATGAATAATGACCATACCAGTTGCCCTATTAATTCTGGCAATTTATCCGTTGCTGCATGCCAGGTGATGGGCTACAGGGCGATATACCAAGCTCTATCAGATTCCTGCTAGGAAAGCATCCCACATTTCCACCCTCCACCATGCTCTTGTAGTGGTTACGAATCGGGTTGCTAATCTCACGGTCAGTAGTTGGAAACTACCAGCTGTTCCTGTGGGAGAAAAGATGAGGCTTTTTGCTCTCGTAAACATTTTGTTGTTGTTAAGTACCGTGGAGTCGGTTCCGACTCATAGTGACCCTGCACAGGGTTTCCGAGGCAGTAAATCTTTACGGGAGCAGAACTCCTCATCTTTCTCCCGCCGAAGGCTGGTAGATTCGAACTGCCGACCTTGAGGTTAGCAGCCCGACCTTGAGGTTAGCAGCCCGATTCTTAACCATTACGCTACCAGAGCTCCTTTGTTGTTGTTAAGTGTCTTTGAGTCGGTTCCGACCCATAGCGACCCTGCACAGGGTTTCCGAGGGTGTAAATCCTTACGGGAGTAGAAAAGCCTCATCTTTCTCCTGCAGAGCGGCTGGTAGTTTCGAACCGCTGACCTTAAGGTTCGCAGCCCGATTCATAACCACTACGCTACCAGAGCTCCGTTACAACCTCAGAAATCCTGTACAGGGTCGGTGTAAGTTGAAACCGACTCCACGGCACATAACAACAACCATGCTCTTGACAAACAGGAGGCAGCCTCCTAGAACCCATCCCAGCTGAACAGAGCGGGAGGGCCCTGTGGGGATGGCAGATTGGGGGTCGTTCTACTTGACCCAGCCGAGACGGAACTCAGCCGCCGGGACCTTTCCGCTCCGGGGCCAGAGTGGGAACGCCCGAGTTTTCACGTCGCAGTCAGAAGAGAGGCCCAGCCCCAGCTCGGGTCTCAGCCCCAGGTTAGGCGCGGCTTCCGGGTTAAGGCCGCCTCGCCCAGGAGCCGCGAAGCCCCCTGGGTAACGAGCCCGCCCCCGCTCGCGCGGATTCCTGGCGTCTGCGTCAAGCGCGACGCTGATGGGCGGGGACACGCAGCCAATCACAGCCATGCACAGCCGGGCCTCCTGTAGGCCGAGCCAATAGAGCGTGGCGAGGCGGAGCGACGGCCGTAGAGCGTCGTGAGGAGCCGCCCTGCCGGGAAGGAGCCGAAGGGAAGTCGGCGGCACAAAATGGCGGCGGCAGCGGCGACGGCCGCGGCCGGGGCCCCTGGGCCTGTGGTTCCTGCTGCAGCGGCTGGGGTTCCGGGCGCGGGAAGCGCAGCTCCTGGGTCTCAGGGCGTGCTGATCGGGGATAGGTTGTACTCCGGGGTGCTTATCACCTTGGAGAACTGCCTGCTGCCCGACGACAAGCTTCGCTTCACGCCGTCCATGTCGAGCGGCCTCGACACCGACACGGAGACCGACCTTCGCGTGGTGGGCTGCGAGCTCATCCAGGCGGCCGGCATCCTGCTCCGTCTGCCGCAGGTGAGGTTGCTGCCTCGAGCTTCGGGCCGGTTAACTGCCGGTGGGCTCCGGCAGAGGCCTGGTCTTTGTTGGCGGCCGGGCTGGGCCCAGTGCACCCCCTCCCCCGCCCTCTCTCGGGAGCTAGGCGGCCGATCCTTTGTGGGAAACGGTTTGGGCGTGGGTTCTGTCTTAGGAGAAAAATCAGGCCCGGCGATTTGCGTTTAACTGTGAAACCCTTTTAAGTTGAGCGTTTAGAAATAATGGGAAACTCCTTTTTCAGGTGGCCATGGCTACCGGGCAGGTGTTATTCCAGCGGTTCTTTTATACCAAGTCGTTTGTGAAGTATTCCATGGAGGTAAGGGTCTTTTTCCTACAGGGAAATACGCTCCGATGAACAGGCGGCCTGGACCCGCCTTTCCCGAATTCCCGAACCTCTGTACCTCCTTCCTGTTCCTCCTCCTTTTCGTTCTTTGGCGGCTTCTTGGGAGCAGAACCAACACCTGTGTCGCCTTGTTTACCTTTTCAGCACGTGTCGATGGCCTGCGTACACCTGGCCTCCAAAATCGAAGAGGCTCCACGACGTATCCGGGACGTCATCAATGTGTTTCATCGCCTCCGACACCTGCGAGAGAAAAAGTGAGTCTTCCACTCACGTTGTCAGTATCTCTCCTGGTTTTTATGGCCCAGTTGTAACAAAGCTCGGGGTGAGGTTTTAAATTGACAGCTCATCCAATAATCCAGACTAAACCCTGGTGTCCCGTCATACCAGGCCCCATGGCTACCGTTTTGCTGGAGATGGCTTCCTTGTTTGCCCAGGCCCTGTCTTGTTTACTACATGTCTGAGCGCTCGCGAGTAGGGAGTGCCCATCTTGACACTGTGGGTGTCTGGGATTGGATGATGGGGCAGTGTTGCAGGGGACTAGCCTGTCTACCATCTGGTGTTGAGTAACGCCCCTACTCCTACTCAGTAAGTGCCAGTGGTACCCCTCAGTTGTTAAGTGCCATCAAGTTGGTTCTGACTCATGGCAACCCTGTGTAGGGTTTCTGAGGAGTGGCTGATGGGTTTGAACCACCCACCTTGTGCTTACCACAGTTCAGTGCTTATCCTACAGGGCCACCCTGGAACCCCTCAGTTGTGGCAGCCAAAAATGTCTCCAGATACTGCCAATTGTCCCAGGGATGTCAAAATTGCACCTGGTTGAGAACCAAGTAAAATGCATCCCTGACTTTGTACTCCTAATATAGGTGGAATTCCTCTGGGAAACTCAGCTTTACCTGTGAATTGTCGCTCTTTCTTCAGTTCTTTAGTTTTCCAATTCAAACACGTAATGTATTTAAGTTACACTAAGTACGTTAGCTACTCTGTGCTGAGAGCTGAGCCCCACCACTGTTAGTTGTCAGTGCCATCAAGTCAGTTCCAACTCATAGTGACCCTGTATAGGGTTTCCAAAGAGTGGCTGGTGGGTTTGAACCGCCAACCTTGTGGTTAGCAATCCAGTGCTTATCTTACAGCACCACCCTAGTGTTTAGTTGGTGTTTATTATGCTTATGGGGGAACTTGGCTGAGAGTAGGGCTAGTTAGCACTGAATTTCCCTGTGTTTGTTAACAGGGAGTGAAGTTCTTTTTTTTTTTTTAGTCATGTCTGCCTTGTGTCTTTAAGTTTTCCCTTGGGAGTTAATTATAGGATTTGAAGGATCTTGTTTTGTTTGACCTTATGCTGGTTACCTGTTTTGTCTTTGTAGGAAACCTGTGCCTCTACTGTTAGATCAAGATTATGTTAACTTAAAAAACCAAATTATAAAGGCGGAAAGACGAGTTCTCAAAGAGCTGGGCTTCTGTGTGCACGTGAAGCACCCTCACAAGGTGGGTATGGGGTTCAGTGTGCAGTGTGCGTCTCAGCTTTCTCCATTTTCACAGCGAGTCAAGGCTCCAGAGAGGATTGAAATACCTCCTTGGCTTGGATTCTAGTTTATAAGCTCAAATCATTCTTCATCCCTTACCTTGTGTTAGCTCCTCATTTTGATAACATTTAAAAAGGTTATGGAAATGACATCTTTTAAGTTTGCACTTTCAGTGACAAATTTGTAACAATTAGACAGTTTTCTTTCTCAACAGTTTGTTATATTCTGAAGTTGTGTCAGGAATAGCTTTCCTTTCTGTCATGAGGGAATGGGTAGAAGACCGAACTGAACTGAACTTGTTCTGCAGCGTATGCTATTTTCATTGCTGAGATAGCTCCTGTGTTGTATTTGAACAGCATGTGTTGTGACAAAAGATGGCTGTCTGCATCTTTTAATTCACCTCTCCTTTTGTTGGTGGGTTATCTTGTATCCCTTTTATTTACTTTGACTTTCAGCATTGTTTCAAATACTTGGTTAAATACCAATAGATTTAAATGTTTTTCTTTACTTGCTGAGAGTTTTCATATTGTTGGTGACATCGACGATTGGGATGCAGAGATGTTTGGGGCAGGCTAATATCACTGGTGGAAAAGGTATTGAAGACAAGCATGGGACTGGCCGTGAGCAGAAAGCCTTCGGCCACAGGGTTGCTTGTCTTCACCTACATGCTTGCTGCCAGTCGCCAGAGCAGGGAGCAGGTGCGTCAGCAACGCTCACCTTCACTGAGCTGTCGCCGGTGTGACCAGGATCTCAGTCTTTGAATCTAGCATGAGGCTCTAACTTGCTGCATGGACGCCCCAGAGATCTGAGTGCTTGGTTCTCAAGATGCACGGTAATAACTTCCTGACCCGTATCTTCCAGATAATCGTTATGTACCTTCAGGTGTTAGAGTGTGAGCGTAACCAACACCTGGTCCAGACGTCATGGTGAGTTGATTTTCTTTGTTGTTGGGACCAGCAAGGGCAGTGTCATACTGTGTTCGTTTGAGGCCCTTTGGGCAGTGGGTAGTCAGGCCTGTGACTGTGGGCTGGAGTTGTCTGGAGTGCCCAGTGCTACTGCTGTGTAAATTCCAGTCAGCTTCCCAAAATGCAGGCACTGGCCTAACGGTAAGGTGGTCTCTCCCCTCCCGTCCTTGGCCCACCAGAGGTCTTCCTCAAGGAAAAGTGGAGACCTTAGGTATCCAAGTTGACATGGTGGTCTTGTCCACTGTGAAATGGCTTCCCTGTGATAAATCTGGGAGGCAGAGGGGTATAGCTAGAACTGAAGCCTGGGGTAACAGCTTAGGGTTTGGGGTGCCCTGGTGAATCTTTCTATGGAGTTAAGTCTGTAAGGGTCATATTTTTGCTGACTGAATTGTCTGGTGCTATGATGTATTTAATAGAGAACCCATTTTGACTTTTCTTTTCTGTACTCTTTCAATCAAAGGCCTCTGAGGGTAAGTGACTAAGACTTCTCCTCTGCTGTCCAAGCGCTTTGGTGCAGGACAGCGGCCGTCTTCAGCCAATCCAATGCAGGCTCTCCACAGAAGGCTGGCTCTAGACCGGTGGTATGCCAACGATAGTATAGTAATGGCCGCTGCTGCGTGTGGTTCTCTGGGACTGTGCTTCTTGTTCATTTTCTGTTCTGCCTTAATAATGTACTGATTATAGACTTGATAACTGTCTCAACTTGAATTTTGTCCCTTTAAAATCATGCTGCACCTGTATAATAAAGATGCAACACCTTTTTCTGAAAAGAAAAAGAAAAAGGGGAAAAAAGGGTGGTGTGGAAAGCCGTAAGAATGGAAGTGACCAATTGGCTGATGGGAACTCTGATGGGCAGTGTGGGGGTTGTGGCATTGTTTCTGTTGCTTTTCCCAGCAATGAGGCACTGCTACTCTGTGGTAAAAGGTGTGCATCTTTAAATGATCCCATGATACTTTGTAACTATTGTAACTATTTAAAGTAGAGTTTATTTAAATACATGTTTTTGAAGACTTACTTTTTAGGACTTATAAGTTAATGGATCAATCTTATTTTTACTATCTGATAACTGGAGTTTTCTATATTATGATCAAAAATAATCACTACTGATGATTGTGTATAAAATGTTGGAACCATTTATTCGCAAAGTTGTTCCTTGGTCACCTTTGGGGTCCTGAGAGGGCATTCAGAACTGATGCTGATGGTGGTGCCGGTAGAAGTGACTGTTTAGAAAGCTCTGAGTGGGTTTGTATCATATATCCTTCAGGGATGGGACCAAAGGTCTCTGGGGTGGTGGGCAAGAAAAAGGTCCTGGGCCTGGTCTCATGAGTGCAGCCTGACTGGAGGGTGGCTGTAGTGGGGTATATTAGGAGCAGTAAGTCCACGGCCCTCTGACAAATGCCTATTCAGTTGTTTCCTGTGGGATTAATCCCATTTCTGCAATGTTGATGGAGCTAGTATGAGGTCTGGTTTTGGGCTAGTAAATTTTAGAGCAGTATATCTAAAGTAAACTATTGAAAATACAGTCAATTTAAAACCTTTTAACTTTTGGTAACACATATTTTATTTACATGTTTAAAGTACGATAAAGTTCTCCAAATGTACTGATTGTGATGAAACTTTTAGTATTTTGTTGTTGTTGTCTGATTTTATGAATGTTCCACTTTAAGACTCCTTGTTGCAATGGGACAATTTGGAAACAGTTCTTTGATAAGGCTGAGAAGAAGACTTCCTTGGGGTGCCAACCCTCCTGCAGGATGTCCCTGTGCGCCTGGATTGCACCATGGGTACCTTCTCCTGAAAGTGGACTACCTTTGGAAGCTGTGCCTCTGTCATCAAGTGGGCAGGCTGCGCGCACCTTGGAAGATGGACCAGAAGAGGACATTGGCCCCAGAAAAAGCCCCCCCTGGGCTAAAGCTTGGACCCCTTCCTTTGAGTTTGCATGTTTCTCTGCACTGTGGATTTTGAGCATTTAGACGTCTTTATTCAGATGCATTTTAACCACTACAGTGGACATTTTCCTTCCCCAGGCATTGTGCTTTGCATGAGAGCAGGCCAAGACTGAGGGAAAAGTGAAGTTAAAATTGGTTCTCTTTCATAGCAATATGTATTGTCTGACATTCAGCCAGCTTTTTTTTCCCCCCCGGTTATGTTTTGTTTTGACATATAGTTTCTCTGTCTCCCTGTCCTGTATACAAAAAGAGCAGCTAGGATGTTTCTCTAGTAGCTCTTGAGGCTCCCCTACTGCCGTGCCCTCAGCCCTGGCAGTAGAGTTCTTAGAGAGGGGGAGCACCTTGTCTAGAGGTAGATGTGCGGATAGAGGGCTGGGTATTGGTTGCTGTAATGCCCCTGCATTTGCCTTTCAGGAACTACATGAACGACAGTCTTCGCACAGACGTGTTTGTGAGGTTCCAACCTGAGAGCATCGCCTGTGCCTGCATTTACCTTGCTGCCCGTACGCTTGAGGTCAGTCCTTGCCTACAGATGCCTGTGTGCGCTGCTTTTGATTGCCTCCACCGTACCACTCAAAGTCCACCCTCAGATACTGAAAACATTCTTGCTGCCTGCTGTGCCAAAAAAAAGCCTAACGCGGTGTTTGTGCTTACAGATTCCTCTGCCTAATCGCCCCCACTGGTTTCTTTTGTTTGGAGCAACTGAAGAAGAAATCCAGGAGATCTGCTTAAAAATTCTGCAGCTGTATACGCGGAAAAAGGTTCTTAAAGTGACCCATGTATTTTGTATTAGATGAGAAGCCATCTGGCTTCTAGTTCTGAATTGGTGGTGGTGGCTCTTGCAGGTGGACTTAACACATCTGGAAAGTGAAGTGGAAAAGAGAAAGCATGCTATTGAGGAGGCAAAGGCACAGGCGAAGGGCTTGCTGGCTGGCAGCACGCAGGTTCTGGACAGCACATCTGGGTTCTCACCCGCCCCTAAGCTTGGTGAGTGTGGGAAGCACAGAGCCCAACCCCTCATCTAAGGGAACAGGCCTTCCCTTAGAGCCCTCTTGGGATTGAATCAGCAGCTTGTTGGAGCTCTCTGCATTCAAAAGTCAGGCTCTGATGACCTCGAGAGACCTTATGAGGGTATGGGGGGAACCCTGGAGGGGAGGGAAGGTACAGTGTTTCTGTGTTCATAGCAGAGGGTGTAGGCAACCTTCTCCTGTTTTCCATATCCACCCCAGGAGCTTGTCCTTTGATTACGAGTTTATAAGTTGAGGGCAGTAGGTTGTACTGTCAGATCCTAGGCCAGGAGCAGAAAGTCCTTGTCAGCGTCTGTCCCCTGGAATGGCCATGTCTTAACTTTGCCAACTCTTATTCCTTATTAAAATGGTTTTCTTTTGGTTGGATTTTAACTCCTTGTACTTGATTCTTATAGAATCCCCCAAAGAAGGCAAGGGGAGTAAGCCCTCTCCGCTTTCTGTGAAGAATACCAAGAGGAAAGCAGAGGCTTCTAAGAAAGCCAAGGCCGACAGCCCAGTGAATGGGTAAGAACATGCAGCACATGCTGCCTTTGTGACTGCTGGGGGCTGGTTGGGAGGACCCCACATCTGACTGTCATTCCCCTCACAGCTTGCCGAAGGGGAGAGAGAGTCGGAGCCGAAGCCGTGAGCAGAGCCCCTCAAGGTCCCAATCAGGGTCCGCCTCCCCGAAGAGGAGGTATGTACTGCTTGGCTCACCCGGGGCACAAAGGGGTTCCCTGTGGAGTGGGGGCTCACATCTCCATGAACCTATCGTGGTGTGTCTGTGGGTTCTGATTGAGACAAATGGTCACCAGAGTGGTGGTGTCTCCTTCCTTCCCCTAGGAAAAGCGACAGTGGGTCGACATCCAGTGGGTCCAAGTCCCAGAGCCGCTCACGGAGCCGCAGTGACTCACCCCCGAGACAGGTGCGTCCTGGTGTCCCATACAAGGGCTCCAAGGTGAGGAGCTACACCAAGTCCAGGGACTGCAAATACCCTGCCCAGAAGCCTCCAAAGTCTCGAAGCCGGAGCTCATCCCGTTCTCGAAGCCGCTCGCGGGAGCGGGCAGAGAATCCTGGGAAGTACAAGAAGAAAAGTCATTACTACCGAGAAGAAAGGCGGGAGCGTTCTCGGTCATATGAGCGAACTGGCCGCCGCTATGAGCGGGACCACCCCGGGCACAGCAGGCACCGCAGGTGAGCCCGGGGTCTTGTAGTGGCTGCTGGCAGCTGCTTCTCGGCGTGGAGTCCTGCCCCCAGCCCTGCCACGCACCTTGTGACTGTCCTTTCCGCATGGCTCCCTTTGGGAATGCCATCAACTCTTCGGACCTTGTTATAAATTGGAAGGAGGTGGAATTGGGAGGGCAGTCAGGTGCCCTTACCTGGATGGCCTGTGCACCTACCCATGACCCTGCACTCAGGTGTGAGGTGCACGCCCCTCTGAGCATGGGACACCCCCAGCCTGCTGGCTACTGGCAGGATCAGAAGCGTGCATGGTGATGGTGATGGAGCTCGGTGCTAATGACAAGCTGTCTCCTCTCCCCAAATTGACGCTCAATTACGTTAAACCAAGAAAAATGATTTTCAGAACCTTTGCCTATATTAGGTTGTACTAATGTACATATTTTGCGGTGTTTAACAGTACAATATGAGAAAATGGCCTTAATAGCCCCTATTCTCTGTCCATGTTGTAAATAAATGTGTTTAATACAAGTGAAAGCTGTATATGAAAACTCATAATTTGGATTCTGTCAGCTTGAAACTTGTGTAGAGAACTCTTGATTTTTAAAATGTGAAGGTATTTCGATCTGTGTTGAAAGTCGTATATTTTTATCTGTGCAATGCTGTGTGCAGGCCGCCAGCTTCCTAAATAGAGAAGTTTCCTATATATGCATTTTATGTGGTTTAAATAAACAATTCTCTCTACTCAGGACCTTTGGAATGTTGAAGGGTTTGTAGTTCTCTGCTCGCTTGTCATGACTGTGGCGAGCACAGCTGACGCTATCCGTTTTAGTGGTACGTCCAAGCTGTTGCCGCCCCATCTCATTAAAGTGTTGGCTTTTGTACTTAGATGTGTGTGCCTGCTCTTATGTGGAGGATGGTGGGGCCGGGCCATCTGCTGTCAGGGGAAAGGGATCCTGACATCCAGAGAAAGGAGGGTTTGAAAACATGCCACAATGATTCAGCCTGATGAGCGTGGGTGTGCGTCCCTGGCCAGGAGACTCCTATCTGGCCTCTGGCCCTTTCTTGCCTGGGCACTGGGGTAATGAGCCAGCACCCCTGGTTGGGGTCGTGTAACCCATGTATTGGTTGGTCTAACTTGACAAGGCATAAAAATCAGGAGCAGCATAAAACAGGTTCCTGTGAGTTGGAGATCCGACATACCTCTGCTCTCCAGCTTCATTTGTGACAACTGCTTCTGCCATGGTAGCACTCACGTGGCCACACAGAACTCACAGACTATACTACATGGTTTATCAGTGATGTTCCAGGATACAACTTCGGATCAGGATCAAATCGGAGTAACAGGAACTCCAGTGGCCAGTTGGACGTGACTCCTCTGCCAAGTGACTTATCTCCTCAGTTGTCACCCCGGGGCCCCTGCCATCAGCCTGTCTGCCATCGGCCTCAGTGCTGCTAAGTGGACTAGTAGGCAACCACATGGCTCTGCTCTACCAATCCAGCTCTCAGCATCTCTCTACCATGTGGCCTTTCTAAGGTCTGCATTTATTTAGCCTTTTTTAATCTTGATCCTCATTCGTTCCAAGGCAGGACCTCCCTTACCTGACCAGAATTCAAACAATCCTCAACTCCCCGTGAGATGGCAATCAAGTCTTTATTAAATTACCAGGAAAAAAATGATCAAATCAGGGTGTTAGTTTACTCAGGAAATGAAGTGTTAATCAAAACTTCTGGGGTAGAAAAACAACTCAGGAGCATCCTCCCACCTCCAATTGTTTCTTGCAAGAATTAGGACACAAGTAACAACTTCAAAACCAACCAAACCAAATTTACTGTCTTTCAGTCGATTCCCACTCAAAGTGGCCCTATAGGACATGGAGAATTGCTCCACAGGGTTTCTGAGGCAGACTACATCTTTCTCACGCAGAGTAGCTGGTGAGCGGTCAGCCCACTGCACCACCAGGGCTCCTTAGACCAGAGGGGAAATCTCCCAAGGTATTTTCCCAACCAAAGCAAAGACCACATAGAGGAACTCGACAGCACAGGTTGACTTTCCAAGGCCTTTCATCATTGAACGTACCTGGAGAGAGGTGCCCAGAGTCAGTCACAGTTCCACCAGCAGTTGGTCTGGGCTGCCTGTCGTCTCCTGTCACTAAGATTGGGATGTGACCCTCAATCTTCACTTGGATACCCTCAGCCACAATTACAGACAGATGATACACCCAGCTGGCCATATCCCCTCATGGCTTAACTGAGCTTTCTGCTTGGCCAGCCTCAGCCTGGCCCAGTGGTATTTGAGGCTTGGACCTCACTGGATCATGCGTGGGTGCTCCCCTGTGCCAGGAACTGGGCTTACGCATGTCTGACCTTCAATGCCACTTCCTTCATTCCCGCCTTCAGTCACTCCACTTGTTCAGCAGTGTGGCCCAGCTGGCTGCAGAGCACTGGAGTGGAGTGAGTGTGTGGCCTCACCAATGACCTCACTGGGCCCAAGATCTTCTTTGTGGGTTGCTGGTGCTGGCCCTGAGCTGGTTTGGCTGGCTTGAAGAGCCCCAAATTCTCTAGAACTGACTGCCATTTGCACTTAATTAGTCCTGCTCCCCTCTCTGAAAGTGCAAGTGTGTCTGAGCTAGAGAGGGATCTCGTAGGGAGTGGGTGTGAGGACTCAGCCTCCACCTTTGTCCCACAGGGGGTTGTGACCACAGCCGGAAGAATCGGGGACTGTCCCAGCCCAGCCAACCAGTCTGGGGCCTGAGACACATACCAGTTTTGCAGCGCTAAAAGATTGAAGTTGTCAAGGACTTCATTCTTCTTGGATTAACTATCAACACTCATGGAAGCAGCAGTCAAGAAATTAAATGATGTATGGCATTAGGCAAATCTGCACAAGACCTTTTTAAAGTGTTGAAGAGCAAAGATGTCAGCTTGAGGAATAAGGTGTGCCTGACTCAAGCCATGGCATTTTCAATAACCTCATATGCTTGCGATACCTGGACAGTGAATAAGGAAGACCATAGAAGAATTGATGCTTTTGAGTTATGGTGTTGGAGGAGAATATTGAAAGTGCCATGGGCTTCCAGAAGAACCAACAGATCTGTGTTGGAAGAAGTGCTGCCAGAGTGCTCCTTGGAGACCAGGATGGCCAACCTTCCTCTCATACTTTGGACATGTCTGGAGGGGCCAGTCGCTGGAGAAGGATATCATGTTTGGTAGGTAGGAGGGTCAGAGAAAAAGACGAAGACACCCAGTGAGATGGTTTGACAAAGTGGCAGCATCAATGGGCTCAAGTGTGGCAACAATTGTGAGGTTGGCCCAGGACTGGGCAGTGTTTCATTCTGCTGTACACAGGGTCACTATGAGTCGGTATCAACTCAATGGCACCTAACAACAACAAATACTTTCCTGGAGAGATTAGAATTCCTTTGAAGTAGAAAGTAGCTCTTCCACTGTGGTCTTCTTCAGTTCTCCTGGTCTTTGTGGAAGAGTGATCTTTCTACTCTGCTTTAGGCCTATGCTTAGCAGAAGGCTCTGTTCTTGCCTCTATCTGACACCTCCCAGGTGGTCCTGTTGCTCACACAGATGCTCATTAACCATCAATGTGACTGCTGCCCACCTCCCTCAGGATCAGGATCTACACAACACTGGTGACAGGACACCCAGCCGGGAACCTGCACGAATTGTCCAGGGGAGTGAGCAGTCTCAGATGAATGGATCCTTTTAGCCTGGGGACTACTGGTGTCCAGGGGAGCCTAACAAATCTCAACTCTTCTCACCTCACCTCCCTGAAGACCAGAACTTGGCTAGGTTTGGGGACAAGAGGAGGGAGTACAGGGATGCTTATCCTGCCCTCCAAGACTTTATCACACTGAAGTTTCATTTCCATGCACCCCCATCAGTCACTAATTCTCAGGGGATAATCGGTATGGCACTGTCAGAAGCACTGGATTGCTAACCACAAGGTCAGCAGTTCAAACGTACCACTTGCTCCGTGGAAACCCTAAACAGGGTCGCTATGAATCAGAACTGACTCAAAAGCACTTAACATCCATCTGTACCTCAACTCTTCAGAAAGCTGGGAGCACAGCTTCCACCCCCTGCCTGGGTGCCTTCTGTCCTGCTACAGTACTCTCTCTACACAAGCACTGGCTGGCTGGCAGTTGGCCTGTGTCTGAGGGGCTCTGTTTATCCTGGGAGCTGGGTGTGTGAGCTCCGACATGGGGGCACCAAGGGGAGGGTTGGGAATCTCTAGGGCAGCCCATTGCTCACTTTGTGATTGAGCCATGGCAGGCCGGAGGCCTGTGGAGTTGAGGTGAGAGAGGGATGGGCTCATAGAACATGTTCAGACGTCCTTGCATGGGACCCCAGGGTAGCTGCTGTAGGAGGTGGAATACAGGAGACATTGCTCAGGGTTACCTTGTGACCTCAGTTGTAGGGTTGATCCTGAGGTTTCTGTCACAGACTGGTCTAGCTTTCCTATTGGCTTGGATGAAGCCTGGGGAATGATCCTACCTGATCACTTCCTGCCCAGACCTCCTGGAAGATTCTCCTGTAAGGTAAGGCCTTATTAGCAGGCCTAATGGGGTACCTCAATAGCAGCCCCTTTCCACCTCCCTCCACACCAGCTACCCCTGTAGGTCCCCAAATCCATTCTGGGGATTCTGTCCATCCTAGCCAAATTTAGGGAGAAAGACAAGTGAGGCGTTCAAGAGTAGAGAGGCAATTACTTCTGTTTTTCGGACAATGTCGAGTTTGAGTTTTACTTCCATAGTTACGTTATGGGAGAAACAGGAGCTTGTTTGCTTTACAAAAGGAAAAAGCCACCAATATAAAAAAGCACTAGGTATGGGGCTTCCTTCACTTATAGACGCTGCCAGGCCAAAGGAATGGGGGTTACCTCGACTGTCAGTCAGCAGGTGGGCATAGACACCCTAAGACCCTGCAGGAGTCACTTCCACCGGGTGTCCCTAGCTCTGTCCCCAGTATACCCAAAATCTGCTTTTTCAGCACTCGGCGGACCATGGGCAGCTCCAGTGTCCGAAGTGCATAAAGGGAGGAATAGGGGCCCGGAAGATTGGGCCAAGTCCCCATCAGGCATCTGGGGTCTTCACCATTCACCCAGGAATGGTCAGGGGGAGGTTGGGCTGGGCAGACCTATCACCAGGTCCCCTCGTTTCTACCCCATGCTACTCTACATTTCTGTCGCTTAGAAAACGCTACTTCCACTACCCCGAGAATGCCACATCCGCCTTCCTTGGTGTTGACATCTGTAAGGGACCAGATTTCTTTAAGTAGAAACGCGTTGAGAGTTCGGGCGACGCAGGCGCAAACAACACTCCTTGGGGTTTAGGGGAAATGAAAGGGAGGAGGAGGAGCTAATGAGCTAGGGGTGGGCCCGGAGGGGTGGGGTCTCCTGCCTTGCGGAGCCGAGCTCCGCTAGGACGCCAGGGGGCGCTGGGCATAGGAACCTCCGGGCGGCCGGACGCGGGGTTGGGAGCCGGTTTGGAAACGGACCGGAAGTAGCTGAGCGCGGCTGTAGAATGGTCAGTTTGCTTCCCATGTCCGGCTTGGGTAGGTTAGGCGGGGGTCTCAGGGTAGGAGAAACCGTGGTGTGCAGGCTCGGGGGACAGCTGAGAGGGCCTTGGCGCTAAGCAGCGCGAGCCTTGCCCGGACGGGACCTGTCTCCCGAGGCCTGGGGTCATCGCTCCCGTTGCGGGGTGACAGTCCTGTCTCCCGGTGTGTTCTCGAGCCGCTGCCGCCTCACTTTACGGATTTGAGTGTCTCCGCGGGGTAACAGGTTCAGGGTGGGTCAGCAACCCTCCGGAAGTTACGGGAGAATGGGAGTTGAGTCCAATCATATGAGGGGGAGTGAGATGAATTTGGAGTATCCTCATGGTGGGCTGCGGGAGTCGGGGCAGGACCTTGGTTCTCCATCCTGGCTTGCCTGGAATTGTTAAAGGTGCACCCGTTTGACCTCCCTACGGCCACCTGTGTTCCAGCTCTCCTGAGCACCTGAAGCCACCGCCGCCCACAGACAATGTTCTTGGTGCGCCTGACTTCTCAACTGGTCCGGGCTGCTCCGCGGTCAGGTAAGAAGATCCTTCTGGAGGCAGATGGGCGGGACACACACCTGAGTTAGAAACTTGTAAGGCCTTGCTCTTGGGCCTTTGCTGAGCCCTGGGAACGCTAATATCGGAATATCACACAAAAGAAGGAAGTCTGGGTTCCAACATTGGAAGGGCTTTCAGGGCAGGACTCATGTGCGGACCACCCAGTGTGCAATCAGGGCAGATTGTGGCGATTTCATCGGTCACTTCCATCTTGTTTCCCGCAGGCTGTGGTCGGCCTTGGCCTGCTTCAGGGGTGCTGGGCGCTCATGCCTGTAGGCCCCGCTATAGCACGCAACCGGTGGGCCCAAGCAGAGCTGCCTTACTCCCTGGTAGGGGGACCCAGCTGGAACTGGAGGAGATGCTGGTCCCCCGGAAGATGTCCATCAGCCCCCTGGAGAGCTGGCTTACAGCTCGCTGTCTCCTGCCCAGCCTGGGTCCTGGGTCCTCAGGGACTGTGACTCCTACGAAGCTCTACGAGTGCCCGCCTAGCCACACGAGGGAGGGGGTTGAACAGGGGGGAGAAGGGGCCTTGGACTTGCCCCAGATACACTGTAAAAACGTGCTGAAGATTCGCCGGCGGAAGATGAACCACCACAAGTATCGCAAGCTGGTCAAGAGGACTCGTTTCCTGCGGCGGAAGGTTCGGGAAGGGCGCCTGAAACGAAAGCAGGTGAGATTGGGGGCAGTGGGGAGGGCTGGAGGCTACTCCAGCGCCCAGGGAGGGCAGGTGACTGAGGATGGCTATATTGCCACACCCCAATTATGATCTCCCTTCTGCCCTTACAGATGAAATTTGAGAGAGAGTTGCGCCGCATCTGGTTGAAGGCTGGCCTGAAGGAAGCCCCTGAGGGCTGGCAGACCCCCAAGATCTACCTGAAGGGCAAATGATTGTTTTTGCCTCCTCTCTCCCATCCACCGCCATTGCTATTGATAATGCATTGCAATAAATGTTCAGAGAGCCCACCTTTCCCCAGGCTGGCCTGGAGCCTCTGTTGCCTGGGTCTATTGTGGAGTGGAGCCTGGTGCCAGGCTCTGGCTTTACAGGAGTCTTCCCAGTGTGGCAGATTGGCTGTCCCTTCTCCTAACTGGCACTTGTCCTGGTGCTAGGAGCAACCCCACAGGCTGCTGCCTACCCTGACAGTGCTGGGAACAACAGCTTCATTGCTCATGAATGTCTGCTATGCGCTGGGCCTTGGCAGTCGCAGCAGAGCCCACATCAGCCTTTCCAGGTGGCTGCAGACTCACCCCATGTAGAGAGTGGGTCAGGATTTAGGGACTCCTATGTGGAGCTCTGGTAGCGTAGTGGTTACGAATAGGGCTGTGAACCACAAGGTCAGCAGTTCGAAACTGCCAGCTGCTCCATGGGACAAAGATGAGGCGTTCTGCTCCCGTAAAGATTTACAGCCTCGGAAACCCTGTACAGGATCGCTGTGAGTTGGAACTGACTCAACGGCACATGACATGACATGTGGAGGTAGGGCCAAATTCTTTTTACATGAGAGTAAGGGAGGAGCAGGGAAGACTTTGGTAACCCCCACAGATGATGTGCTGTTGCCTGGAGGCTCCATGACTTGAGCTTTGAGTAGCTTTCTTAACCATCCTGCTTTTCTGGCTCTGGATACAGGCTGGGTACACCACAGAGCCAGGCAGGGGGTCAGCAGGCTGCTGGCCTACGTAGGCACCTCCGCCCAGGTCACTTGGCTGCTGTTGGCTCCTTGGCTCCTGCCACTTCCTGAACTCCTTATGCACTTGGGAAAGTTCAGGGTTGGATTAGCTGAGGGTGCCCACACTGGGGAATTGGAAAAGCCTTGGAGGTTCCTTGCCCAGAGTTTAGTGTTACTGTTCTTGGGTTAAGAGGACTTTTATCACCCCTGACAGGAGGGACTGGGTGAGGCTGGGCCTGCAGTTGGAAGCTTGATCTTGTTCTTGGCTGTCTTCACCCAACCTGGTTCCCTAGCGTCTTCCCTCTGAGTCATCAGGTGGGAGACCATATGCTGCCCCCGCCCCCGGGGCATGGGCTTCTCATCGTTTGTCATAGACGTTTTTGGACCTGTCTCTGTGAGGGTGCCGGAGTCTCCTAGCAGATCATCTAACCTGGCATGGAATGGGTTCTTGGCAGTTACCTGCAGCGTCACGTTTCAGCAGGGTCCTGTCCCTACTTGCCAATCACTAGGGTTCCTTGACACCTTGGAAAGGGTTCACAAAAAGGCCCTGGGTGGTGACCTGAGAGGACCTGGAGACAAGCCTTGTCTTGGAGGGCAGCCATCCTTTGGGGTGCCTAAGGTCATGGCAGGGTGTCTGCATCTTCCATAGACGGCCACCAGGTGGCAGCAGCCTGGCTCCTGACTGAACCTGGGAACAGGCAAGGGCTCATTCAGGGTCACAAGTGCTCTTTCTGCATCTTAGTGTCCCCTGCTGTGAGTTGGGCATGAGTAGATGCCAGGCCCAGCTTCTGGGTAGGTGGTTCTTTTTTTTTTTTTTTTTTAATGCTTTATTGTGAATCATGTGATAGTTTATATGGGAGGACATTAGCTTCACTTTGATCCCGTCGTATATCGTTTCCTTGTTTCCTTATCATGGTTACAATGCCTTTCATGCATCAACCACCAACCGAAGGGTATACCCTGCAAGCCTGTCCACAGGTCATCCGCACACAGCCCCTCTTCCTCTCCAGGTCCAAAGTCCCCAGCCGCTCCATCTCCCCGCGTCATCGTCTCTGCCTCCATCCCTGGCATCTCTGTTCTCCGCTCTTCTCCCTTGATGGTCCCAGGGACCTCCGCTCCTAGACTGCAAAGCTAATCACTCCCCTCCCTTTGCCACAAAATGTCTATTTTTATATTTCCAGCCCTTACAATCAATCCTGATAACAATTATTCACTATTGTATTAGCAAGAGACCTATCTGCAGCCGCATCTCCTTTCATCAGCCCCAACTAGACAGAATGTATACTACTCAGTGGAGATTCTACCTTCCTCCATGCCCTCTGAATCTAAGTTCCCTCTTGAAAGTTTGTAAGCGAGTCACTTCTTGCCTCTGTAGCCCCCCCCCCCCATTCTGGGTGGCCAATGTCCAAGTTGCCCATCCCTGTCCTCTCTGTGTGTGGAGGGAGTGGGAATGATCCTCACTGTGAAGATTTGTTCCCTCTTTTGAGCTACTGCATCCATAGGTGTAGGTCAAGTTCATCAAATTGTATCAGATTATTCTTTTTTCTCTCTTCTGATTGAGCACTGATCATCCAGTCATTGAAGCCAGGTCAAGTGGGTATTATCTGCAAGTGTGGGTGTACTTATGCAGGTGCCCTCTCTTCTTATCTGCTGGACGCTTCACTCTCCACTCTAGTCCTCTGTGGCTATGTCGCTGACTCTGGGTTCAAGAGTCCCCTGGACTTGCCACACTGCTGGTCAACCAGGTCTCCATCTGGGTTCACAGAACTCTATTGAGCGTTGTAGGGCTTAGCTCACAGCTTCATTGCTGTTTTTCCTTCACTTGCCCTTATCAGTGACTGTGGTCATCAATCAGAGCGTGTATTCCTGTTGAGTCTTAGTCTTAGAAGGGGGTTTGCCCAGAGGGGAACCCGACCACTTGCCTTGATGACTCTTGGGTGAGCCACTTGTTTGTTCTTAATCAGTCGGTCTGCCTGTATTGTTTTGTATTTTTCTTGTCAGTCTTTCTTTCAGGAAGTATCTTCTGTTCTTCTGGCCACTCCAGGCTGGTATGCTTGTCCTTTCAAGTGGAAATCTCCCCTCAGAAGATTCTGGATGCTGTTCAGGATTCCACCTATGATCTTGTGTAATGCAGAGGCTCTGTAGGAAACCTCCTTCATTGGGTACCTTGTGGCCCCATTTTGGGTATTCCAATCAGTTACAGGCAGAAGACAGACTTACAAGTTTTCTATGGTGGTATTTCTGGCTATTCCTTTCTCTCCCCCTCCAGTGTCTATTTTATAGTGGTATGCCAGGGAAACCAAGATTCATAAGACAGTCAAGAATGTTAACATTATTTCCCCCCCTTTCCCCATTCAAACCATGTCTCAATCTCTGAATCCCAGAGCCCTGTTGTTCCAAGGTTGTGCAATACATCATTTGCCTCTGTCCCACTTCAGCTTCACATTCATCCTATCGTATTTCATTTCATTGCAGTGATTACAATCCCCTCTACGCATCATCAACTATCCAAAGGATTACACCCCACAGGCCTGCCCCCCGGCTGTCAGCAAACAGCTCCTCTCCCTCCCTGAGTCCCGTGTCCCCAGCCACTCCATCTGTCCTTGCCATCATCTGTCTCCACATCTGGCCTCACTACCTTTCTGGGTAGGGTCACACTTTCTGCTCTTCTCACTTGATGGTCCCAGGGACCTCCGTTCCTGGGCTGCAAAATCAATCAATCTCTTTCTTTTGCCAAAACAAAAAAACAGGAAAAAGAAAAAAATCTGCGTCTACATTTCCGACCCTCACAGTCAATCCTGGAAGCAGGTATTCACTGTTGTATCACAAGAGTCTTCTCCCCATTTCCTTTTGTCAGTCCAGTCCCAACAGTTTGGAAATCATTCAGTGGAGGTTCTGCCTATCCCTGCTTCGTCTGTAACTAGGCTCCCTCTTGAAAGCTTGCAAGACAGTCACTTCTTGCCTTTATAGCCACCCCTCCCCATTTTGGGTCTGGGCAGTTTCCAGCACCCCCCCGCCCCCAAGATATTCTAGTCAGTTATAGGCTGAAGATGGGCTTACATGTTTTCTGTTGTCATGTTTCTGGCTATTTCCCCCACCACCTCAAGTGTCTATTTCACAATGGTAGGCAAGGGAGACCAAGACTCAAAAGACAGCCAGGCATCCTAACATTATTCCCCTCTTTTCTCCTTTCAAGTTATGCCTCAATCCCTGTATGCGAGCCTGCCTGACTGTTCTCCCATCCGCCTTCTTCTTTTCTTCTTTTTCCCCTCTCCCTTCTTATGTGTTGCCAGTCCCCCCCTCCCCCCCCTTCCAGCTCCCAGGCTCTCCTGTGTCTATTCCCTTGGGTAGGTGGTTCTATGTCAACCCATTTGCTAGCTCCTCCTGCTACCCTGCTGACTCCATCCGCCCCAATGTGGGAGGGGTTTGTTACCAACCGTAGACATCCAGAGACAACGTGTGGTGGATGAAGGCTGCTGTCTCTGGGAACTTAGCTGGGTGGCTGCCCAGTGCCACCGGGAGAGGACAGACCCCACAGTGCAGGGCACCCCTCTACCCCAGTGGGAGGACTAGGAGTAAGCTATGGCCTTGCAGGCTGGTCATCTGCTCCAGGGCAGGGGTTGACAGTTGTACTTGTTACCAAAGGAGGTACCTTCGGAATCTGGTAAGTGGAGGCCAGGGGACTGGCCACCCAACATCCAGGACACCCCATCAGTCACCTGGCCAGCCCCAAAGCAGCAGTGCCCTTTCTGAGACCTTGCTGTGGGGAGGGGCTGTGTCCTGTCAGCTCACAGGCCCCTCAAGTAGGCCACCCCTTGCTCCTTACCATGGCTGGACATGTGCTGTAAAGCCCCTGTTTTGGAGTTCAGAAACCTTTGCGTCAATTGTGACCTCTAAAGGCAGTCGTGGCCCTCATTTTTACCTCTAGACCCCTCCTAGTCCTTTCCCCCACCTGTGGTCTCTTGCGGGGGTGGGGGGGTCAGCTGGTCCTTGTCCATTTGTCTCCTCCCTTGCTCTGTCCCCTCATGGGCCCTTTGTGCTCTGGAAGGAGGAGTATGTGCTGTGGTTCAGGCACCCTCCCCCCCCCCGCCCCCCCCCGCCCCCCCCACCAACTTAGCTTTTAGTTAGAGTGGGTTTGGCCATGCCAGAGCTGGTAGTGGTGGTTCTGGGCACACACTGGGGATCGTGATTTGGGGGCAGGTGGGGGACAGCGTCTGCATGACTCCTCAGCACTGCATTGCTCCTTGCCTGGGTGTGTCTTTCAGGGTCTCTGGCATGGGTTGTCCTAGACTGGATGGGAGTGGGCTATTGCCATAGCCCTGGGCCCTGGGGAAAGACCTTCCAGTCATATCCTGTCTTGACTGAGGGGCCTCCGCCCTGGCACCTGGTGCTCTGTCCCTGACACTCAAGCCAGGTTCAGTGGTTGGCGAGTGAGCTCGGAGCAGTCCAGGTGGAAGAACTCATTCCTAGACCAGGCTGTGCCCATTGAGTGCCTCTGGGAAGACGTGGGCTCTGGAGCCTGTCTAGGAGTTTGGGTGGGTGTTTATCTTCATTTTGGAAAGGCCCCCATCACCCTTGACCTAGAGTGGTCCCAGGATAGGGCTGAAGGGTCCTGATCTGGGTTTGCAATAAATGTGTAGGGTGGGGCCCTGGGGATCTTTTCCTGGGGCTTTTCAGTGCCAACGGCAGGGTATGGGCAGTAACTGTGGAAGGAGAGTACTCTGGATTTCCAGTTCGGCCAATGTTTAATCCTGGCCTCCAGGGGGCACCAGTAGTCCTTTGTATAGATGAAACATGTATCTGACCTGAGTCACTTGCCCTGGGTCAGATAAGTGCAGTTAGAACGTAAATCCAGGCCAACCAAGACGGTCACTTGGGGTGCCCTGTGGAAACTGGGGTGATGCTGGCTGGTCCACGTGCTTGTGAAAGCTGAGGTTGTCTGCAAGGTACCCTGGTCTTCCTTGTGCTTCCAAGTATGTTTGGGTGTGAGTGTGCGTGTGCGCGCGCGCGCGTGTGTGTGTGTGTGTGTGTGTGTGTGTGTGTGTATGTATGGGGAGGGGGGTATTTGGAGATCACTCTTGAATGAGTAGGAGAATGCTGTAAGGGACTAGGTGACAGGTGGGGTGGGGACAGGGCAAGATTCAACATCCATGTCTTAACAGTTCCCTGGGGGGCAGTCCCCCAGTTGCGGCAGTTCGGGGTGTCAGGTGCTCCTAAGTAGACTGACCAGGACAGCAAGACATGGGAGGTGGGAACGTGAACTCAAGCCAGTTCCTTGAGACCCAGGGAGGATGGGGTTCAGGTGGAGCTGGCCAGTGGAGCATCAGTCATCTGGGCATTAAAAGTTCACACAGTCTGAAAGTGCTGTGCACCACTGATTTGGAAGCATGGGCTCTGTGAGGTGGGGATCTGACCCTTTGACTCTGGCCTGCTCACCTGTGCAGAGAGGCACAGTATGCAGAATACCCTGGTGGCCACACCTGGTGCAGCCCAGCTGTGATTGAAGGACTACCCTAAGTGCTGTGGGAAGTCTGGGTGGCTCCCTGGTACACTGGGAAGTAGGTATCCTGGGGTTGGGGGTGCTCCTGGGTACTCCTTACACAATGCCTTCACCCTAGCTTGCTGGATGCTCAGTTGAACAGTTTCCTCAATGTCGGAGCTTTTAAGCCACCAAAAATGAAAGTGCTGCTGTCTTTGCTTGGAGCTCAGTGACCAGGAGTCTCTGGGTGAATCCTGTAGCTCTCTCTGCTGTCCTCTTCCCAGATCCATTTCCCCTGTCTAGCCACCCAGGTCACAAGGGAACCAGAATCCCTGAGGGCAAGGTTGTGGGAACCACGCTCCTGGGGTTCTGCCAAGAGAGGGCCTGGATCTCCTTCCCACCTAGGCAGTGTTGTGGCCCTTTAGGTGCTTTATGGCTCTTGAGGCCTCATGGGGCAGGGGTGGGGGGGGGCAGTCTGCATTGTCTTCAGGGTCAGACTGAGCCAACTCCAGCCTTGACCTCAGCTCCTTCTCTCTTCCAAGACGAACCCATCACTCGCATTCATGTTACTTTGACATTGACATTTTTATGCTTAATTAAAAACATTTTAACTTTTGTGAATTGAGTGAAGGTTTACAGGACAGATCACCAGTTCCATGTTGGATAAATCACACACTTTGTGTCATTACAATGATTGCAATCCCCTCCATGGACCATCAGTTAGCAGCATTTACTTCTATTCACTTTAACTCTTATGTCTTCTGCTACCTTAATCTTTCCTGTACTAACCTTCCTCTTGTTATCTATTGCCTTCCCCATCACCCAACTTAACATGTGTCTACCCCGAGTCCTGGTGTGGTGCTGTTGGATAAGCACTGGACTGCTAACTACAAGGATGGCGGTTCAAACCCACCTATCCACGGTCACTATAACTCAGAACTGACTCGACGGCACTTACCAAACCCAGTGAGTAATTTTCCCTTCCCTCTCACCCCTGGTAGCTATCATAGAATGTTTCTGTTAGCAAGAAAACCTTTTCTTAACCTTTTACAACAGTGGTCTCCTCATACAGCATTTGTCCTTTTGTGATTAGCGAATGTGTTCCATAAGCTTAATTTCTGAGCCAAATAGGATTACATATAATTGAAAGTAAACTTGTTTTCCAAGGTCTATAACAAAAACTGCAGCTCCTGCCTGTTTCCTTACTTACCCTGATTCTTCCCCACCTGGAGGCAAGGCCCTCGCCTCTGTCAGTGGATTGTTCCGGTATTCCTTGCTGTGTTTCTAAATAACACACCTGAACCATTTCTTGGGTTTAGGCATGTGTTGATTTCCTTTTCTGGGAGGGCCCATGCTTGCCCCAACTTGCCCTCCACAACCTCCCAATGTACTGAGTCATTTTGTGTAGTGGTAAACAATACTCACACCTGGTCTAGTGAAACAAAATCACATTCCCTTTCTTTTACACCTACTTATTTCCCTATTTTTGATTTTTCTTTTGTACTCATTTCTATGTATTTGTGGCACTGTGTGTTAGAAATGAATCCCGATGTCATATAAAAGACACTCGGTGGGACTAAATTACCTTGGCAAAGCAAAATTTACTCCTGCCGGAGGGTGCATGCACATAGCCGTACATACAGGAACAGGCCAGCGAACACACCGAGTGGGCAGTCCACTTGGGTTTTTAATTCCTGATGCGAGTCCCAAGGCTGTGTCTCACCCCATTGGCTAGAGTATTGACCGCACAATCTTCTCCCTTACCCAGTTGGCTAGTTCAAATTTTTAAGACACGCTTTCCTACTTTAGGAAAAGAAAAAGAGAGCCATCATAAATTCTTTACTCCAGGAAGTAGTTAAAAGAAAAATAGAGCGATCATAAATTCTTTACTCACTTCAGGAAGTAGTCAAAGAAAAAGAGAGAGATCATAAAGTCTTGACTTCAGGAAATAAAGAAAAAAAGAAAGGTTACCCGAATACAATAAACAAGATTATAATAAATATAAATATATTTTTTCCACAGTTCCCCCTTTCCTTTTTTTTAAGGAAATAAAAGGAAAAAAAATCACCTGAATACAATAAACAGAATTAAAATTTTTTTTTTTTCTCTTTAGACTGCTCATTCTTTTCTTCAAATTTTGCAAGCAGATGTTGACTTTGGTGTTCATATGTCTCTAGGTGGAAAAGGTTATTTTGGTATGGGGGTGCACTGGAGCTTACAAAGGTATGGGTTCTCTTCCTCTAAGAATGGCTAAAAACATTGATTAAGAGGAGCGATATGTTGACTGTTCATCAACTTTTAGTAAAGGGACGCAGACTTATTGAAAATGGAGTTCCTTCTGCAGTTGTCAGCTCTAGGCATTATCTTCATGGTTCTTCTGCCTGTGGCCAGCTGCTTCAGTTAGGGTTTCAGGTCTTGATATCCTTATCTTTGTCTTGAGGCTAGTCTTCTCAGTATTACTATTCTTGTTAGAATAGAAATGTCTTACCCACTTCCTTGATCCCTGTTTATAGTAGGAGAAAACTCAGGATACAGGGGTAAATACGAAG
>NW_006408691.1:1062840-1068537 GCF_000296735.1 Chrysochloris asiatica | reverse complement strand
CGATGTCAATCTTGATATAATCCTGATATAATCAAGATACATATAAGATATAATTAAGATACAATCAAGATGTTCTCTCCTAATCCTATCAATCCTGGTATAATCCTATCAATCCTGATATACTCAAGATATATGTAAGATATAATCAAGATACAATCAAGATGTTCTCTCCTAATCCTATCAATCCTGGTACCATCAAGATAAGCCTTCCCAAGATGGCGGCTCCTGAAACAGCTGAGTGTCTTGATCCAGAAAATAGTGAATATCTGGATTCTCCTGCAAATTCCCCAGCTATAAACTCTCCGAAACTCCAAACATACCTTTATATTTGTTACAGAGTTCCAACACCAACTCATGAGTCCTCTTGACCCAGTATTCCGTGTTGTTGTTGACTGAGCTCCTCACTACACGTCTACCCGATCCGCCATCTTCAAGGAAGGCCTGGTAGTGTAGTGGTTAAAAAACCTGGCTGCGAACCCCGCGCTATAAAAGGAACAGCAGAACAATTAGGACCTACTAGCAAAATGGCCTGGGAAACAAGTTAGCCCTAGATATGATATCAGCAGAAAAAGAAGATGTGTTATGATCGAAGTCCAATGTTGTACTTTCATTCCCAATAATGCAGCTCCTGATGGTACCATTACCGAAGCATTACAAGGGCTGACCACCTTAGCTAATGAACTCGCCGAAAATTCAGGCACAGACGACCCCTTTTCTAATATCACGGAACAATGATTCGGGAAATGGAAAGGGCTTATGACTTCAGTCCTCACCTCTCTATTTATTGTATTTGGCATATTAACACTAATGGGATGCTGTATTATACCCTGTATAAGAGAATTAGTTCTAAAACTCAGAGAAACATCCCTATCTAAACAACCCCCACCCCCATACCAAAATAACCTTTTTCACCTAGAAACATATGAACACCAAAGTCAACATCTTCTTGAAAAATTTGAAGAAAAGAATGAAGATGTCTAAAAAGAAAATATATATATATAATCCTGTTTATTGTATTCAGGTGACTTTTTTTTTTCTTTTACTTCCTAAAAAAAGGGGGTTTGGAATTGTGGGGAAAATATATATATTTATTATAATCCTGTTTGTTTATTGTATTCGGGTAACCTTTCTTTTTTTCTTTATTTCCTGAAGTCAAGACTTTATGATCTCTCTCTTTTTCTTTGACTACTTCCTGAAGTGAGTAAAGAATTTATGATTGCTCTATTTTTCTTTTAACTACTTCTTGGAGTAAAGAATTTATGATGGCTCTCTTTCTTTTCCTAAAGTAGGAATGTGCGCCTTAAAAATTTGAACTAGCCAACTGGGTAAGGGAGAAGATTGTGCAGTCAAAACCCTAGCCAATGGGGTGAGACACAGCCTTGAGACTCGCGTCAGGGATTAAAAACCCGAGTGGACTGCCCACTCAGTGTGTTCGCTGGCCTATTTCTGTATGTATGGCTATGCGCATGCACCCTCCTGCAGGAGTAAATTTTGCTTTGCCAAGGTTATTTAGTCTCACCGAGTATCTTTTATGTGACATTGGAATTCATTTCTAACATGTGGGAAAAGAGTTGGGCTGCTAACTAAAAGGTTGGCAAGGTTGGCGGGTTCAAACCTACCAGTCACTCCTCCTCGGGAGAAAGAGGCTGTTTTCTCCCTATCTCAGAAATCCTATGTAGAGTCACAATGAGGTGGAATCAACTCGATAGCAGTGGGTTTGGATCTCGGTTATTATTAGCTCAAGACTGCTGACAGAATTTGTCAAAGTCTCAGATCGGTCCATGTCTTTCTTGTTACATTGGTGTGGTCTGGCTGGAACTTCCTGTCCTGGGCTGGTTGCTCCAGGGCCTTCTCACAGCTGCTGGTGGGGATCTTTGTAGGAATTTCCTTCGACTCATCAGCTGAATCCCTTGGCTCTGGAATCCCAAGGTTTTCTCTTTCTAGATTCATTTCCCTACCTCACCCCCACCCCCCATGGAATACATCCTATAAAAGCATTCTGAGAAAGGGTGTATAGGACAGAGATCACAGAATTTAGGTTCTATATTCTAAAACTTGAAACTACTATGTTGTAAAAAATAGCAATAATTGACAGGTACTGAGTGAATTTCTTTCACTCTAGGCATTGTTCTAAGTTCTTTACAGGAATTATTTCACAACAAACCCTCGAGGAGTTCGTTTGAAATTAGTCTTCTTTTACAGATTGTTGTTGTTAAGTGCCATCAAGTCAGTTCTGACTCATAGCGACCCTGTATAAGTTTTCCGAGGAGTAACTGCAGGGTTTGAACTTGGATCTTGTGGTTTGAAGTCCAGTGCTGATGCTACAGAGACCCTCAAGGACAGTGAGAAAGCTAAGAAGCCACAATTCATCTCTAAGTCTATTTGATTCCAAAACAATATATATATATTTTTTTCCCCAAAAAACAATATATTTTTATTTTTTAATTTATTTTCACTTAAAAAAAATGATTTATTGTGAATTATGTGATAGTTTACATGAGAGAACATTAGCTTTACATTCATCCTATTGTATATCATTTCATTGCCATGATTACAATCCCTTCCATACATCATCAAACAACCAAAGGGTATACCCCGCAAGCCTGCCCCTCGGTCGTCAGTCCAAAACAGTATTTAAAAACATTTTTGTACATGGTTAAATAGTTTAACATGACAAAAAAAAAATTTTTTTTAAGTCTCTTCCTCTTCCCTTTTTCATAACACCTTCCCCGAAGGCAATTTCAGTCCTTAGGATGATGATGCTTCTAGTATTTACTGCCACATCGCAAAATTGGTGACTTTCAACGTTTTTTGACCAAGACTCAAAAGAAGAAATAAATTTTATATTACTACCTGGTAAACCCTATACAGGGTCACTATGGGTCGCAACCGACTCAATGGCACTTAACAACAACAATACATGCACACACAAAACAGAACTTCACAAAACAACACACATTGCTAGTAGAATATACTCAGGTATTTATATTTTATTTTGGGAGTCCTGGTGTGGCGCTGTAGGATAAGCAATGGACTGCTAACCTCAAGGTCAGTGATTCAAACCCACCAAACATTCCTCGGAAACCTCGTACATGGTCTCTATGAGTCAGAACCGACACCATGGCACTTAATTTTATTTTGGTGTTCCTGACAGAATAAATTGTGTTTATAGCCACTAATGGGGCCAAACCTGTCGTTTGAAAGAAAGCGTGACTAAATATACTGCTTGTATTGCTACTTTTCATGTTAGACATTTTCTACTGACTTCCTGCTGTCGAAAGTGACCATTTAGGCCTCTCCTGTACCCGTGTCACACATGCCCCCTTCCTTCTCCTGACCTTCCAGTACAATGATATTGAAAGTTGTTGTTAGGTGCCATCGAGTCGGTACCGACTCACAGTGACCCTATGCACAGCAGAACGAAACACTGCCTGGTCCTGGGCCAACCTCACTACTGTTGCCACGCTTGAGCCCATTGATGCTGCCACTTTCCCAATCCATCTTGCTGGGGGGTCTTCCTCTTTTTCTCTGACCCTCCACCTTACCAAACATGATATCCTTTTCCAGCACTGGTCCCTCCGGACAATGTTGAAAGTTGGGATATATAAATTGTGTGCTTATATGACTACAATAGCTCTAGTAGCAGAGTGGTTTGTGAGCTGGACTGCTAACCACAAGATCAGCAGTTTGAATCCACCAGTCACCCTGTGGGAGAAAGATGAGGCTTTTTGCTGCCGTAATGATTTACAGCCTCAGAAACCCAATACATGGGTGTTATGAATCAGAACTGACTCGGCGACATGCCACCACATGACTTCTGTTGTTGAGTGCTGATAACTATGCAAACACTGTTAAGAACTAAACCGTGTGGTAAACTACGATGACTTTTCCTTCACTTTGTTTTTCTGAGTCCATAACTGTCTTGTTTCTTTTTTCAGTCACTTAGTTTTCTGTGCCTTCATCACAATTTCAACACCAAGGCTCTGCCAAATGGCCAGAAGCTTCTGGGGTTCTGTCATATCATTCACTTGAGGAAATCTCCCCCAGGGCTTCTGTCTTGCTCTAGCTGGGCTGCTTGCCCAATACATCTGGCACACAGCTGTCTCCCTGGTCTCTCCGTTCGTGTTTTCCAGAGGATTCTCACAGCCTCTCTCCTGCTTCCTGTATTCCTCGTCTTCTGTTTTCTGGGCTCACTTTCTTACTTTGAAGGAGTACATCCTCCATAGTTTCCTGACAAAAAAAGAATGAAAGGTGAAACTTTGAAGCCTTATATATCTGAAAATATCTCCATTCTCCCTGCTAATAGGTTGATAATTAATGAGCCTGGATCTAGCATTGTTGTTGTTGTTGTTAAGTGCCGTCGAGTCGGTTCCGACCCATGGCGACCCTGTACAGGGTTTCCGAGGGTGTAAATTTGTAAATTGCTTCCTACAACATTTTGCAGATGTTGCTCTGTGTCTTCTGATCCCCAATGTTGCTGTTGAGAAAGTAGAACCCATTTTGAGTCAAGAGCTGCAAGTGACCCATTTTTAATTTTTTTTTTTTTTTTTTTTTTTAATTTTTTTTTTTTTTTTTTCCTCTCTGAGCTTATTCTTCATGGCTGTAAAAGTTTCTGGTGAAGTACTTTAGTATGGCTCTATTTTCACTCTGCAGTAGTCCTATTTGATTTGAGAATTCATAATCTCCAGTTCTGGAATTTTTTCTTGAATTAAACTTTTCTCAATTTCTTCTTTCTTTCTGAAACTCCTTTTATTCAGATTATTTTCTCTTCTATTTTCCATCTTTTTGATAGCCTCCATATTTTCTTCCAGTCAATTTAGTGATTTGCCTTTCATTTCCGTTTTAATTTCAAATAGAATCTTTGTTTTTAAAAATGTTCCTTTATTTTTGCAGAACCCTGGCGTTGTTCCATGTATGTAACAGCATCTCTTCTCTGAATACATTAATGAGTCCATGATATTTTTTCTCTAGCCCTCACTTCCACCTCCATCGATTTTGTATATCTTCCAAGTTGATCTTTCCCCCTGTTTGTGGACTTTGGTCTCTATTTCTCATGTTAGCAGATTTCTCTAGTAGTTCTCGGACTGCTTGATTGTCTGCTTATATTCAAGTGATCTACAGCCCAGCTGCGAGGAGTGTCCAAGGCATCCAGACTGTGATCTCTTAATATGCATTCCCACTAGAAGGGCCAAGACTCTTTGGAAACATGACTGATTTGTGCACTTAAATTGGAGTTTCAGATAAACCATAAAGAGCTTTTTAGTGTATGTCTTCTGCAATCTCTTAATTCCAGGTGTATCCAGTAAATATATAGACATCATCACATATCAGATAGAAAGCTGTCAACGACTTCCAGAGTCATGTCAAGAGGATTCAGGAGCTAAACTGAAGAAGTCTTCACTGACCAAAGATGAGACAAGCTGAGCATCAAAAAAATCATGTTGGATGACCCACACCTATGGAAGCAGTAGCTCAAAAGAGGGAGTGGGCCCTTGCAGCAAGAATCATTCCCACCCCTCCTACACACAGAGTGGACAGGGATGGGCAACTTGGACATTGGCTACCCAAAAAGGGGGGTGTGAGGGGCTACAAAGGCAAGAAGTGACTGGCTTACAAGCTTTCAAGAGGGAACCTAGAACCAGAGGGCATGGAGAAAGGTAGAATCTCCAGTGAGTAGTATTCAATCTGTCTAGGTGG
>NW_006408691.1:1059400-1062580 GCF_000296735.1 Chrysochloris asiatica | reverse complement strand
GAGACTTTAGAGCGACTGTGTGCTGAAGACCTGGGGGGTTTGCATGGAGGGGATTGCATGGAGGGGATTGTAACCATGGCAATGAGACGATATACGATGGAATGAATGTAAAAGTAATATTCTCCCATGTAAACTATCACATAATTCACAATAAATCATTTTAAAAAAATCATGTTGGATTGAAACATATAAAACGGTTAAAATATATTGGTCATTCTTGGAGGATGCTAGGCAACAAAGTCCTGATTTCTGCAACTTGCCTGGGAATTTGATTAGCTTCTGTTGTGTGGCTGGGAATAGATTGGTATAACTTTTTCTGTCTTACTTGGGAAGTAAAAAAAAAAAAAAAAAAAGTTTATACTTAAAAAGTCTCTTAAATATAGTGGAGTTCCAGTTCTGGTTAACTTCAAAAGACTAACATAATAAGTACTTAAATAGATTTAAAATAGGAGAACATGAGACAGAAAGTGAACTTCTTTTACTTTAGGAGTGTTCATCCTTTAAGCAAAGCCATTTTCTCAAAAAAGTGCTTCTGTGAAGAAAAGGAAAAAGCAAAAAAAGAATGGTGGCTGATTGTTAGGTAAGAAACAAAGAAATGTATGTGGATACAGAAAGCAAATAATGCCAAGGAAGCGTGAATACATTTGACTAGTGTTGATTGTTTCAATGTCCAGCTGGAAAACATGCAGCTTTATCATTTATAGTATGAAAAGTTCAGGTCACATTTTAAAATCAAGGTGAATCCTTGGGCAAGTTGTACTGTTTTTGATCATTTGGTTTAAAGCAGCTAGAGCATCACCTGGACTGGGAGGTCCATGAGGACATCATTCTCACATCTATTGTGCTGACTGTTGACTTCAGGGCCTTGGTTTGCTCTCACATGACCTCTCACCTCCAGTGGGATAGCCTACCTCCTTCCACAGCCAGGACAGTTTCCAAGTGGGAGAATATAAATGCTCCAGGCCTCTTAGGTCTAGGCTGTGGAACATTGCTTCCCTCACAACTCATGGGTCAAAACAAGTCAGTCTCCAGCATGGAGATGTCAGGAGGCTAGCCCAGTATCCAGGGTAGAGGAAGTAAACTCCACCTCTTTCTGCAGGGGAGTAACTCTGAAGAATTTGAATGCATCTTTTATCTACCATCCCAAGTAACTGAGTCAGTGGTGGTAGAATTCTTGCCTTCTATGTCAGGATATGATTGATGATGTCAGATGCATCTTGACTGAAAGCAGAGAATACCAGAAAGATGCTTACCTGTGCTTTATAAACTATGCAAAGACTTTCGATTGTATGGATCATGAGAAGCTATGGACAACATTGTAAAGTTTGAATATTCTGGAGCACTTAATTGTGTTCACGAGAAATCTGTACATAGGCTAAGAGGCAGTTGTTCGAACAGAACAAGGGAACACTGAATGGTTTAAAATTAGGAAAGGTGTGTTGTATTTGTTCACCATACATATTCATTCTGTATGCTGAGCAAATAATCCAAGAAACTGGATTATATGAAGAAGAATGTGGCATCAGGATTGGAGGAAGACTCATTAACAACTTGTGATATGCAGATGATACAAACTTGCTGGTTTGAAGCAAAAAGGATTGAAAATACTTACTGATGAAGATCAAAGACCACAGTCTTCCATATGAGTTGTACCTCAATGTAAAGAAGAAGAAAAAAATCCTCACCACTGGACCAATAAATAACATCAAGATAAACAGAGAAACTGACATTGTCAAAGACTTCATTTTGCTCGGCTCAATCATCAACATTCATGGAAACAGCACTCAAAAAATAAAAAATTGCATTGGGCAAATCTGGTGCTCAAGATCTCTTTAAAGTGTTCATTTGAGGACTAAGGTATGCCTGACCCAAGCCATGGTATTTTCAATAGCCTCATATGCATGTGAAAGTTGGACAGTGAATAAGGAAGATCATAAAAAAATTAATGCATTTGAGTTATGGTGGTGGTGGAGAATATTAAAAGTACCATGGACTGCCAGAAGAGCCAACAAACCTGTGTTGGAAGAAGTACAGCCAGAATGCTCCTTGGAAGCCAGGATGGCCAGACTTTGTCTCTCATACTTAAGGTATATTATCAGAAGGAACCAGTGCCTGGAGAAGGACATAATGCTTGGTAAAGTGGAAGGCTGGAGAAAAAGAGGAAGACCCCAACAAGATCGATTGGCACAGTGACAGCATCAATGGACTTCAAATGTAGCATCAATGGTGAGGCTGGCGCAGTGTTTTATTCTGCTGTGCATAGGATCGCTATGAGTCGGTACCATCTCGATGACACTAACAACAACAACATGCAGGAAACTGGAGCCCTGGTGAAGCACTGGAGAATAAGCCCTGGACCTAAAGGTCAGTTTGAACCACAAGATTGGTGATTCAAATTCACCAGCTACTTAATTTTGATACTCAAACTGTTTCAATTTTGGGCATTGAGAGCACTTTCCATTGGCTTCTGTGACCCTTTGACATACCTCATCTTTTTTGTTGTTGTTGCTTTTTTCATTTTTAAAAATTGTAGTGAAAATCTACATAGCAAGACATACACCAATTCAACAATTTTTACATGTATTACATTCTTTAAGTTATGTAAGCATTTTTGTTATCTTTTTCCAAATTATTCTACCAACATTAATAAAAACTCACCGTGCCCTCAGACAGCTACTGGCAACATAAAGGTCTGTTCCTTCATCTTATTAAAAGAGGAATACTTTGTTGGTGGTGCTTTTTTGTTGTTGTTTTTTCCTACTTTCTTCCTGTGTGATGTTCTTGATGTCATCCTACAACTCTTCTGGTCTTTGGTCTTTAGTGTCTAATGTATCAAATCTGTTCTTCAGATGATCTCTAACTTCAAGCGGGATATATTCAAGGTCACATTTTGGCTCTCATTGATTTGTTTTCATTTTCTTCAGCTTCAGTCTGAATTGAATACAAGCAATTGATGGTCTGTTTCACAATCTGCCCCTGGCCTTGTTTAGGCTGATTTTATGGAGCTTTTCCGCCGTCTCTTTCCACAGATGTAGTCAATTTGATTTCTGTGTATTCCATCTGGTGAGGTCCATGTGTACAGCCATCTCTTATGCTATTTAAAAAAGGTATTTGAAATGAAGAAATCATTGGTTTTGCAGAATTCCATCATGCAATCTCCAGCATCATTTCTATCACCAA
>NW_006408691.1:1045584-1047563 GCF_000296735.1 Chrysochloris asiatica | reverse complement strand
TCCGAGGGTGGGGCTGGGGTGCCCACTAGCTCAGGCACCCCTATAGTCACCAGAATGGAGGTGCGCAGACAGCAAGGGACCAATGAACAGTAACCAAAGGAAAAGAATGTCCACACCTTTATCTCAGCGGTTCTGCCAGGCGTCTGTGGCCACTCCAATCCTTCCCCCACGTGGTCTCACCCAAGATGGCGGCTCCTGGAGCAGTCGAGTGTCCTGGACTAGAATAGATTTCTTGCTTCTGCCACAAATTCCCCCAGCTGTGAACTTTCCAACCTTCTAAGTATTCCTTTATATGTGGTTGAGAGTTCTGGGACCATTCCCTGAGCCTGCTCAGTCGGGTATTGTGTTGTTGTTGGCGGAGCTCTCTGCTACGCGTCCACCCCATCTGCCATCTTGTTTGTTCTCCCCTGTAATTTACTTTTTCCTTGCTTAAAACAGTTTGTTTTATCTTGAACTCTACTTGACTTCATTGTCATTTGGAAGCTCTGTGTTTACACTCTTCCCTCTTTTAGTTGACTTCATTCATTATACATTGATATCTCTGGATCCCTATGTTCAGTTTTGTAGGTTTGTTTTACTTTAAATACTTCTCTATCTAGATTGGAACCGATTTGATGTCCCTTAACAACAACAGCATATCTGGATTGAGTTCTGGGTGATGTTGCCATGTATGGTAATTTCAGGTTGTTGTCTGTGGTTCTCAGTTCAATGAACACCCTTTTAGCAGTTTTTGTAACATCGACCTGGTCATTACACATTCCTTTCCTTTCTGCTTATCAGGAAATATCCTAATTCCACCGTCATATTTGAGTGACAGTTTTGCTGGGTATATGATTATTATTATTTTAGCTTTTTATTATGAATTGAGTGAAGGTAAACAGACATGATCATCAGCTTTACATTCAACAAATTATGCGCCTGTTTTATCTCAATGATTACAATCCCTTTCCTGCCCATTTTTAAATTGGATTATTTGTCTTCTTGTTGAGGCATTGAAGTGTTCTATACATTTTTGAGAGTAGTCCTTTGTCTGATATATCATTGCCAAACATTGTTTCCCACACTGTGGATTCTCTTTTCACTCTTTTTGGTGAAATCCTTTGATGCATATTGTTGTTGTTATGTGCTGTGGAGTCGGTTCCGACTCATAGTGACCCTGTACAGGGTTTCTGAGGCTGTAAATCTTTATGGGAGCAGACCGCCTCATCTTCTTTCTCCCACAGAACCACTGGTAGTTTCGAACCGCTGACCTTTTGGCTCACAGCCCGATTCATAACCACTATGCTACTAGAGCTCCTTTTGATGCACATAAGAGCCTAATTTTTAGGAGGTCTCAGTCATCTATTTTGTCTTCTGCTGTTTGTGTGTTTTCAGTTATGTTTGATAGTGTATTGATGCCATGGATCAGAGTTCCTAAGTTTGTTCCTATTCTTTTATTGATGATCTTTATAGTTCTAGACTTCCATAATTTTCCCTTCCCTCTCACACCTGGTAACCATCATAGAATGCTTCTTTTAGCAAAAAAAGGTCTTTTCTTAATATTTTACAACTGTAGTCTCATACAATGTTTGTCCTTTTGTGATTGACTTATTTCACTAAGCATAATGTCCTCCAGGTTCATCCATGTTATGAGGTGTTTTGCAGATTTGTCATTATTCTTCAATGTGGCTAGTATTACATTGTGTGTATGTATCAAATTTTGTGTTCATTGGTGCATTTACTCCACTTACATTCAGTGTAATTATCTATAGGTGTGAATTGATTGCTGTCATTTTTCTGTGTGTGTGTATTTTGTGTGTGTGGTGTTGCTAATTTCTTTGTTCCACATTAATTTTTGTGCTGAGTTCATTTTGTCTGTGGCTTTTCTTTTCATTGCTGTTGTTTTAATGCTTTCTCAATCGTTTTGCTTTTAATCTTTTTATTTTGGTGTGAAGGTATATTAATTTTATTTGAGGTTACCCTGTAATTTATTAATTTCC
>NW_006408691.1:1041087-1045068 GCF_000296735.1 Chrysochloris asiatica | reverse complement strand
GCGTAAATTTGAATAATAGTGGTATTAACTGGTCTTCCCTGTAGGTGCATGGATATTATCCTATCACAGACAGCATTGTACCTCATGGCAGATCTTTTTTTTTTTTTTCTTTCACTTTGTTAAATTTATATTTAAAAAAACCCCCACAAATTCAGAATAATAAAATGTTTACCAAATGTCACATAGGAACAACTTTAAGATGTCATTTCATGCTATATTGCCACATTTACTTGGAAAAGATTAAACTTAGTCCAAATGAACAGCTGCCATTTAGAAATGTGAGTTCCTTTCTTTGAGCAAGAAGAAAGCTAACTGGTCATGTCAGATTAAAACAGAGACAGTCTAACGAGGCTATGCCCAATGTTGCTCTTCCCTCTTCTCTGGTCTTCAGTGTCCTCATGCACCAAATGAGGCACAAGCTGGATGATTTCTTGAGTCCTGCGTGCTTTGTTTGGTCCTTGCATTTCAGAGGACAGCATAAGAGTTTGCCACAGTTTTTTTTTTTTTTTAATTGTAAACTTCAACTGAAAATAACTTAACGTGTTCAGAAAGTTTACCACAGGGAAGACTATAGTTTGTTTGTGACTCTCACCCCCTTTGGATATTTTCCATTTCAGAAGCTTCTGATTTGGGTTTACTTATTTGGAGATTCTTGCTTTGGAGGCATATGCCTATGCACACCCGTGTGAGCTACAGTCTATGGCTCTTCCTTCTTCATGACAGATCTTGGTATGTTTTTTGGTGATGAATGCAACACTATTCCTCTTCAATTTGTCATTCCTGCATAGTAAACCATGTGTTTGTCAGATTCAAATAGGCCAATACCAGTTCATTTCAGCTTACTAATGCCTAAGATATCGATGTTTATGGATTCCATTTCATTTCTGACAATTTCCAATTTTCCTAGTTTCATTTTTCGTACATTCATGTTCCAATTATTAATGAATGTCTACAGCTGCTTCTCTTTGTTTTGCGTTGTGCCCCATCAGCAAATGAAGGTCCTGTGGGCTTTACTCCATTCGCATCATCATGGTCAACTCTGCTTTGAGGAGGCAGCTCTTCCCCAGTTGCATTTTGAGTGCCTTCCAACCTGAGGGGCTCATTTTCCGGCACTGTATCTGACAGTGTTTCTCTGCTATTCATAAGGTTTTCAGTGACTAAAGATTCGGAAGTAGTCTGTCTCTCCTTCTTCCTAGTCTGTCTTCATCTGGAAGCTCATCTGAAACCTGTCCACCATGGGTGACCCTGCTGCTATTTAAAATACCCATGCCATAGCTTCCAGAATCACAGCAACTCACAGGCTACCACAGTATGACAAACTGACAGACAAGTTGTCTTACTGATTTAGCTTAATTAGAAAATAAATATACATTGTTTCCCTTCCAGTTTATGGGGAAGGGGGGAGACAAAGAGAAGAAAGACATTTCCTTCTTTTTCCCTTTCTTTCTTTTCTTTTCCTTCCTTTTAAACTGCCTTCCCTGTCATCCAAGTTAGTGTGTGTCTACACTCTACCCAGTGAATAATTCCCCCTTTCCTTACATCTCTGGTAACCATCATGAAGCGTTTACTATAGAATGAAAACCTTTTATGGACTTTTAACAATATTCTATTTTCATCAACTAGCTGTCCTTTTGTGATTGACTAATTTCACTCAGCATAATGTCCTCCAGGTTCTTCCATGTTATGCAGTGTTTTCCAGAATCATCATTATTTTTCAGTTTTGCATAATAATCCATTGTGTGTCTGTGCCCAAGTTTCTTCAACCATTCCTCTGCTGGTGGGCATTTAGACTGCCTCCATCTGTTTACTATTCTGAATAATGTTACAATGAACCTGTGGGTACATACATCTATTCATGTTATTGCTCTTATTTCTTGAGGCTATATACCAAGAGATTGCTAGGTCAGACAGTATTTTTATTCCCAACCTTCTGAGAAGGTGCCATCGCATTTTGCATAACAGTTATACCAATTTGAATTTCCACCAGCATTGTAGGAGGATCCCATACTCTCCATACCAACAAACATTTGTTGTTTTCTGTTCTTTTGAACTTTGCTCTTAATACTGCAAGGAGCCTTGGTAGCATGTTGTTGTTGTTAAGGGCTGTCGAGTCGGTTCCGACCCATAGTGACCCTGTATTAGGTCTCTGAGGAGTCGCTGGTGAACTTGAACCGCCTACCTTGCAGTTCAAAAGGCTTTGCAGTCTAGTGAATTAACCCACAATGCCACACCAGGAATTTATTATTGTTATTAAGTACTGTGGAGTCAGTTCCAACTCATAGTGACCCTGTACAGGGTTTCCGAGGCTATAAATCTTTATGGGAACAAAAAGCCTCATCTTTCTCCCATGGAACTGCTGGTAGTTTTGAACTGCTGACCTTGAGGTTGGCAGCACCAATGGTAACCAATAAGCTACCAGAGTGCCTTAATGACTGTACTAGGTAATCTTAATTACTGATAACATAGGAAAGAGCCTGCAAATACCGTACGGAGACCATGTCTGAATTCCTGTGGCTTCACAAGGAAAAAAAGAGAATCAAATGCAAAATCAGCCGAAGTGCAATGTCATGACATGCCTCCACCCTACAACACTCTTTCCCCTATTCTATACCAGTCATCCCTCCCACAGCACTCTGCTTCACATCCGGGTTTCATAATCCACTGCAGTGGTTACACAGGCAATCAGCTGTACTCAGTCCATGGGCCTAGAGCCAGCAGCTAGTGTGTCTTTCCATACCTCTGCTTTTGCTCTTTTTCTAGGTAGGATCTCGCTCTCCACTAAGGCTCTTCCCTCTTGATGGTAATGGCATCATCTGTTCCTGTTTCTGAGATGGCTCATTTTAAACCTGGCTGGATGGCAAAACTAACCAATCCCAGCTTTGGAGTCCTGTATACCTTATTTGCATGGTCCCACCCAATCACTCCATTACTCCTCTGTCAGTTTGGTACTGTGGTGGCTTGTATGTTGCTGTGATTCTGGAAGCTGTGCTATGGATATTTTAAATATCAGCAGTGTCACCCACAGTGAATAGGTTACTGCTGAGATTCCAGATGAAGACTGACTAGGAAGGAGAGACAGACTACTTCAGATTATTTAGTCACTGAAAACCTTATGGATAGCAGTGAAACACTTTCAGCAACAGAATATTAAATACTGCAACATGATGAAGAGCACCAGAATATTGTCCGATACAGTGCCTGAAGATGAGCCCCTCAGGTTGGAGGCACCAAAGTACGATTGGGGAAGACCTAAATCCTCAAAGTAGAGTTGACCATGATGACGTGTGTGAATAGAGTAAAGTCCTTGGCACTTACATTTTCTGATGAGGCACAACTCAACATGAAGAGAAACACCTGTAAACATACATTAATAATTGGAATATGGAAGGTATAAAATATGAATCTAGGAAAATTGGAAATTATAAAAAATGAAGTGATGCATAAATATAGATATCTTCAGCATTAATGAACTGATATGGACTGGTATTGGCCATTTTGAATCTGATAATCACATGGCTTACTATAAGGGGAATGACAAATTGAAGAGGAATGGTGTCACCTTCATCATCAAAAAGAACATATCAAGATCTGTCTTGAAGTACAATGCTGTCTGTGATAGGATAATATCCATACGCCTACGAGAAAGTCAGTTTGAACCACAAGGTCGGTGGTTCAGTCTCACCAGCCACTCCTTAGAAATCCTATACAGGCTTGCTATGGGTCAGAACCAACTCAATGGCACTTAACAACAACAACAAGGAAGTTAATGCCACTATTATTCAAATTTACACAAACACCACTAAAGCCAATGATAATGATGAAATTGAAGATTTCTACCAACTTCTTGAAGCAGCAGTAAAGAAATCAAATGACGTATTGCATTTGGCCAATCTGCTGCACAAGATCTTTTTAAAGTGTGGAAGAGCCAAGATGTCAGCTTGAGGACTAAGGTGCGCCTGACCCAAGCCGTGGTATTTTCAA
>NW_006408691.1:1039277-1039882 GCF_000296735.1 Chrysochloris asiatica | reverse complement strand
CTCGGGCCTATAGGGCCTCGAACCTCTGACCAGTCTTACACGGTCCGCAACAAACAACAACCAACTTCTTCAGTCTGAAATTGATCAAACATGCAATCAAGATATATTGATAATTGCTGGCAATTGGAATGCAAAGTTGGAAACAAAGATGAAGGACTAGTAGTCAGAAAATATGGCCTTGGTGATAGAAATGATGCTGGAGATCGCATGATGGATTTTGCAAGACCAATGACTTCTTTATTGGAAAATACTTCTTTCAAACAACATAAAAGACGACTATACACATAGACCTCACCAGATGGAACACACAGAAATCAAATTGACTACATCTGTGGAAAGAGACAGTGGAAAAGCTCCAAGTCATCATCCAAAACAAGGTCAGGGGCACACTGTGAAACAAATTATTAATTGCTCATATGCAAGCTGAAGTTGAAGAAAATGAAAACAAGTCCACAAGAGCCAAAATATGACCTTGAACATATACCACCTGAATTTAGATATCATTTCAAGAACAGATTTGATGCAGTAGACACTAATGACTGAAAACCAGAAGAGTTGTGGGATGACATGAAGAACATCATACAGGAAGAAAGCAAAATGTCATT
>NW_006408691.1:1036646-1038087 GCF_000296735.1 Chrysochloris asiatica | reverse complement strand
GGTATCATTGATGGACTCAAGTGTGGCAGCGGTAGTGAGGTTGGCCCAGGATCGAACATTGTTTCGTTCTGCTGTGCATGGGGTCGCTATGAGTTGATTCCGACTCGATGGCACCTGACAACAACAACAACATAGGTTATTGAAAATACCATAGCTTGGGTCAGGTGCACCTTAGTCCTCAAACTGACATCTTTGTTCCTCAATACTTTAAAGAGGTCTTATGCATCAGATTTGTCTAATTCAATATGTCATTTGATTTCTAATTCAATACGTCATTTGATTGCTAGACTGCTGTTTCCATGAGTGTTGATGGTTGATCCAAGCAAAATGAAGTCTTTGACAACTTTATCTTTTCTCCATTTATCCTGATGTTACTTATTGGTCCAGTGGTGAGGATTTTTGTTTTCTTTACATTGACATGCAACCCATATTGAAGGCTGTAGTTTTGTTTTTTTTTTAATATTCATCAGTAAGAATTTAGAATCCTCTTTGCTTTCAGCAAGCAAGGTTATATCATCTGCATATTGTAGGTTGTTAATAAGCCTTCCTTCAATCCTGATGCCACATTCTTTTTCATATAATCTACTTTCTCAGATTATTTAATCAGCATACAGACTGAATAAGTATGGTGAATGAATACAACCCTGGTATACACCTTTCCTGATGTTAAACCATTCAGTGTCCCCTTGTTCTATCCGAATGGCTGCTTCTTGGTTCCTCATGATCCCAATGAAGTATTTGGAATATTCATTCTCTGCAGTGTTGTCATGATTGACACACTCGAAAGCCTTTGCATAGTCAATAAAGCTCAGATAAACATCTTTCTGGTATTCTCTGCTTTCAACCAAGATCCATCTGACGTCAACACTGATATCCTTGGTTTCACATCCTCATCTGAATCCGGCTTGAACCTCTGGTATTTCTCTGTCAATGTATGGCTGCAGTCATTTTTTGAATTATCTTTAGCAAAATTTTACTTGCATGTGATATTAATGATACTGTCTTCTGATTTCCACATTCCATTGGATTACTTCTCTTTGAAATGGGCACAAATATGGATCTCTTCCAATCAGTTGGCCAAATTTCTTGGCACAGATGAGTGAGTGCTTCCAGTGCTGCATGTTTGTTGAAAGATTTCATTTTGTATTCCATCAATTCCTGGAGCCTTGTTTTTTGCCAATGCCTTCAGTGCAGTGTGGACTTCTGCATTCAGTATTATTGCCTCTTGATTATATGCTACTTCTTTTTTTTAAATTTATTTTTTAATGTTTTATTATGAATTATGTGATAGTTTACATGGAAGAACATTAATTTTACATTCATTCTATCATGTATTGTTTCATTGCCATGGTTACAATCTTCTTCATGCATCATCAACCAACCAAAGGGTATACCCTGTAAGCCTGCCCCCCCGTCACCAGGTTGTGAACATTTTTGAGCA
>NW_006408691.1:1032905-1034861 GCF_000296735.1 Chrysochloris asiatica | reverse complement strand
CTGTAAAGATTTATTCCCTCTTTTAAGTTACTGCATCCAAAGGTGTAGGTTAAGTTCATCAAATTGTATCAGATTACTTTTTTTTCCTCTTCTTTCTTCTTCTAGTTGAGCTCTGATGATCCAGTCATTGAAGCCAGGTCATGTGGGTATTATCTGCAAGTGTGGATGTTCTTATGCATATGCCCTCTCTTCTTATCACTAAAATATTTTAAAATAAGGAAATACAATACCTTGTTGACAGAAGGACAGAGTATATTGAAAAACAAGGAGATTATGTTGAAAAATTATGTATTTATCTTTTCTAAAAGTTGATTAAAATAATTCTACAGCCAGAGTACAGGTAATTTTTAACTGACCCTCATTAATTTCCTTTGGTGAGGCATGAAAACCACATGGATGTGCTTCACACTATGCAAACAGTACCCTTAGTTGTCCCAAGAAGCTTCTCTGGTTGATGCTTGTCAAGTCCCAGCCTTCAGAAAGTAAACAAGGTCCTTTTCTGACTCAACAGGAATGTAAGTGATCATGAAGAATCTCATAAGCAGAGGTTAGCTCAAAGCTTGCCAAAAGAACCAATAGATCTGTTTTGGAAGAAGTGCAGCCAGAGTGCTCCTTGGAGGCCAGGATGGCTAAGCTTCGTCTCTCCTACTTTGGACACATTGTCCGGAGGAAACAATCGTTGGAGAAGGATGTCATGCTGGGTAGGGTGGAGGGTATGAGTCGATTCCGACTCGATGGCACCTGACAACAACCCAAAGCTACATACATAGCTGGAACAGGTAATGACTGTCCTGGGTCCTGACTTGAAATTGATACTTTGATAAGGACAATGAAAAAGTATTTATGGCATTAAAAATATAGAGCATCTGTTATTTTTGTTTTCTCAGGCATTTCCCCATCTTCTGATAACAGAACCCCTATTTATTGTGGGGACCCCATCGCTGTGGCTTAGGTTTTTCCTAACCTCACATTAGGCTGAGCACACAACAAAGCTTGACCATTCTGAGTCCCATACAATTAAAGAATGGACATGTAACTCAAGCCCGGGGGTCAGAACTTCTGAAACTATTTGGAAGAAGGCTTTACTGAGTTCCCAGTAACCAGGTACCTGGTTTTTGTAAACCTGAATTTGTACCATGTGGATAGAACCCATCTGAGACGAAACTTATAGAGGCTAGCAGAAATGGAAAGACAACTGAAGTTGTCTGAAGTAATTTCTTTTGAGGCCCTAGATCTAGCTATGCCTAATGCCCACCCTACCTCAGTTTTGTGAACGAATAAAGTCCCTTTCTTTCTCCCTCCTTCTCTAAAATAAGTTTTTATTGTGAATTGAGAGAAAGCTTACAGGGCAGATCATCAGTTCTACATTCATCAAATCATGTACTTTGTTTCAATTTACAATGGTTATAATCCCCTCCATGTACCATCAGTTAACAGTATTCACTCAGGCATATATAGTAATTTAAATCACCAAGGGTATGTTCTGCAAGTCGGCCTCCTGGCTGCCAGCTCTCAGTCCCTTTTTCTCTATGAATCTAGAGTCCCCAGCCGCTCCCTCTCTCCATGCCCCCATCTCTGCCTCCATCTCTGCTTCTCTGGATAAGGTCTCACATTCCACTGTGCTCTTCTCCCTTGATGGTGCTAGGGTCTTCTATTTTTGGACTGTAACATTAACCATTCCCCTGTTTTTGTTATAAAACTTGTATCTTTACAATTGTGACAGTTGCAATTAGTCATGATAACAATTACTCACTATTGAATCATAAGAACCTTATTCTTATCTCTTTTTACCAGAACCATCTAGACAAGATGAAAACTATGCAATGGGAACTCCATCTTCCCCCACACACTTTTTTTACGTTTTAATTTAAGGTTTTTATTGTGGATTGAGTGAAAGTTTACAGGGCACATCATCAGTTTCACATTCAACAATTCATATAACTTGTTTCATTACAT